>NC_057409.1:28529163-28832335 GCF_019320065.1 Cervus canadensis | reverse complement strand
AACTCAGCTCCTAATTGCAAGGACCTAAAGGCTTGTCCTCTTCAACCCCTCACTTTGCCTCCCCATTTCACGTGCCAGTGAAAGAAGGGTTTTCTCATCTTTGTTTCACACTTAGTTTATCAGAACTTTGACCCTGCCTGTGTAGAGGCACCCGCCACCCCTCCTTTTTAAGGAAAAGAGGTTTATTCACTTATTTATTTTTTCTTCTCCATCAGATTCAGCTTCTCTTTCATGAAGACCTGGGGCACTTTGGTGAGAGCAGAGGCCTGAGAGTGCTGGAGAGAAATCTACATGTTTATCTCACTCTCTTCATGGGGGTCACTAACTGTGAAGAAGAGGGAAGTAAACCAACCAAGTCCCAGGGGACGTCGATGCTTTGTTCCTGGTTCTCAGACCCAGACCCCCGAGGACTGGAAGCAGCTGTTTTCTGTCTTTGTAAGGGCTGGACTCTCCAGAAAAATGCTTGCACAGAAGGAGAAGGCATGAGGGTGAGCAGAAGAAAATTTCAAGAGTGTCAGATCCTTCTAAAGGGCCAAGGGAACAGAACATTGTATTGTTGGCCTGGGAGAGACACCCATCTGCTTGACAACTTGACGGAGAGGGTAAACTTCAGGCTGGCTGCAGGGGGATGGACTGATTGGCCTTGCAGACCTAGGGAGTAAGAACACAGGGATGGGTCATGCAGGACTGTGTGAAGGCACCCAGAGATGTCATCTGTCCCAGGGGCCCAGTTAAAGAAGAGGACATGGAGGATCTGAGAGGGGACTTCTCTTGGCCAGCCACTAGTCTAACCAAATCTCCTGGCTGCTTGTCCAGTGCCCTTTCCACTGAGCCACACTCTGGGGCCACACCTCACCAGCTCCTGCCACCACTGGCCACCTGCATGGTCTCCAGTCCCGCCACCAGGTAAGTTATGAAGAAGCTGGGGACCGGCGCCAATCTGCAGGGGTCGGGGGGTGACCGATGCTGAAAACAGAGGCCACCAGCTATCCATCCCCACCACCTCCTGGAGCTTTCAATAAACAGCCTGCCTCTAAGTGCTCCATTACGCTCAGCTTCCAGCTCTCAACCCACCGCATCCGTTAGGTCTTGGAAGTTGGCTCCCCGGACAGCCCACTGTGACCTCTTCCAGAAGGTGCTCCGAGTGCCTGCAGTGACCCCGTCGGCCACTGGAGGGAGCGCTAGGTCCGCGACCGCACTAAGAAGCCATTGCCCCGTGTGGACTATCGCAAGAATCCCAGCCCTGGCTAGACTTTCCAAACTCCTCCTTCAGCCCTTCCTGCCCCAAGCCTAAGCCCCTCCTGACCCCCAACCAAGGTCCCTGGAAAGAGAGGTTCCCCTGGTCTCCACGCCCCGAGAGGGAGCACGGACAGCGATAACAGCCAAAGCCCTGTCTACCTCCTTGGGTGGGGGCTGGGAGGGATCTCTGGGAAACAGAGGAGGGGATGGGAAACGGGAGGAAGAGAGAAAAGGCAGATAGGAAGGGATAGGTGAAGGAGCTAGACAGACAGGGCGAATCCAGATGAGGGCGGGCCCGCCACCCTCCTCTGGTGTCTGTGCCCCCTCCCTCCTTGCCCGCTCACCTGCTCCAGCCAGTCTCCCCAACACCAATCCAGGACTTGGGGCAGGTAGAGGCTGAACCAGCCTCGGAGGAGGAAGCCGAGAAGAGGAAGTGGGTGAGATGGCTGTAACGCCACCCGAGCCCACACAAAGGCTAACACTGCCGCTCACCTGGTTCTCACCTCTCTTATCTCCACGTGGGATAGAGTTCACGGCTTTAGTCACTGGAGGCCTGTCATTGAGAACAGGCTTCTCCTTCCCCCACTGACCCTGCTGATACGACTGCTTAGGTATCAGGAAGCCTCTCCTGAAAGGCTACCCCCAGGGGGCTTCAGATTTCCAGGACAAATCGCCTTCCTTCTTGTCTCTACCCATCTCACCTCAACTTCTGATACAGGTGAAAGCCAGACCAATGCAACGAGCTGTAAGCAGAGAGCAGCACTCAGGAAAAGAAGTTAGCCGTGGGTCAAAGTCAAGGTTTTTGCAAAGCTGTCCACACTTGCTGTTTTTCTCCTCTTCCTGGCCACCTGATGACAAGAGCCGACTCATTAGAAAAGACCCTGATGCTGGGAAAGATTGAAGGCAGGAAGAGAAGAGGGCAACAGAAGATGAGATGGTTGGATGGCATCACCGACTCAATGGACATGAGTTTGAGCAAACTCCGGGAGATGGTGAAAGGCAGGGAAGCCTGGCGTGCTGCAGTCCACGGGGTCGCAAAGAGTCGGACACAACTGAGCGACTGAACAACAACAATCACTAATCAAGTCACCAGTTCAACACCTGTTGGAGCCTTTTTGAGCCAGGTGCCACGCTAAGCCTCCTCCCCAGCCCACAACCCCAGTACCCTACTGTCAACTCTTTTCCCAAGGGAAAAAGGGACTTTCTCATCGTCAATCAATAACCTTCTCTGCGGCTCTTTCGACTTGATTCCAAGGGAGAATTGGACTGTTGACCAGCTATTTCCTCCTTCTAGAAGCTCTCACTCCTTTCACCTACTGAGACAGCAGCCCATCCACGTTCACCGCCTTCCTTCTGAGAACTCTTATCTTCTTCATAGCACCCTCTTCCCATAACCCTCTCCACTGAAAGGATGAGAAACTGAATTGTGTCCGATACCTGGGGCTTCGAGAGCACCCAGGCATTGAGACAGGTCCATCTGGACCTCAAGTCCCCAGTCCAGGGGCTCAGCCTGAGACATCCATCATCTGGCCTGGGGGGCCTGGGAGTCAGGCTGCTCTCTCCACAGTAGTTCCTGGACCACACGTGGAGCACAGGGACCTCTATGCTGCTGTCCCAGTCCTAATCCTTCATGTCTTGTCCCTTCTGTAAGGACAGTGTTGAGAAGTCCATGTAGCAAATCTCCCCCTGCCCCCAGGCCCTTTCTTTCTTCCTTTCTCCAGTCCAGGCAAGAACTTAGATGGTCCCCAAGCTGTGTAAGGCACCCACTGCAGCACAACCTGCTCCATCCTGGGAGGAAGTGGTCAAGTGTCTGAGTACACAGACGTGGCCGCTGAGGTCCAGCCCTGTAAGTCGGGCTCTTCTTGTGACAGAGGGGGACTTCTGGACTGTGCAGACACTCCACCTGGAATCTGCTCCAACTTTGAATCTTTGCCTCCTGCCCTTCACGTCCATTGCCCAGTAAACATTCCCACCTGGAATTCTCAGAGCTGCTCTTCTCAATATTCCGACACTTCCAACTTCTGACACTGCTGGGTGTGTCATCAAGGTGCAGGCAGCTGTTCTCAACCCTCTCCTTCCATCACCCCTACACTTGATCACTGACTGAACTTTTCCATTTCTACCTGCTTAGCCTCCCCGGAGTGTGGTCCTAGAAAGAAGCATGGAGTCACCCCTCACCTCCCGCCACTGAAACAACAGAGGAGCTCTGCTTCCCTCTGGCATCAGAATGTGAGTCAGAAGAGCTGCTCCCCAGACCCACTCTCCTCTTCTTCCTTTAGTAATAAGTCCCTGGTTAGGCTCATGCCTGCACAGCTTAAAAGTGACATTTCCCAGCAGCTAGTTGAATCCATGTGACAGTGTTGGCCATGGCAACTGAGCAGAAACAATGTGTACAGTGGAAACAATGTATTACGTCTGTAAGAAGAAGGGCATGCCCTTTCCTTCCTCTTTTCCTGCTTTCCACCTCTGGAATGCAGTTGCAATGGCAGGAACTGGAGCGACCATAATGGACCATGTATTGAGGATGGCAGAGCAACAGAACTGAAGGACCTGGGATCCCTGGACAACTCCATGGGGAGAGCTATAATACAAACCAGAGCCTTCACTTGAGAGAGAAATAAATTTTTATCTCATGTAAGTGTTTGCTCATTTGAAATCTATTATAGAAGCTGAACCAATATGTTAAATGATACAGAACTAAAGCGATCTTAAGTCCATTTATGTAGAATTTTCCAGCTATGAGATCTTGAGCAAACCACTTAATCTTTCTAAGCTTTCATTTCCCTAGCTGTATACCTATTCCCCAGGGTCATTTTATCAACAAATAAATGAGAAAACAGCTAATACAATAACTCAACTTATAGTTGGCATTCAACAGATGTTGAAACAGACAGCCCAGTCATCTTTGCAAAATGCCAACCTGATCCTACCACCCTGTTGGTTAAAAACCTTCAAGAAAACTTCCACTGCTTTTATGACAAACACCAAACACTTCACATGACCGAATAAGCCCCACCTCACCCATCCACCCTTCCTGGTCCAAGCTCCCCATCACCTGCTCCAAGGGTTACTCTGACCTTGTCGTTACCTCACTCCTTCCACAAACACTGATAGAGGGCCTCCCGCATACCAGACACTCTGCTGGGCCTTTAGATACAGACCTGGGTCCTTGCTCTTAGGGACTTAATAGTCTAGTGAGGGAGTGGGGAAATATTAAATACATGAATAATAAACCAGGCTAACGTGGATGACCATTTGCTGGTTGCCAGCTGCTGTTCCCAAGCTGTTTTTACAAGTATAGACTCCTAGTTCTTACCACAACCTCCCACTGTTACTATCCCACATTTACAAATGTGGGAACCGTAAGGTCAAGGAGCCGGCCGAAGGTCGCACGACTAGGAAAGCCAGAGCTAAAATTTGAACCCAGGCAGTCTGACACCACAGCCTGTGCAGAGAACTACTTTTCTACCTGGCCTCCAAAGGAGTGGCAGGTGACACTGTCAAAGGTATTCCCCAGGGGAGGTACAAGGGTCCCGACCCACACGCCCCCTCCCACCCCGGACGTGCTCTGGGCACAAGCTATTCCCTCGCCTGAAACACCTTGCCCCCCTCATTGCCCAAGTCCACTCCTATTCACCCTTTGGACCTTAACATTCAGAAACTGTCACTTCCTAAGGGACACTTTCTTGGCTCTCCCAGACCATCCGCATCTATTTACAAACTCTGACCGCATGATGTACCTTTCCTCCAGGGCATTTATCACACTGTGACGCTACGTTTGCTGATGCTTTATAGGTGGCCCCTGCTCTCCCTTCCCCACTGCCCTTAGATTGGGATTCTACAATATGAAAGAAACACCCCAGGATTGCTCAGCGCCTCACATATAGATGCTCAATAAATATTTGGTGAATTAAGGAATTGGAGTAACTGACTTACCCAAGGTGGCCCTGAGGTCTCCACGGCTGTAAGGTTTTCTTCATCGCTCCTGATCTCCTGCCCTCATCAAGGCCTCCCCACCACGTGTCCCTACTCCTGAAATCTCCAACCACCCGAGTCCCCGAGGGAGGGCCAGTGGTGCTGCCATCAGACTGTGCTCAGGCAGGATCTGGTGCTGGAGGAGGGTGGTGGAGTGGGCCTGGTGACCTTACGGACAGCTCACACTTTCCCAGGACCTAACCCTGGAATGTGAGGTTTCCCAGGACCAAGCAGGAGTCAGGGGATGGAGCGGGGGCTGAGGGAAGGGGCCCAGAATCCGGACATCCTGTCTAGATGACCAGAGATGATCTCTAAAACCCCATAAAAGCTGGAGCCATGGAGGCGGCTGGACCACCATCCCCTAAGCACTGCGGTCTGAAGTCAGGAGCCAGTGAGATCGATATCGTTCGGGAGGCTTTCAGCTACAAGTCCTCTCTGCTGCCAAGTCTCCCCAGAGCCCTGAGAAAATGTGTGGAGGAGGCAAGAGGCAGGAGAAAAGGCAGGGGAAAGCGCATATTCCTGAAGGGCCAGCACCCCAGTAGCAGACCCAGGAACATGCTCCACGTCACACACAGTCTCAGTCCTCACACCTCCGGAGAAGGTGCTAGCCCATTTTACAGATGAGGAAACTGGGGCCCAGAGGAGGGGGAAAAACCTCCCTGAGATCCCAGCAAAGCTGGAACCAAACCCAGCCGAGCCTGACTCTGAGACCAGCAGGGGCTCGGCGGTTCTTTGGCGGCTACAGGGCCCCGCCACACCTGCACTACCGGCTCCGGCCGGAAAAGGGGGCGCTCCCAGGCTAAGCCCGCAGCCTGGCCGGGGATGGAGACTGGGAGGGGGCCCCCTGCAGTCCTCGCACTCCCAGGATCCCGGACCTCAGCCCTCCCAAAGCATCCTTTCCCTTACCAGCAGCCCTCTCTCCCCTGACCTCCCTGCGACCCTCACCTATGACGCTGTGACGCCCAGAGAGGGCTGACTCTCTCCTCCAAGAGAGGTCACCGCACACTGGACAGCCAGCACCCCATCCTCCTCACGCTCCAAGCCGAGCTCTTCTCCTCGCCGGGTCCTCCTCAGCCTGCTGCAGCTCGCTCAGGGGCCATGCGTGGTGTGCACCCGGCCCTCCAGTGGGTCTGACCTGCAGAACTCCCGCGGGCTGTTCTCTCCCCTCTCTGATTATGCCAGTCTGCTAATTAGCGCAGATAGGGGTGGGCTCACGGTGGGGGGGCCTGGCCCATCGCTGGCCTGGTACCCCTGGGCCTGAACGCTCACTAGAGAGTTGGAAAGAAGAAGGAAGGAACAGAGATGCCTTCCATGGAGACTCAGCACAGCCCAAGGGGCCAAGTCTATTAAGCGTGTGTGTGTGTGTGTGTTCCTACACTTACTGTCAGTGTTTTTAGAAGCAGTGTATCCTTTCCACAATTTGAACTACTTAGAAACTGTTGAGACTAACAGTCATTTTCACCAATTAATGAGGGAAATCTAGTTCTTGAAAAGAAGGCCAACTTTGATCTGGGCTTCCCCGGTGTCTCAGCGGCAAAGAATCCGCTTGCAATGCAGGAGCCACAAGAGATGCGGGTTTGATCCCTGGGCCAGGAAGATCCCCTGGAGGAGGGCATGACAACCCACTCCAGTATTCTTGCCTGAAGGATCTCCTGGACAGAGGAGCCTGGCAGGGTACCCATGAGGAGGAACTCCAGAGTTCCTGGAGTTCGATTCTCCAGGCCCTTCCCTCCCCATCATTGTCTGTCTATGGGCCCTAGAGAGCACATCCCCTCCAGAGACCGGCCCTTAGGAGGGCTGGGTACAGCCCAGCCTGGGTGCAGGGGAGGGACACTTGGATGGCATTCTTCCCCAAGGAGGAGGGATGTGGGGAAGGGCTGACCGTGGGAAGCCCACCTCCATCTAGGGGGGACTTCTCCCCACTCTGCTCTCCTCCCCACCCATCCCCGGTGCACACACACCTGCCGTGGAAGAGTCCACCTAAGGAGTGCTGCCTGTCGAATCCCTGGGGAGAGATGGAAGACCCCAGCACCCCAGCTGGACCTCAGACCAATTGACTCACCCTCTGGGTGGGACCCAGGCTTTGCTCCTTTTCAGCCCAGTCTGACACTGACTCCTCACTTCCGCCCCCCAGCCCCACTCCCTGCCCCTCCTGCCCTCCCCTCAGCTGATATTTCTGCCCTTCCCGAGTCAAACTCTGCTCACTCCCTACACCGTCTGCTGCAAGAGGAGTTCCTGCTCTCCAGGGCCGGGCCTCACCCCTAAAAGGGCCCCGTCTCTGCAAGGACTCCAGAATCCCATCAGCAGAGCAAGCCCCAGGGTGAGGCCTAGGGTGACTCAGCCCTGTGGAGACCCAGACAGGAGCACTGCAGTCCTGACGTTCCAGGAGGCGCCGAGGCAAGGCCTGGGCTCCCTGTCTCAGGCCCTGGGGTCAAGTCCCAACTGTGTGATACCTGCCCAGACTGCTCAGACTTCAGGGGCTGTGCAGACTTCCTGGGAGTCTTGTTAACAGGAAGATTCTGGTCCGCAGGTCTGAGGTAGGACTAAGAGCTCCCACCCTTCTAATAAGCTCCCGGATGATGCTTAGGCTGACAGAGCGTGGGCCACACTTTTTACAAGAAATGAGAAGATTTTTAGAATTCTGCTCCATGTTATGTGGCAGCCTGGATAGGAGGGGGGTTTGGGGGAGAATGGATACATGTATTTGTATGGCAGAGTCCCTTGGCTGTTCACTTGAGACTATCACAACATTGTGAATCGGCTATCCCCTGATACAAAATTAAAAGTTCAAAAAACATTAAAAATTTTAAAAAAAGCTGAGAAAGTCCTTTAGGTTTTCTGTGTACTAAGGTGGGTCATAAGCAGTCACCTCCCCACCCTCAAGCAGCTGCAGCCCTTTTCCCTCCTCAGGGCCCCAGGAGCACCCTGCTTCACTGTTTAGTTCCCTCCAAGCCAGGCTAGATCAGCCAGGTGCACAAGCCTGGTTCTCGTCCCCTGTACCAGGCCCAGCCTCGGGGACCCACATGGCTCCATAGCTGGGTAGCATCAGAAGGTGCCCTCCATCACACACCAGGAGCCCTGGACCGCTCCCTAGGAAGCCCCCGCAACTGCCCAGCCCTTGACCTCCTCCTGCCTGAGCAATGCCATCGATTTACTCTCCTGCCTGCCCTTTGCTCATCGGTCGTGTTTTCCGTCTTTTCCTTCCGATGTGAACCCTGAGCAGAGGAAGAGGTGTGAGCTAGGAAGTCAGCTCCCCGGCTTCTTAACCTGGCTCTGCCACTTGACAACGTTGTGGTTTCTCTGAACCCCCGTGAACCTGTTTCTTTCTCTGTAAAGTGAAGACAAGGACACAGCCCTTATCTCACTGGGTGCATGCCCGTGAGAAAATGCACATGATGCTCACACACTTCGCAGGTGTGCTAAATGCCGGCCATCCCCAGCAGTGACAAGCATCAGCTCTGCCCAGTTAGAAGCTATGTGACCTCTCACAGCCTCAGTTTCCTTGTTTGGTGCTTGAATGTGACAACCCCTGCCTCTTGGGTCCTTTGGGAAGATCAGACAGGACGAAGCCTAGCACGGGGTAGCGGTGCAGTATGTGTTAATCCCCCATCACGGGCGGGATGTCTGTGTGCCCACATGTCCTCGTCCCCGAGAGTGGCAGTTCTCGAAGTCTAGTCGGTTTAAAGTCAAAACTATCAAAGGTAATTTCTTAATAATACTGAGTTGTTACTTGTCTTTTTCACTGTCCTTCCCCACGAGTGTATGGTAGAGTTTTCCAGAGGCGCAACATGTGTAATATCACAACTCAGGGAATACAGGAGTAGATAGGAGAGTTCAGCTGGCTTCTGCAAAGCCAGGCATGAAAGAGACTTTTCAGAAATGCTAAACAGTGTCTTCCTTCTCACTCAATCCATTTAGTTTTAGAGAATATCACTTTTCATAAAAATGTTGTTTATGTGAACATGTGGTGAGTTTAAAATTGCTGTGGAAGTGAATAAACATTTTTAAATGTTTTCAGTTTTAACTCATAATATGGCAACTATAGAAAGAGATAACCCATGTGAACAAAAGTTCTTTGAGGTCCTCAGTGATTTTTTTTAAAAAATTGTTTATTTATTTATGGCCGCAGTGGTTCTTCACTGCTGCACACGGGCTTTCTCTGGTTGCAGCAAGCGGGAGCTACTCTCTAGCTGCAGTGCGTGAGATTCTCATTGCAGTGGCTTCTCTTGTGGCAGAACACAGGCTCTAAGGCACATGGGCTCAGTAGTTGGGGCGTATGGGCTTAGTTATCCCATAGCTTGTGGAATCTTCCTGGACCAGGGATCGAACCTGTGTCTCCTGCATTGGCAGGTGGATTCTTGATCAGTGGGCCACCAGGGAAGTCCTCCTCAGTAACTTTTTAAAATGCAAAGGAGTCCTTAGACCGAAGAGTTTGAGAAGGCTGCCGTGTGTCATGGTCCTCACTACGCTGGCCACATGGGGGTCTCAGAACACACTCGCCCAAATCAGCTCATCCAAGCTCAAATCAACTCAACAGGCACCTGCAGTTGATATTCTGTATGAGTCTCTGAGATCTCCCAAGGAACGCTGCACTGTGCTAGCATGCCTCACTGCAAACCTTCTGAATTGCAGAGAATTTACCCAGGATCACGAGGCTGGGTGTCCAGGTGAGATACACACCTGCCATCTAATCGGCAGCCAGAGGTGTTCCTAGCAGCCTCTGCTCCCCCATCCTCTGATAAACCTCGCCCCTTCAGGGACCAGGACTGCCCCGTTCTCAGCCCCAGTGGTTCAGAAGGCTCCAAAGACAGTCACGTGACCCAGACCCAGCCGGAGAGGTTGGTTCAGAACTAGTTACGTGACCCAATCAGGGTCTATCAGAGCCAGTGAGCATTTGTCCCAAGTTGTCGTTGAAAACACTGGGAGAAAAGAGCTCTCTTTTCACTGGTAGGATAAAAGCCTGGGGCCTCAAGGGGCCATATTCTAGAGCATCTGATGGTACCACCCCTGGGAGAGAGGTTGCCTGAAAATTAATCCAAATTTGGAAACAAATCCTTGCCTCTACCATTTGAGCACCTGGATTCAGCTGTGCTTGGACTTCTTGGCCATGTGTGCCATTAAATGCCTTTTTTCCTCTAAATTAGTTTGAGTTGAGTTTCTCTTCTAGCTAAGAGTCTGAAAAACTCATTGTAATCAGACCCAAGACCTGGCTGGTGGGGAAGTTCTGGGAGAGCTTGGGGTGAGTCATCCCCAGCAGCATCCCCGAAGCCCACCACAGTTCCGGAGCCTGGGTGGGACACTCTTTTGCCCACTGGAGATGCAACAGATCCCCTTTCCCAACAACAGAGCTAGTTAATGACACACGGATTTTTCTTTCACTTTATCATTTATAAAGCCATACAATGGATCGCAAAGAAACAGAGCATTGTACAGGAGTGGAACAGCTTCAGTGTACAATACATTCATATCCAGGATAAGTCGCGTACATCAGGGTTTATACAAGGTGGCAGAGGTTACAGGCACAAAGATACAAAATAGAAAGTATATTTCCATCTATATAAATACACAGCCAGGGGAACAGGAGGATGCTGGGTTTTTCCTGCAGAGGGTCTGGGAGGCAGGGGCAGGAGTCGGGGTAAGGAATTCCTTACATTTGTTTTGAATGGCATGTCAGAAAGGAGAGAGGTGGGGAAACGGCATGCCCGCACACACGTGCTCTCTCTCACACAGACACGGACCACACGTGGGCACACAGAAGAGTCTCCAGCTGCTGAACACTGATTAGAAACAAAAGTGGGCTGTCTCTCTACAATTAACCTTGCCGCTGGGAAGCGCCCAGGTGTGGGAAGTAAACAGAGGCCCTCCAACATTTCGGCCATCTGAGGACAGAGGAGCATCGCTGTGTGGTTGACCCCCATTGCCACTGACACTGAGATTCCCCCGGTCGGGGGACCCTACAAGCCTCGCTTCCCAATTCCTTTCGCCACTGGGTGATAGTGAACTTGACATCCCATTGCCCACCACCTCCAACCCAACTCCTAAGTCCCCTAAAGAGACAAGCAAAATACGCGCACACACACACACCCACACTTGCACACGCGCGCACACACTTTCTGTGTTACCACTGCCCAGGGCACTCCAGTCTCAGGATGCCGGGGCCTGGACCCGGGTGAGGAGTGGCCCCAGGATGCTGCCCGCCCCCCAGCCTCTCCCAGGACCCCAAGGGTGGGGAGATGTAGAGGCAGCAGGAAGCCCTTAGAAAACACATTGGCCCCCTTGACTCCTCCAGATTCTGAAGCTGGAAAAGACCAAAGCAGGGGAGAAGGCCCAGGAGGCAGGGCTGGTGACAACGCAGGAAAAGGAAGCAGAGACACCATTCTAGGCACAGACTTGTCCACAGACCCCTGGGTGGTGTGGGGGGGTCTGCCCAACCTCTGCTCAGCCCATCTGAGTGGGCAGAAGAATGCCCAGCCCATCTCCCTCCTGGGACCCCCTTTCAGAGAATCACATCTGTTCCACCAGCTCCCCCTTATAGTCACGCATCCACGGGGCCCCCACCCCATCCTGTCTGTCTCTGACACACCCAGGGATCCCTCCAAACCCTGCCAGGGGAGAAGGAATCCTGGCAGTCCACAAGCATCTGGAACTGCCAAGGGAGAACTTCCAATGAGGCCCTGGGTCAAAAGGCCTTTCCCAAATCTAGGGCACAAAGTCTCTGTCCCTGGAACACCTGGCTGGCAGCCAGAACACCACGATCCATTGCAGGACAGGGGCATCGCTCACCCCTGGAGCTCCATCCAGCAGCTCCCTTCCTCCCCACTTCCCCTCTGAGGTCACCTCTCCCCTGTTCCCACGCCCAGTCCTCCCCTCTGGCTCCATCTGGGAAGGGCCTCCTGAACCTGGCTGGGCCTCTGTCCCTACTGAACGGGAGGGCTGTCACTTCCCTGCCCTACCACCTCCCCCGCCAGATACCATACAGGACAGCTACCGTGAGGCCCCGACTGCCTCAGAGGGCTGGCTGCACAACAAGATGCAGGTTGGGGTCTGCCTGGGGTCTCTGTCCCTGCCTCCCAAGCTGACCGGGGCCTCCTGCCTACGCCTCCCAGCCCCTGTCCCATCCCCGGCTCCCCAGCCCACTCTCAAGACCAGAAGGGGCACTCTCCTGGCTGATGAACAGATTCAACAATAAACAACAGCAAGGACGATTGAGGGGGAGGAGTGGGGAGAAAAAAGGATAAACATTTACACAACAATAACAATAATTATTAAAAGTGCTTCTTTCTTTTAAAGGAAATCTTTGGCAAGAACATACTGCAATGCAATGGTGTGGTGTGTGTGTGTGTGCGCGTGCGTGTTGTGTGCACGGGTGCAGGGTGCACGGGCCTAACCTGTGAGACACGGAGGGTTACGGTGTCTTCCCAAGCGCTGTCCGACCCCCAGGTGAGGCTGTGGTGGAGACTGGGGTAACCCTTCCCCATCGTTCTTCTGGACAGGCCACATGCTAGGAAACGGGCTCCCTCCAGAAGCATGTGGGGCAGGGGGTGGATCGGCTTTCCAGCATCTCCTGGGGCCTTCCCAGAGTCGCACACGGTCCAGGCCTGAGTGGGGTGGGGTCTGGCTGGTTGTTCCTGGTGGTGGGCTGCTGGTGGGCGGTGGAAAAGCACGTGTGAGGGGTCTGATGCTCCGCCCGGCCATCCAGACCAGGAGGAAAAGAGTCCCCGGGCAGTCCAGTGGGAGATTTACAAAGGAAGTAGGTGAGAATATCCTCTTCTGTCTGGGAAGACAGTTGGGGTTAGGTAGGGAATGAAAGAGGGGAAATCGGGGTGTCTGGCTTGAAGGCCTCAGAAGGAAGAGCCCCTGGGATGAACCTCGGTCACCAAGATCAAGGTTTCCATCTTTGGAAAGTGGGGTGGTGGGGGGGATGCTCCCCGCCACCTTCAGACGCTCTCCTTTCCAACTCCCTGAAACAGAACGTCACACAGATACAGCTTCTTGGAAAAGAAAAACTACAAACGCACGCATCACCCACGCCCACCACGCGCACCCGTGTCCCTGCAGGCTCACGCACCTGCCCTTGCAGGGCCCGCAAGGAGGCGGGCAGCTCCCCCGTCATCTCTGGGGTCTGACAGCCAGGCCTGGGCTTGCCAAAAATGAGAAGGGATGAAGGGGGTGAAACGCATGCACCCCCTCTCTGCTGAGCCCCCATCAGAGTCTAGGGAAGGCCAAGGCCTGCTCAAGGAGACCCCTGATAGCTCCAAGGATGAAGGCCCTGACCTTTTAGGCTTCGCTTGGAACACAGAGAGGGACAGGGATTGGATTATGCCAGGGAGGCAACAAAGCAGTATGGGAAAATAATAAATACTTCTTGTCAATTTGCCTATTCTTTTTTTTTTAACCTTTTCTTATATTTTATTAGCTTACAGATTCTGTCAGTATGTCTCACATATATATTATATATATTTATATATCAGTACAGTGCCTCTCTCTAGGGAACCCAGAGGCTTAAGAATCTATTCAAGGATGGAGTCCTGGTGGATTCTTCCATCAGGCTTAGAGTGCTTGGGTGGTGGTCAGGGGGTTCCCAGTTGCCCAGCTGGACTCTCGGCCCTTCGACCTAAATGTGTGCCTTCTGCCCTCCGGTCCACGGCAGCTGGGCTTTGGGGGAGAAACAAGGGAGAAGGGTGGGGAGCAAGGCTTTGGTGTCAGAGCAGGCCATGTGGTATGCAGCAAGCAGCCCCCAGAGCTCTGGCCAGCTCCCCTGGGCAGCCCAGCAAAATTAGACCCCCACACCCTTACAGAGGGGGGACAGGAAATACAGGGGTCTCCCCTGGGTCTCGCCAAGCAGGGCTTCTAGAAGCAGGTCCTGGGATGAGCCCCAACACAGGGACTCTGCAGGACAGAACAGGGCAGGGCAGGAAGGCTCGTTCCGCAGCACCCTAAAGGCATCCTGAACACGGGGGCACATCTGATAACGGCTGATCTGGGACACGAAAGCCAAGAAGGGGCTGAGGACTGGAAGCGAAGGGAGCCCCCTGCCTGCCCCGAGGCTGGGCCACACGCCTCGGAAAAGGCTCCCCGAGCTGGGCAGCCACCCTTCCTGAGGGGTCTCTCCCCCAAAGCCCCGTACACATCTGTCCTCATCTCCTCAAACCAACGTCCCAGCCTCCAGGTGCCAGCAGTTCAGGGGGGAATGCTGCAGCGTGGCCAGCCCCACTCCATGGGGGTCTCTGCTGAGGAGAAGGGGCTGGCGGCCCCGAAGGCTGTTAGAGCAGGTGCAGGGACCAGGAAAGTCCATTACCTACAATGCCGGGTGCCCCTGGGGAAGCAGACTTACGCCCCCTCCTTGCTGCCCTGTCACCCCATCCCCGACTCTTTCTTGCTTTGGACGGTGTGCACATGTGTGTGCAAACACAGGGGACAAGTATAACTGTTTATAATTCTAGCTGAGAGGCAAACAGAAATCAGTGAGTGAGGATGTGGGCGTGGCCATATATACACCCCATAAACACACCCACAAACTGTACATCGGAGGCAAAGCAGAGACCTTAGGTGCCTGGGGTCTGAGATACTTTCAGAAGCAAAAGTTCTGCCGCTGGACGTCCCATGCAGGCTCTTTTTGGTTTGGTGATCTACCCCAGAGGTGGCCAGAGAAAGATTCTCCATGGGATTTCTCCTTGCAAAGCAGTTGGGTTAGGGAGAAAGAGCTTTTCCATTTTCATTCAAAATGTGGGTCTCCAAGGAGATCAGTCCTGTCTCCCCCGAGGAGCTCCATCAGAGGGTGGAGGGGGATTTAGGTGGACCTGGTAAGTTTTGGAGGCTCTGGGGGTTTCGCAGTATCCATCTCCCCAGGGGAATCTGAGTTATTCTCCTCCATCTCTTTCTTTCTTCCTCTCTCTCTCCCCCTCCCCGCTCAATTCACTTTCCTCTCCCCATGTGACACTTTCTTCTCTCCTTCTCCAAAATGGCCCAAAGTCCTCCTTTTGGGTTCAAGGATGGTCAGGATTCATGGGTCCCCTCCCCACATGCCCCATCCCCACTGCCCTGGCCCTGGGCAAGGGGTGGCAGGGGCTCATCTCTTCTGGCCGGCACTCAGCATGACCTTGGAGACAAAGTTGACGATGGCGGAGGCCGGCTGGTTGGGGTCAAGCTCAGCAAAGAGGTGGCAGGCGTTGTCCGTGGTGCTGCCCTGCTTCCGGGCCACGAAACCGAAGAGCCTGCAGGGGCAGGAGACAGGAGACAGGTGTGAATGGGGAGGAGGAGGAACCCCAGGCCTTGGCGAGGCACCCAGTAGAGCAGGCTCATCTTTGCTCCCTTCCCTGTCTCTCTCCACCTCCCCAAGCACTGGGCATTGAGGGTGATGCCCACAAGAAGATGCCTCTCTTCCCTTCATCAGCAAGGAAACCCACACCTGGAGATGGCATGTCACTTGTTCAGGGTCAGCAGAAATTCCCCTTGGCGGGGGGTAGGCGAGGAAGAGGAGGAGGTGGTGGAGGCGAACGAATGACAAGACCAGACAGCAAGAGGTGGGGATGACACCAAAAATAAAATGGAACATTCCTAAACCAGCTTCTCTCAGCCCGTCCCTGCCACACCCCTGGCCGAATGTCCTTACATACAACACATAAACAAAACGCCATCTGCCTGTCAAAAGGCTCGTCCTCAGACACCAGAGGGTCGGGGAGACCAAAGAACAGGGGGCCACTGTCCCCCACCGCATACACACACACGTACACACACACACACATACACACACATTTCTCCTGTGCTCTAGAGAATGGGAGGGGGCAGGACCCCACACCTGTTCCCCCACCCCGACTCCCCACACTAGGACTGGAGTGACCGAGCATTCTCTCTTTGCAAAACAGAGTTAAAAATACGAGCGCAGAGAACAGAATGTGAGCTCAAGTCCCCTCCCAGTCGGCACGTTGCTAATTAGAGCTGGATGGGGAAATCGGGACAGCTGGGGATTCCAATGGAAACCCCTCGCCCAGGACTGGACACAGCAGCTAAAATTAGCCAGGCTGGGTCTGGCTTGCCATCCCGTGCACACACGCGTGTGTACACACACACGTACACACACAGGGGGCTTCCCACAGCTTTGCTCTTCCCAAATGTGTTTCAGGTGCTGAATCGACCCAGTCAGCTCAGAGGCCTGGGGTGATCATCTGCCCAGGAGGTGGGGAAGGCTGGGGCTGTGGACCACTCCCCAGATCCCCTTCTCCAGCCTTGCAGACCTCCTGCACTGGGGGGTGCAGTGGAGGGAGCGGAGGGCAGAGGGAGGGAGCAGCTCCAAGCTGCCAGCGTGACAGCGAGCCCACCCCAGCTCGCTTCTGCCAAGATGAGAGCCGGTCAACCTCTCAGGCCTGAACACTGCCCACCTGCCCTCCCCTGGTGTTTATTTCAGCTCCGTAGGTCCCTGGGCCAACTCAACCGTAGCCCAAGCTCTTTCTCGGCTTGGAGGAGTGGATGCAGGCAAGAAACCTCAGCCCCGAGGGCGGAGAGGAGCATGACAAGCACCCGAGAGCAAGCACCTCCTTAAACGTGGAGCCCAGGGCATCTCGCTGGCCTCACCCTGGTCCAGCCCTGAGCTCTCCTGGGCCTCAGCAAGGGTGAGTTCATAAGGAAGCTCCACACAAAACCTGCTCTTAAATAAGGAATTTCCAGACCTGGGATCAACCTGCTTCAGTCCCTGACCCATTCCCACTCGCAGGGCCCGGCGGTGAGGAAGGAGAAGACCCTTCAAACAGAGAGTTCTTGCCTCCCGGCTGGCAGAAGGGACACAGAAACCCTAATAACTCTGTGAGTCTCAGAGGCGGCTGAGACAGAAGGAGGCAAGCTTCGAGAGGGACTGGACACCGGGGCCTCCTTGCTGCTGTACATGACCGTGGGCCAGGAGACGTCTCCTCCATCCCTCACAGCCCCTCTGGACACCCCCAGGGGGAGACTCATCGTGCCAGTGCTGGTCAGTTCTACTCATCTGGACCATGGCGGCTTCACTGAGCCTCCTCCTCACTCTCCATCTCTCTGCCTCCATCTTTTCATTTCTTTCTTTATGCAGTAGACACAGTCCTGCCCTCAGGAGCTTGCAGTCTGGCGGCTTCCCTTTCCCATCCCCATGAAATCAGCTCTCTCTTACTCCCTGCACCCATGTATACCTGTCTTATAAGACCTATTTTTAAATACAGGTTCTTTTCCCAGGTGGCGCTGGTGGTGAAAGAACCCATCTGCCAATACAGGAGGCAGGAGATGTAAGAGATATGGGTTCATCTCTGGGCTGGGAAGATCCCCTGGAGGAGGGCATGGCAACCCACTCCTGTATTCTTGCTGGAGAATCCCATGGACAGAGGAACCTGGCAGGGTATAGTCCATAGGGTCTCAAAGAGTCAGACACGACCAAGCTACTAACACTTTTCCCCAAATCTCTCCCTGCCTAGAAGCACTCTGCCTCATGATACCACAGATGTGAGCTGTCCCCTCCTGACATGCCTCATTCAGCAGTGGTTGTAATTTTCTTTTTTTAACAGTGAAAATTTCCTTTCTCTAAAGCCAATCTCATATGAAGTCTGGATATGTAAAGGCGACAATATTTACGGCAATAAATGTAACAATTCAACATCATAACATCAACCTATGATATAATCAATCAGAAAAAAATGGGGCTGTCTGGATACGCCTGACGAAGTACAAGGTGGAATTATAGACCTCAGTGAGTCTTAGTCAGCTTTATTAGCCAGCTTATTCCAATGCTTTGTTTTGTTTTACTGAGAAAAACTCTGATTCATGCTGATAAATACCGTAAATCACAGCAGAGTTTTTCCTCCCCTCAAGCAGCCCAGTTACACCCAAGGAATCTAGGGTTCCTTAGAACACAATTTGAAAATCACTGCAGCACCTTAGCCCATTTATACACTTCTCTCATCTACCGCGCCAACATCAGGCACCCAAGGGCAGAGCCAGCCTCCTGGCTGGTCTGAATTTCCCAAGGGCTGAGTTCCCTGGAAGCACTTAAAAATGCTGAAATGGATGGAAAATTGACCAAAGGGCCACAAGGCAATCCCTGGAATTCTGGAAGGAATTCAGACCTCCCAGACTTGTGCAGTCCAATGAGGAGGCCTAGTCCACCAGGAAAGCGGGAAAGGGAGTCAAGGAAGCCAGGACTGTGGCAGAAAAAATCATTTAAACAACCCCTGCCCCACTGCCATCACCTCCCAATAAAACTCTGGGTTTTCGATTCCCTTCCTCAGTCTCTGATGGTCTGGTTCTGGAAGCAGGACAGGGATAAGGCGGGAGGCTAGGCCTTTAGCTCCAGGCAGGAGGTCACAGACCTGGCTGCCTGGGCCAGGTTTTCTCCAGAGCTACCTTTTGCTTGCCACCTGGTCCTGGAGTTTAACCTGCTCCCTCACCCACCTCCCCCTGAGCCAACAACAACCAGCCAGCCGGGTGGGGGAGAAGGACACTTACTTAGCAGGGGCACCTCCCTCCGTCTTCGTCCACCTAGGGAGAGAGCGAGGACACAGCGTAAACCATCATGTCCCCCTCAGAGCCCAGCCCCAGTGCCCAGACCCCTGGGGAAGACACAGCCCCGGTACCAGGGCACCAGGGTCTCTAAAGACTACACGGAGTGGGGGTGTCCACGGTGGAGCGATGGAGCGAGCACCGTGGCCTGCTTCCCAGGGAGCTGTCCCCAGTGTGGAGAGGGAAGCAGCTGCAAGGTCAGAGGGGTGGAAGCAGGCATTTGAGTCCCCAGGAGGGGCTTCAAATCTGTGGGGGAAAACGCAAAAAGATGCCAACACAGCCACGCCACTCACAGTCCCACAGACAGAGGCAGATCCCCAAATTGAGCCAAGAACGCACACGCTTACACTTGCAGCACACACATGAGTGCACACACATGTGCACACAATCACACATGGATGCACACACACAGACTTCCAGGGTTGGAGAGATAGCTGGGAGGGCAGGTGTCCACAAGAGACTTACTTCCTCTCCTGTGGATCCAGGTCACAGAAGGTCACGGTGTTGAGGGGGTAGTGTCGCCTGAAGAAGAGCCTGTGGCACATGCATCAGATAAACAGTTAGCGCTGAAGTGACTGCTCTTCCCCGCCCCCCATCGCAGGCCAGGCCACCACCTGTGGCTGTCACAGGTCAACACAACCTCTCCCTGATGAGCACAATGGCCTGGGCTGCTCCCCTTGGGGACATAAAGCAATGCACAGGGACAGAGAGATGTGTCGTAGAAACATGTCCCAAATGCTAGAGACTAGGGAAAGAAGGAAGAAACTGGCCTTGAGGAATGAGAAATGGGGGGACCCTGGAGGAGGAAGAAAAGAGCCTGGGGAGAGAACATGAGAGAAAGGGTCTCTGCTCCAGAAAGCAGGGACTTCTACCAATTGTATTTATAGCTATAAAGCCAGTGCAGGCATGTTTGTAGAAGGAAGGAAGAATGGATGAATGAATGGAAGAACAGATGAATGGATGGATGGATAGAGGGAGACATAAATGAATGAAGGGAAAAATGGGTGGGGAAGATGGATGGGGGATGAATAGATGCAAGAATGGATAGATCAATTAGTAAGTGGGTGAGCAAGTGGATGGATGGGTGGGCGGGTAGATGTATGGGTGAATGAGTGGATGGATGGGTGGTTAGATGGGCAGAAGGGATGAATCAGCTGGTGAGTGGGTTGGTACATGTATGGATAGATGGGTCACAGGGTGGTGGGGTTGCCCAACACAGAAGCAAGTAGAAGAGTCTTACTTTCTCTGGTTGTCAGTCAGCGTAATTCCCTGGGCAGAAACTTTGAAGTGAACGATGGTGGCAGCTGGTGTGGGGTCAGCAGCCAGGGTCTCGGAAGTGGCTTTGGAGATGGCCTGTGGCCCAGTGAGTGACTCCATATCCACAGAGTTGACGAAGAGCACGTTGCAGGCTGGGGAAAAACCCACCCGAGGGGGAGTCATGGGGGCCGACGTGGGTGGGGACCATCCCCAGGTCCTCTTTTCAGGGAGAAGGCAGCAGCCTTGGAGAAGGCATCGCACATAGAAATGTGGTTTCCCTGGGGACCTCTGGGTCTGGGAGAGACATTCAGCCTGCACCTGCAGGAGGGTCCAGGGCCAGGGGGAGGAAAGGTCTGGGCAGGGATCCCGTCTGGGGTGCCCACTCACCTGCCCCTTGCTTCAGCAGGTCACTGGTTGAGTTGGCAGGGCCCGAGCTATCTTTCGATTCATCTGTGGGGTCTGAGACAAAAATTTAATTCAGCTGGTAATTAAAACCCCAGAGCTGGAAAGAAGCACAGCGTTGGCCGGGCCTCAGGCTAGCTCTGCAAATACATTGTGCAACAGATACTGCTTCTCATAACCAGCCCTGCCAGTCGGCACGTGTGTCCAGCTTGAACGTGCAGCGATTGATCTAAGAATTCAGTATCCTGGTTGGGAGCTCTGGGGTCCCACAGAACCAGGTTCAGGCAATTATCAGCTATCTACAAAACAGAGGTGAAGATGAGAATACCCACTCATTGGGTTTTTGAGATGCTCCGTAAATGGTGTTAGTCCCTGAATAACAAAAAGCAAGCCTTCAAGTGGCCATTGATGTGGTTGTTTTGCATCAACATGTCTTTGTGTAAACCAGTAAACACTCTAATCCATTAAACCATAAGGCAGCACAACTATAATTTCAACAGTAATAAGAATTGAGTACAGTGGTGCTAGTAGTAAAGAACCTGCCTGCCAATGCAGGAGGCATAAGAGATGCAAGTTCAATCCCTGGGTTGGGAAGATCCCCTGGAGGAGGGCATGGCAACCCACTCCAGTATTCTTGCCTGGAGAATCCCATGCACAGAGGAGCCTGGTGGGCTACAGTCTACAGGGCTGCAAAGAGTCCAACACAACTGAAGCAACTTAGCAAGCAGTTTATGCCAGCATTTCCTAGACTTTGGTATACAGGTTTGTTAAAACATGCATTTCTGGGCCCCACCCCAGAGTTTCTGATTAGCTGGGGCTCAAGAATATCTACATTTTTAACTAGTTCCCTGCGGTGCTGATGCTGCTTCTCTGGGGACCATATTATGAGAACCACTGTTTTATACGATGTAAATAAATAGCAGTTATATAATTGTGAAGTTACTTTGGTAAATTCCTTAGAAATACAATTTAATTAGTATCTAAATCATATGGTTAATGGGACTATTTAAATAGTATTTGAACTTTTAAGTTAATAACAGTCAATTATCATTAATAATTCAATGAATTGGATTTGATACACAGAAATTGCCAAATAATATTGGAGATTTTAACTGTGGACATAACCCCAGCAGCTCCAAGAGAGACTGAAAGCAAGTCCCAGACACAATTCTGTATATTCTATTACTGGACAGAGAGCATGGGGAGAAGACTCCCCAGTTCCCTGTTCCTGGAGCTCAAGTTCATGACCAAGCATATTCCTTTCCCCTCGTGGGAGGCCCACGTACCTGGGGCTGCATGAAGGAAGCCTGTGTTGTTGAAGAGTTTGGGGTGTCCATCGGCCCTCCTCCGAGGATGAGGCACCTCTCTCAGAGAAACTAAAAATCTCCTTTGCGGGCCCCAATGTCACTCAAATTCTCGCCCTGTATGTCCAGAGGCTCTTGGGGTCCATGCTTACTTCCCACAGTCAAGAGAGCTGGCTCCTCACATCAGCCCCAGGTCCCTCCTGGCCATACAAACCAGAAACTCCAGGGACATCTTAGGCTTCCTGTTTCCTTCCCAAGCCACGCACAGTGCAGCCACCTCCTCCACTAAGCGATCCCTTGAGTGTACTTTCCCGTCTCCATTAGACACCTGGACGCCCCATGGCCTACCTCTGCCTTCCCATCCCCCTTCCCTTGGCCCTGCCCACTGATGCCCATCTCCTCCGCCGGACATGGTCCTCCCCGCCATGGCTGTTTCCTGCTTCCAGCACCTCCCGTGGGATGAAGCTTACTTCTGAGGACACAGGGATGAATTCTTAAAACCTCCAGAGGATTTTCCAGAACAATCTGGCAAGTCAATTATGTGTATTTCTGGAATTAAGCTTTTAAGTGAACTTTCTCTTCTTTTTTTATTAGAAAAAATAAAGCAGAGAGTGGTTTCAAGTTTCCCCAGATTGGCAGCATGACCCGTTTCCTCCAAGCCTGGCCCGCGTTCTGGAGCAGCTGGCTGGGGGCTGAGACAAAGAGGAGGCCAGCGCAAGGGTGCGCTTGGAGGGCAAGGAGTCTCAGGTTCCTACCTCGGTTTGGAATGACCAGCTTGCAGGGCAGGGCCAGCGGGATGATGGAGTGCTGGTAGACCAGGGCAGACAGAGATCCTGCAGAGAGAGACAGCCCGGCAGCGGCAAAATTATTAGGAGCAGGCCAGGGGCACTGAGGATCAGCCCACCCACCTGCCCCCCATCCATAATCTTCCACTTCTTTATTACCTCTCCCTCATCCCACCCACAAAGTTGAAACTTCAATCTCTCTTTGTTAGCAAGATCTAAGGGGGAAGATTCTAAAGGCTCACTCTGGGCATCAGAAGGGTACCCTACAGCTTTCCTTTATTGACAGTTACACCCAGCATCTCTCCTACATCCCTCCCACTGCCGGGGACCCTCTCAGGAGAGTGTAGCAGAAGTGTGAGGATGGCGGGGTCAAATCCACACTCAGGAACTTACAAGATATGTGTCCCTGGTAAGTCTAACTCCTATGAGCCTCAGTTTCCTCGTGTGTAAAATGGGACCGTGACACCTACCACACAGGATGGTCAGGAGACCAGAAGTGATATAAAGTACCTAAGGTGGCTTTATATAATAAAGCTTCCAAGGTGGCACTAGTGGTAAAGAACCCGCCTACCAATGCAGGCGACATAAGTGACGCAGGTTCAATCCCTGGGTCGGGAAGATCCCCTGGAGGAGGGCATGGCAGCCCACTCCAGTATTCTTGCCTGGAGAATCCCATTGAGAGAAGAGCCTGAGAGGCTACAGTCCATGGGGTCGCAAAGAGCTGGACACAACTGAAGCTACTTAGCACACAGAGTGGCTTTCACATCGCAGCCTTTGTTAATAGTTGTTATTCCACCGGTCACAGTAACAGGTCCCCGTGGGGCGGGACAAAAACAGAAAGGAATTTGGCCGAGTGAAGGCACCACAGCACAGAGGAAGGGAGTCAGGGTGCATTTCCCTGCTGCATCTCTGACGAGGGTGACAAGACAGAAGCTGCAGCAGGGGAGCCGGGACAGGCCTGAGACTGTGGGGACGGAGGCAGGGGTGGCTCACCGAAGTTTGGCTCGTTGGGGCAGCCCTTGAGCTTGACTCCTCTGGGGCCGGTCTCTATCAGGAAATGCCTCACGAGCTCGTGGGTCATGTCCCCTGCGACGAAGAGAAAGAAATGTGGATGGGTCACTGCTCATGGCATCCCCACGACCACCTCCCAGCACCACTTCCCAACTTCTCCAGTGAGTGAGGCTGTGATGGAGAAAGGTTCACAGCGATAACATGGCCAGAACCCTGGGATGGAGAGACCACCACTGCTAGTCACCTCTCATGGATACTCGGTCACAGGGTTCCAGTCCTCTTGCTCCCCTGTTCTCTGACCCCAGTCATCGCCAAGCTCAAGACCCATCTTTCTGAAGAGTCTGACTAGCAGGGACCAGCTCCCATGAGAACCAAGAGACCTGCACACCCCATCCTACCCTCCCACCCTCTTCATCCCTACTCCCAACCCTGGTCCTTCTAACAGATCAGGACCTAAACAGATTGCAGGGACCCCCTGGTCCTGAGCCCTGCTGGACAAGCTGGTGTTACCTTTTTTATTCTGCTGCATAATGGTCGGAGGGGGTGAAGACACCTTCATAGCCAGCCCATAGGCTCCTCGGAAGGAGTGGCTGTCACGGATGATGAAAGCCCCTGGCTCCTGGTCCTTAAGGAGGGCGATAGCTGAATCAGGAGAGAAGAGGAAATGAGAAACTGATGCACTGGTTTCACCAATTCAGTGGACATGAACTTGGGCAAACTCTGGGAGATGGTGAGGGACAGGGAGGCCTGGTATGCTACAGTCCATGGGATCGCAAAGTGACTGAACAACAACTTCACTTAGGTCTTATCAGGCCTCAAATCTCACTCTTTCTCAGATGAGATGAGAGCCCCTAAAGTTAAAATATAAATACTCCTAAAGGTCCTCCTACACTAGAGTCAGCAAAATTTTTCTGTAAAGAGCCAGACAGTCAATATTTCAGGCTTCGCAGGCCGTGCAGTGTTGGCTGCAACTATTCATGGCTGCGATCACAGCATAGAAGCAGCCCAGACAGTGAGTAAACCAATAGATGGGGCTTCCCTAATGACTCAGCAGGTAAAGAATCCGCTTGCAACACAGGAGATGCAGGTTCGATCCCTGAGTCGGGAAGATCCTCTGGAGGAGGAAATGGCAACCCACTCCAGGATTCTGGCCTGGAAGATCCCATGGACAGAGGAGCCTAGCGGGCTACAATCCATAGGGTTGCAAAGAGTCTGACATGACTGAGTGACTGGGCATAGGATGCTGCAAGAAAACTATATTTATGAAAACAAGCAGCAGCCTGGATCTGACCCGTGGCTGGAAGTCACCCTGCCCTACATTCACACAGACTTTTCATAGCCGATGCCTCTCGTCTCCATCCCCACAGCCCCAACTATGTTCTTCTATAAAATGTGCAGAAACCTCCCACATCATGCAGATGGAGGGCTAAGGTTCCATATGATCTCAGCCAGCCTTTTCATTTTGCCCTGGAAAATCAAGACTTTGCAGCTTTTAAGGAACTGGCTACAACCATGGCTCCTGCTCCCTGCCCTTGGCCTTGGGAAGGTGCCTCCTACTGTCTAAGCTTGGGGCCAGTTCCTCTCTGTGACCACCACCACTGCAGAGAGGAGTGAGTCTGCTTATATCCTTTGCCCAGGGAAGACAAGGTGGACAGCGGCCAGTGTGACCTCGGATGGACCCCAGGACCTTCAGTATCATCCAACACTCACCCTGTTCTCTGGAGATCTCAGGCTTGTACCAATACTTGGAAGTGTCTTGGACAAACTTCACTTTAGCCCGTGTCTCAGGACTGTTGTCTAAAGAAGGGAAGGACAGGAGGTGTTATGAGTCTCCATCTCTGTCCCCCCAAAAAGATATGTTAGAATTCTAACCCCCAGGACCTGTGAATGGAACTTTATTTGGGAATAGTCTTTGCAGATGTAACCAAGTTAAGATGCAGTTGTGCCGAATTAGAGTGGACCCCAATCCAATATAACTTATGTCCTCATAAAAAAAGAGGAAGGGAGACAAAGGGGAGAGCATCATGGGAAGACGGAGGAAGAGAGTGGGGAGACGTGTCTACAAGCCAAGGGACTCCAAGACTGCCAGCCACCATGAGGAGCAAAGAGAAGAGCCTGGAATAGAGTCTCCCTCAGGGTCTGCAGATGGAGCCAGTCCTGCCACCACCTTGACTTTAGACTTCCCAGCTCAGCTACATTGAGAGAAGCGACTTGTGCTGCCTTAAGTCACCAAGTTTGTGGTCCTCTGTCATGGCTGACCTAGGAAACTAACACAGGAAGAAGATCTGCTCAGACATCATCAGAGCATTGCTGGAAGGGGCCTTGAGCTGCTTCCTCCCCCATCTCCCAACAACCACTGTGGGTCACGCAGCTGTCCTCCTGCTGAAGCGCCTGAACAGCATCTTCCCCCAGCCAGCGAGAGTCCTACTCCAGCCCACCTCGCCCTTTCTCTAGAAGAGTCAGACTAAATCCTTCCTGAAGCTCTCTCCCACCTTCTAGTCCCTTTCTCCATGGGCTCAGTTTCTCCACTTCATCATAACAACCTTGAGGATGAGAGCAGAAAAACACATTTCTGTCCACTTTCCCCAAGCTCCTCCTCACTCCCCACATGGAAAATCTCATTTAGAACAAAATGATCGCTCCTGTTCTACCTGGGATAAATAGGGGAAGGGTTGGCCTGGAACTAGAAGCTGTCTACCGAGTGTCACGCACCCCACTTCTCTGGTAGACATTCCCCACCCCAGACCCTTTGCAGACTACGGATGCTTTGATAGGATGTTCTGGAGAGAGAGCATCGTATTCCACTGCTTAACTTTACAAGTGAGGAATGTGAGGTTCCTGGAAGGGGAGCGACTTGCCCAAGTTACACAGATGGTCCACGAAAGGCTTTTGTTAGATGTTCCCAGGTAAGAAGATGCAATAGCCAGTTGAGGTCAGCTACATCGTATCTTCCTGGCTGGGAATAAGGACATGTGGGACTAACTCACCAACCTCTTCCTTCATTTTCTGACAGCAAAGGAAACAAAAGGGAGGATGGGGGAAGAGGGGGAAAAAGGAATATTCCAGATCTGTAGGTTTCCCCTGCTTTCTCTAGGGAGGGGCTGAAGCAGAGGACCCTGTGCTCACAGCGCTGTAAAAAGTTCAGGGCACAGACCAGAGATGAGGGCTGGGCTGAGTCCAGTCAGTTTCACCTTGTTATTTACATTCTGCGAGGCTTCTGGGATCTGTCTCTGGAGGACAGACAGGGGGAAGGTCAGCTCCTTTTCCTGGCAGCTGTGCACAGAACAGGGCCTCTGGGCTAGGCAGCTGGGCCCCACAACTCTGCAAGCTGCCTCTCTCTGCTCCAGAGTCCCAGGCCCCAGGGCTGCTGCTGCCTGTCTAATGAGCTGTCAGAGGCGGCTGCAGCCCCATGTGCCTTCCTGTGTTGACTCCCATGGCTATTTTAAGCAAGGAAGATGGTGGGAAACAGGAAATGTCCCAACTACTAGAAGTTTTGCATCCTCCAAGAACTGGGGCTGGGAACCAGATGTCTCTGGTGGGCAGCAGGAAGCAAGGTCATGCAGTGTCACTTGGCAGGCTCAGGGCAGGACCCGGGAGTGACACATGGAGACTCTGGGCAGCTGGGGCCCATCCCAGGCTGCCTGCTGCATTCTACATCTTCCTCGGATGCCCCAGGACTCTGGGGTCACTCTGGAAAAAGTCAGATTGGAGATCTGGCTGAAAAGATGCACATCAGCTGAAGCCTTGACCTTTTTGTTTAGATAACAAGTCCTCTAAGTGGCGGCTAAAGATGCCCAGTTCTGGTGATAAGAATTCACTGTGTAAACCCGCGCAGGCTTCTGTTAAGCCGAGCTGGTAGAAATGAGATTCCAGCAAAAATGCTTAACCCTTGGCCTTTTCCCCTATCTCATCTGGTTGCCAGATCTATTATCAGGGATGTGGGCAAAGTGGGAATCAAAAGGCGGGAACAGTGCTATCGGCTGGCAAAAAGTGGGGCGGGGGGCGGGTGGTCCAGGTTTGGAAGCCGTATTTTCCAGGATACACTAAATTATAGAAACTATCAAGACAAGGCACTAAGACAGCTCCAATCAGGTTTTAAGAGCACATGTTTTAAGGTCGTAAGGGTCTGGATGCTAAACCACTTATTAACTGTGGGACTGTGGACAAATGATTGAACCTCTCCAAGCCTCACTTTGCTCATGTGTAATATGGAGGTAATAATAGCCACTTTGCTAGGTGGCCATGAGAACTGACAAGGTGGACCATGGCGCAGAGCCTGGCACAGAGCACGTGTTCAGCAAGGGGTGGTGGCTGTGAAGTTGCTGATGATCATCGGAACAGCAGGGCCATCGTAGGCATCTGGTCACATCCACGTCCCCATCCTGCCCCCACAGCTCCCACGACTATAGCACATCGGCTCTGAGCACAGCTCCAACTCCTGTGACATGGCTAACGCACCTGAGGACCCGAGGTCAGTGACCCACCCAAGGCTGTCTGCCCAGGAGATGCCACAACAGACACGGGGACAGAGTGCCTGCCTGGCGGACGGCATCCGCCAGCAAGAGAGGTGAACGGGGAAGGAGGCCCACCTGGCATGGAGTACTTGGAGAAGTCAGGCAGAGTGTGGGAGAAGGAGACGGTGCTGCCCCCGCTGGGACTGGACATGCCACTGGCAACCGGCGAGGAGGACACCTTCCCGTTGACGGTGGCGTAGTTGGGGAGGCTGCCCGCTCGGTCGCCCATGGACATCCTCCGCTTCTCCGGCAAGGCCGGGGTGGGGCTCCCTTGTCGGAAAGCCGCCGAATCCGGCGAGGGGGAGGTGGCGGGGCTGCTCAGGCCGGGGTAGTAGGCGGGGGACACAGGGAAGGAGGGCGTGGAAGGAGCCTGGTAGCCCGAGGCGCTGCTCTGCCGCGACAGCGTGGGTCTCCGGTCCTCAGGGGTGGAGTAGCCACCGTAGGGTACGTGCCGGTCCAAGCTGGGGCTGCCGGGAACCACAGATCCAGACCCTCCCAAGTGACGGCCCAGGCTGGGGCTTCCGGGGCTGGCTACTGCATTGCCATGGAGATTGGAGGCCAGGGTGCCTTGGTGGGCCCCGGGGTGCCGGCCCAGGCTGGGGCTCCCAGGAGTGGTGGCCACATTGCCGTGGAGGTTGGAAACCTGGTGGGCCCCAGGGTGGCGACCCAGACTGGGGCTTCCTGGAGTGGTTGCTGCACTGCTCTGGGGGCTGGAGACGGTGTTACCATGGAAACCGGTTCCCAGCGGACCCATCCCCTGGCGGTGGCTCAAACTGGGGCTGCTGGGGGCAGCCAGGCTGGGGTTCACGGCCCGGCGGCCAAAGCCAGGGCTGGGGGGCGTGTTGGTGCCCACCGTCCTGTGCCGTGCCTGGGGGCTCCCCGGCACCGTGTGGACACCGGCCACACTGAACTGAGACCGGGCCTGGCCCTCCGGGGAGCCGAACTGCTGCAGTGAGTAGTCGGGGCTGCTGTAGCTGCTGCCTGCAGTCGGGAGAGGAGAAGAGCTCTGGTAGCTTCTCTGAGCCGAAGGGCTCGGCTGGCCCAAGCTGCCGGAGCGGAAGCCAGAATCCAGCAGGGGCTGGGTCGGTGTCCGCGCACCCTGGTCGCTGCTCTCCCCGGATGGGAAACTCCCCACGGAAGTGCTAGAGAGACAGAGAGAGACACGGGCAGGCCGAGATGTCAGCAGGCAGCATTGAGTGAAGGACAGGCTTTCCGTGAAGCTTCAGCCCTCCCTCCAACCACTTTGCTGTCCAGTCATTCAGTCATATCTGACTCTTTGCGACCGCATGGATTTCAGCATGCCAGGCTTCCCTGTCCTTAGCTCCTCTCGCATGAACAGAATAGTCAAGGCTTTTGAACATCACCTTACGTTCAAGATGTCAGAAGATGAAACTGAGACTCAGAGAGGTTAAGCAATAGGCTCACAGCCACACAGCTCACGAAAGACCAGGATCTCAACTCAGCAGTGTCAGATTCCAAAGCCCTCGTACCCTCCAGCGTCACCCTGACAGCTCAACCACAAGTCAGAGCGAGATCTCTGCTATCGAAACTGAAGGTGGCTGTCCTGTTGCCCCCTCCAGCATCACAGAAACGGAACACTGGAGATGGAGTTAACCTACTTGGGCCCTGGGCCTCCTGGAAGCATCTTGCCCTGACTCACTTTCCCCAGGTGAGTTGACATTTACACACTGAGAGTGTAACTGGGCATCCATTCCTGGGTAGCTCAAAAAAAAAAAAAAAAAACAAAGATGAAGAAGTCTCACAGCAGGAGATTTCAGCTCATTATAGGATCTGTTTTCTAGCCATTGGATCTGGCCACTAATGGAGCAGGCTGTATTACATGGTAATGAGACTCCCATCATTAGGGGCATTTAAGCAGAGGCTGACCAACCTCTTGATTTGAATGCTATAGAGGAAATTTCCTCCACTGGGAGGTTAGATTAGATGAGCTCAGAAGCCGCTTTCAATTCTAAGACTGATGAAACTCAGTTCAGAGGGCACTGTACCTGGGAAAATGGCCACAAAGGTTCTCCTCTGAAATTAAGTACAAGTCCATGCAGGAGTACAGGAAATGGCCTGTCAATTGGGAAACCTGGATTCTGCTTTTCAAAGTTTTCTCAATTGATGTTTTCAAACTGTGGTGCTGGAGAAGACTCTGCAGAGTCCCTTGGACAGCAAGGAGATCAAACCAGTCAATCCTAAAGGAAATCAACCCTGAATATTCATTGGAAAGACTGGTGATGAAGCTGAAGCTCCAATACTTTGGCCACCTGATGCGAAGAGCTAACTCATTGGAAAAGACCCTGATGCTGGGAAAGATTGAGGGCAGGAGGAGAAGTGGGTGACAAAGGATAACATGGTTGGATGACATCACTAACTCCATGGACATGAGTTTGAGCTAACTCCGGGGGATGGTGAAGGACAGGGAAGCCTGGCATGCTCCAGTCCATGGGGTCGCAAAGAATCTGATATGACTTAGCGACTGAACAACAACAGCAACACAGAAAATGAGGGAGGTGGGTTAGATGACTCTGATTCCTTCCAGACCCAAACTTCCTCAGTGACATGGCAGCAGAGACAAAGGTTGTCAGGGACCATGCACAAGCATTGGCTGCAGGGAGGCAGCAGGCAGGCTCACACAAGGAGCCCGTGGGTGAGGGCTGGCCGTGGGGCAGCGGGGGGCGGGGGGGAAGGGTCCTTACATAAGAGGATGCACCAAAGCCTGGAGCCACAGACTAGGAGTTTGGAGACTAGCCGGCCCCACCCTGGGTTGGGTCGGTTAAGCTCAGGTCCCCAGGGTGATGTGAGGTGGGAGGGCCAGGCAAGAGCCAAGGGCAGGGAGAAGGTCAGGGCTAGGCCAGGACAAAGTCTACCACACATCCCAGAAGAGGCCAGAATAAAACACCACTTCGGTACAGAATAACCTGGACTCTGAGAAATGGGGGGAGGGAGGAGCTGGGGACACGGAAATGGCGCGTTTCGGGTGGTTAATCCTGGACGAGGTGCTGGCTTCCTGAATCTGACTGCAGGAGGAATTTGAGTGAGAAAAAGTGAAAACTCCCTAATGTCAGGACTTCTTGGATATCAGCATGGTGGGGGGTGAGAGATGAGGAAAATCTCTCCTTTAGAAGAAGAATGCAGCTTCTGCCCAGAGGCGGACCTTTCCCCAAGTGGAGCCGTTAAGAGGCTAGGGAGGGGGCCAAGTGGACTGGGGGTGTGTGCCTGGCTTGAGGTTTCAGATTCTTAAGAATCCAGAAGAAAACTGCCTCGGCTCACCTGCGCCTCCCGCCCCCACCTGGGTGGGGGAGCACACTGCTCACCCCTGCCTGTGGAAGTGGGGGGAGGTGGCTGGATAGTTTCCGGCCTCGTGGGGTCCCAGTCTGAGAAGGGGAGCGGACGTGGGAAGGGATGGTTGGGGCAGACGCCCCTCCTGCGGGGTGGAATTCTGGCCGGTGCAGGCCGCCTCCCCGCCTGGCACCCTGTGCCCTACCCGGGCTCATCTCAGAGTTCCTCTCCAATGTCATCTCCCTGTCTCCCCATCATAAAGCCTATGCCCCACCCCGCCAGTCGAGCAGCTTCTCACTGCACCCCAAGCACAGGAGCCTCCCTTTCTGGGAAGTTTCTGGCTTTCCTCTCTGTCTGACCCCCTAGAATGTCAGCCGCCCATCCATCAAGACATCCCTCCTCTAACCCCACAGTGACCTGATCCCCAGACCCCACGCCCAATACCTCCACACCCCGGTCCTGTCCTTGCTGTGCCGTGAAGGCCTTCTCCCTCCCCTTCACCTTTCAACCCCTGCTCATCCTCTGGCCTTAGTACAAATACTTCCCGAACTTCCAGCCCCCAGAGACCCTCTCTGCAGACTGAGCCAGAAATAATGGCCTGTTGCTCAGAACTCTTTGCTTACACCTCTGCTTCGAGAACCTCTAACTGCGGCTCTGTGATGGGGGGTGGCGGGGTGGGGGGGTAAGATAGAGATGTGGACTCCGGAGCCAGACACCTTTGTTCTGAATCCTTTTTCTGCTACTGTTTAGCTGTAGGACCTTGAATAAACTACTTTAATCTCTCTCTGCCTCAGTTTCCTCTTCTGAGAAGTGGGAATAACACTACTACTTACCCCTAGGATGGCTGTGAGGTTTAAATGGAAAGCACTTAGCAAAAGGCCTGGCACATGGGAAGCAGTCACAACATAGTAACTATTCTTGTTCTATTTTAAACTTGGGGGAAGGAGGTTTTCTCTGGCAGTCCAGTGGTCACAACTCCACACTTCCACTGCAGGGGGCAGGGATTTGATCTCTGGGAAAGTGAGGCTCCCCGCATGCCGCATGGTGCAGCCAATAAGTAAATAAAAACAAAAGTAATACATTTGAGGGAAGAACTGTGCCTGGTTCACCTTCGTACTCTCCCTGGGGAGTTGCATGCTGTTGCCATGCACCCCAGTGAGCTGGTTTCCCAAGGGCAGAACCCTGGATACGATTTCTGCCCGTCGTCCATGCCCTAGTTGGATCCAAGAGGCCTCATCCGTGCTGCCCCGGGCCTGGATCCTGCCCCCCACTTACCTGTCAGCGCTGAGGATGGGGCTGCTGGTGGAGAGGGGGCTGGGGGAGACAAAGGAGCCTCCCAGGGTCCCGTTCCTCAGGGGTGTCTCGTGGCCATAGGCCTGCGCAGCTGGGGCGCTAAAGCTCTTGGACTCAGGTTCCTGAGTCCGGGGCCCGGCCACCGCCGTCCGTACCACCGACTCCACGTAGCTCCGGGGCTCTGAAAGGGGCGAGGGGACAGGGACTGAGTGTGGATCCAAGGGGTGGAGTGTGGACCCCACCCAAGCCCAGGGAACCTGCCTCCCCAGAGCCTGTGAGGGAAATCCCAAAAGGCCAGCCAAGCAGATGAGGGGCACGTCTCCGGGGCTCCTGCCTGCCCAGGTCCAACCTCTTTCCAGCATCGTGGAGAAGCTGTGAGAGCCCCCAGAGAACCTCTAACTAGAGCCTCATTCTGAGAAGCTTCCCAGAAAGGGACCCCAGAACACAGCCATCACAGAGTCCTCCCTGCTGGAGCTGGGACACCGTCCTTCACTGGGGGCCCCTCTAGCTGAGCTTTTCTTCCCCAACCCTGCCACCCAGGTCCCCAGGCCCTTCTCGGCTCCCCAGGCACTGCTGGGGTCTGGGCTGTCCGTGGACCCCAAGCTCCAGCCCAGCCTTGCGTCTCGGGATGCTCACTCCACCCCACACCCAGAGTCCAGAAACAGGCTTGCTGGCCTAGCAACAGGCCTGTGTGGGTGAGTCACATCCAGCCCCGCATGCCAAGACACACCCATCCACCTTGCCTGACACCCTTAGCCTGCCTCCCGAGACTGACATCATTATCCCACTTGGTGTTCAGAACGACCGAGAGGAAGGCTGGGTGGGGGAGAGGGGGGCAAGTGCCAGAGAGGTCACTGTGCAGGTGAACATGCTGAGACCTGGAGAGTGAAGGGGCTGGAGGCGCAACCAGACCCAGGTTTCCTGTGCCAACCACCCCGCTGCCGTGCTCCCCCCAACTGCCCCCCGCCCCAGTTTCTGGAAGCCCCCCCACTCCACCTCTGCAAACTAACTCGCTGTCAAACAGGAAGAAGAAGGAGGACACTCTTGGCTTCTCCAGGGACAGATGGTGTTCCTGCCACCTCCGAACCTGGCACCGTTTCTGAGTTCGTCCCAGGAGGGACGTGACCTGAGCACACACCAACACTATGCCCACCGCAATTAGGGCAACCACTGAAACCAGCCTGAGCAGTGGAAGAACTGCAGTCCGTGCAGCCCTGGGGAGCAGGGAGGGGGCCAGACAGTGTCTCTCACAGCTACTCAATGCTACTGTTGTTATCACCAGAGCAGCTACGGACAGCACATAAAGCAATGAGCATGGCTGTGTTACGATAAAACGTTCCAAAAACAGGATTTGGCCATACTTTACTGGTTCCTGATGTAACGTGTCTCCTCAGCCCAGAGAAGTAGAGAGATTTGCCCCAGAACACAGAGCCAATCAGTGGCCACAGCTACTGTCTCCTGAATCCCAATGCTAATTCTGGATGGCCAAGAGAGGGGCCACCGCTTTATGGGACACTCAGCCTTGGCTGCTGCTACTCAGAACTGCAGCCCATCAGCCAGAGAAAAGCCAGCTTCACAGACTATCAATAACAGTAAAAATAGCAAACAACTATATGAGCAAAGTAGAATCTGGAGAATGTAAGTATCTTGTCTGGACCACACAGTAGCAGGTGACAGAACTGTCCTAAGAACCCCAGTGGCCTGGCCCAGAGACTGCTCTTGGGCCCTGCATATACCGCCAGCTGAAAATCAGGGGGATCGAGAATGTCAGTGTGTTTTTAGCCTTGGGGGGCCGGCTCCACACCCTGGGGTAATTTGAATTGACAGAAGGGACCCTCAGAAAGGAACTCACACCCACAGAAATGGCAGCTGAGACCCAAGGCCAGAGCCTACCTTACCAGCCCATCCCTCACCTCCTGGGTCACTCTCTGAAAACTCTGCCTGGACCCCTCCAGGCTCTCAGCTTCACCCTAGTGCCTGCAGGACCCAGTATCCTTCTCTCCCACCCAGAGATGGCAAGAGGATCCATCTGCTCCCTGGCTGCCCCAAGCTCCTTGCTGATCTGTACTCGCAGCGCCTGGCACACGATGAATCCTCAGTAAACGTCTGTCTCACAAACTAGTAGATGCATGACCTTTACCCTCTGCCCCCTATCTGTCCCCACCACAGAGGTACACAGTGACTAAGACCTACGTGGCACACATTCGTTTTCTTCCTTCCCTTGAATTCTTGCTGACCCCCAAAACTTCAAGCTAAAATGCCCGAGGGTGAGCCCTGAAGTCTGCACTCCTCTCCACCTGCCGTGTCCTCCTGATTCATTCCCCAGCCTGCTCTGTGTCCCTGCAGGCCAGCTTTTACTGACAGCATCCCCCAGATCCCTGGGCTCAGGGCTCCAGAGGGCCTGGGCCTTTGGCAGCTGGCTGGTAGGCAGTGCTAACAGAGGATGAGGGTGGGTGGGGAGAGAGAGTCAAAGTTCCAGGGCTGCGTCCTCCACCCAAGACACCAGCTCCAGGGGTGGGCCCTCTCCTCCAGCTCCTCCTGGTTTCTTCCGGCCTGGAGTGCTGGCGGCTCTTGCCTCCTGCTCGGGAGCACCCGGGGAGGTGCTTCTCCATCCCTCATTGCTTTGCCCAGACCATCTAAATAGTCCATTAAACCCTCTTCAGTTGCCCCATTGGAATGAGCTGTTTCCTGCCAAGACCTGACCCATACGGTGGGTAAGCAGCTCACATTATTGGATCAGCACCCCATCCTATTAAAAAAAAAAAAAAAGTACACATACCACTTCTACCATCAGTAAAACCGAAGTAAGACCACCCACATCACCCACTCCTAGGGTCAAGACGGAGCCAGGCCCGGGACCACAGACACTGACTGCCATCTGCCCTGTTTACCATGAGTCAAGGCCAGGTCCTCACTAACTCCTTTTGACCCAAACATAGTGTCAGGAACCTGAATGTAGTTTGCACAGAACACCAAAGGGACAGTATGTTATAAAGTTGGAGATATCAGAAAACCTGAAACGGCTTTAGGATGGCCACATTCATAAAGCATCAGTCTCAGGAGCCCCGTCCTCATTCCCATCAGATTCTCAGCTACAGAGCAGCTTACAAAGCAGCTCTCAGAGAACTCAGCCTCTGAACTTGAAGACAGGACCACTCATCCAGGGAGAAGCACCTGCAGTGGTTCCCACCACGTTTGCAGTTAAGAGCCCTGTGAGTTCAGGTGGCCAACTAGCCTGGGGGCTTTGCTCAGGGGCTCCCAGCCTGTGGATTTCAGACCCAGCCCTCCTGGCCCTGCCCTCACTTTATTCTCCATCCTCTTTCTTGGTTGGCTGGTTGGCTGCCCTTTCCTGACCTTCCAGGACTAAATCAGGGTAGAGACTCACTCAATCTCTGCTCCTCATGAGCCCAGAGCAGGAGCGACCCTTTGGGAAGATATTTGATTTTCTGAGTCCAACTTGATAACTGTTCAAAACCAACCTTGAGGGCCAAAACAGTCCATTTCCCCCAAGTTTTCAGACTCAGATTCCGTATTGAAAATACCCCCTTTCCCTATCTCTTCCCATTTTCCTCTCCTCCCCACCTTAGTACAACATACAACGTGTGAGCTCCCTGTCTTTCACTTACTGGAAGGGTGAGCGGGGACAGGCTGCTGAACCTCTCTGGGACTGTTCTCTCGTCTGTAAAATAGGAATGAGAACACCCACCTGCCCAGCCTGGATCACGTGACAGGAGATGAGCAAGTCCCTTCTAACTCCTTCCTGCTAGCTCCAACGCCAGTGTATCAGCAGCCCCACAGCTGCCTGCTGGAGTCTGCCTCCCTCTACCCCCTCTCCTGCTGTTCTGCACACTCTCTCCTGCAGTTTCCTCCTCTCCGCCAATTCCTGGAGCAGCTAGACCCAGGGGCAACGGGGACTGGGAAGGGCAGGAGATGTAGGGCCAGGAGGGTGCCTCCCGCAGAACATTCCAGGAGCCCAAACCCATTCCAAGAGGCTGTTGGAGGCTGCGAGCAGCTGGCCTGGAGGCTTGGTGACTTGGCCCCGCCAGGCTGAGGGCACTGTCAGCTCCTGACCCACACCCTCAAGTGCATTTTCTGCCTCGCAGAAAAGGTTCTTTGCCTGGAGAGAAACAGCCTGCTTGGTCCGAGTGAAATGAAGACACGCAGATGGAGAGAGGAAAGAAGTAAAACTTCTGAGGCCCAAACCAGGAACTCAAAAGTTGGAATCCCAAACTCTGAGACTGGGCCACACGGCCCTCCTCTGAGTCCCCATCATACCCTGTTTCCCCAGCTCAGCATTTCGACCTTGTGCTGAAATATCATCTTGACCAGACGATCTCACTCATCTTTATGCCCTCAGTCCCTAGCACAGGACCTGGCACAAAGTAGGTGCTCCATAAATCTGCGTTGCACAGAACTACCTTAAAATACCCAGATGGCACGGTGGATCTGTCACCGAGGATTTCAGAGCAGGAGGGATCCCCACAGGGGCCATTTCTAATCTGCAGTCTTCCTTTGTGCCAAATCCACCCATCTAATCACGGGAACAGACAGAACCTCAGCTGAATGTTCCCTGTTCCTATTCCTCTAGGAAAGAAGGTTCAGCCATTTCTTTCCCTATTTCCCCACTGGAAGATCCTTGATGTTGACCTCATACCTTTACTGCTATGGGCTTTCTTCCTCTGCTTCTTTCCTGGGGAAGGGTACCCTGCACCCACACCCAGTAAAGACACTGTTCATGTTTAGAGGTCATACCCTGTGCAATCAATGGAAAGCAGCGTACACTCTCAGCCATGCCCCTCATCATCTGTCTGGGCCTGGACAAGTCATTTTAACATCCTTACATGTCACCTCCTCATCAGCAAACTGGGGCTCCTACCACCTTCCTCAGTGCTTCTGTGATTATTAAATAAGATGACTGTGACAAGGACCCACATGCTCCCATCCCTGCCTGCTGACCCTCACTCTGCACCACACTGCCTCTTGCTCCAGCCTCCAGCTCCTCCTTGCTCTCACTTCACTGCCCTTGCAATTCATGGGGGGAAAAAAATGCTATTCCTCCCAACCCAGGGCCTTTGCAAGTGCCCTTTACTTCTACCTGGAAAGCTCTTCTCCCATCCCAGTGTCACCAAGTTAATGCCACTCACCCTTGCATCTTACTTCTTCAGCCAGGGTCTCGTAAAAACCGTCTCTCTTCACTTTGGAGCACTTATCTCAATAGTTCTCGGTGATAATTTAATTCTGTCACCAGTCATGCATTTGTTCCATGAGATTAGGAACCATAGCACTGCTTATCATTATATCCCCAGAGTGCCTGGCACATAGTAGGCACACAAAATATTTATTGAATCAATGAAGAACAGAACGAACAGATGTAAAGCATTTAGCATGGCACCTTGAACAGAACACTTCCCAAAAGTCTTTTTCTCCCCCTTGCTGAATAAGCCTACTGGTTATTTTTCCTTATAGGTATCTTTTTCTGAATTCACACATATCAGCGGGGTAATCAAGCAGCGCTTCAGCGGGTCAGCAAAGAATATGCTTTAGTCTGACCCGGAAGGTGATGCATGAGTCAGGAAAAATGGAACCAGCCGCCCACATCCTTGGCCCCTGTCCCCACTCCAGGTCAAGACAACAATTCCAATGCCCACGCTGGAATCCCAGGGCACGGCGCCTGGAGGCAGGAGGAGGGTTTTGAAGTGGCCACTTGATTAGCAAACAGGAGACCAGTAAGTCCAGTCTAGCCCTGCTGCCTCTTAACTGTGACCTTGGGCAGATGCCTACCCCCACCTCACAACACAGACCTCAGGTCCACATTCCTGAAAATGATGGCTGCGGTACAGCGGATCCCTAAGGCCCTTCCCCTGCAGACTCCGTGCCTCCAGGAGAGATGGAGGAGGGTCAGAGGGCTCGGGGCCTGTAGGCTGAGATTCACTCATCAGGTGCGAGGGCCAGGTGTCAGTCCCATTCTGTTGAAGTGTCATCCCCAAGTGAGGAGCACACAGCCAGGGCTGGTCACCCTCAGACCTTCCCACTGGAGACTGAATAGGTCTCACCAGTCTGCGGAGGTCAGCAGCCACAAGGAGAGGTGAGAGCCTCCTAGGTGGGTGGCCTCCTGGAACACAGCACCCTCCAGGCCTCAGCTGATTCCAGACTCCTGGCGAGAACCAGCAGCCCACCTCCAGCCCAGGGAAGGTCCTCGCCCTGGGTGTGAGGCTGGCCAGGGGTGACAGCCAACTGTAGTTCATCCCATTCTGGGATCTGTTCTGGGGGGCTGCCTTGTTCTGCACCGCCCAGGCAATCTGGCATTGTTGCCAGAACTCTGGCTGGCTAGTAGTGGGCAAAGCTTTATGGAAAACTCCAGCCATCTCACATGGGAGACGGCAGATTCAGAGGGGTACAACCCATGCCCACTTTGGGGATAGAAAATCAAGGTAGTGAGTGCAAAGGAAGTGGAAAATGGGCTTAAGAATCTGGAAGGAGCAATTCCTTCGTGGTCCAGTGGTTAGGACTCTGTACTCTCACTGCTGAGGGCCCGGGTTCAATCCCTGGTCTGGGAACTAAGATCCCACAAGCCAAGACGCAGCCAAAAAAAAAAAAACAAAACTGGATGGAGTCTTTAAAGAAACCAGGCCACACGGACCCAGGGCCCAGGTGGGAAGTCAGAACATCTAACACATCCAAGCTGGAAGGTGCTCAACACCCACCTCGTCCAACCCCCTTCCCCCACTTCCCCTAGGGTAGAGATGGGGACATGGAAGCCCAGGCCACCCAGGCCAGCATCTCCCTCATTTCACCTGCTGCTCTGAGTCATCCTTTGAATTCTGTTCCTAATAAATTAGTTAAAGGCCTTCAACCAGATTACATCTCCTCTCTGCTTCTCCATGTGCAAGGCTGAGTTCATTTAAATCAGGGGTTAAGCCAGGACACAGATGTGCTAACCAGATACTGTCACAACTGTGCATGGATGTCCCGAGGCATCTGTGTGTGACAGGGGGCGGCGGGGTGGGGGGTAGAAATCCATAGCTTTTTCAAAATCCCCCCCAAAACATCCAAGATCCCAGAAAGACAGACATCCTACCATCTGTGCTGATAGGAAACCAGGCAAGGGCTTCCAGAAGGCAACTTGTGACTCCAAGACAGTGGCTCTGAACCAGGAGTGATTATCCCCCCTGGGGACATTTGTCATGTTGCAGACATTTTGATTGTCATGACGACTGAGTGCTACCCACATGTGTAACAGTAGGTAGAGACCAGGGATGGTGCTAAACACCCTACAGGGCTCAGCATAGTCCCCACAACTAAGAACTGTCCTGCCCAAACATCGGTAGTGCTGAGGCTGAGAAATCGTGCTCTGAGCTGTACATGTGGGGCACACCCAGAAAGTGGGATAGGAGCCCCCAACATCTGAAGGGGCTGCTGTACCCCAGGCAGTGGGCGGGAATGCCTCCCAGGAGGAGCATTTTGTCAGCAAGGTGGCACCACACTAGTGCCTGGACCCTAGGCCACGCCAAGACCCATGCCCTGGGGCTGTGGGCACCTCAGTCAGTATCCAGAATGACAGCTCATCACCAGAGTGACGGCTCATCACCCCCCTGATCAGCCATCAGGGGGTGGGGATTGGGGGGGGGCAGCCTATGCGCCCAGCCACATGAGACCTGATCAGAGAAGAGAGCTGCTCCCCACGCACCCCCCTCAAGCCAGGCAGAACAAATGGAGTGAACAGCCATTCCCGGACACGGAGAGCACGAAGCAGTCACACAGCAAAGCCACACTTACCTTCAGAAAGCTCTGTCAGCACCTTCCTCTCATCCTCCTCTGAGGGAAGATGGGAAGAGAGGTGAGGAGGAAGGAGAGGCAGGAAAGAGAGGCAGGGGATGAAGGGGAGAGGAAGAGCAAAAAGGAGAGAGAGAGATGGATTAACAGGGATTATTTCCTGAGAGAGAGAGACTTTGCTGAGAAAAGGGGTGAGGCCGAGGCAGAGGCAGGCCCTCCAGGGCGCACAGGTAAGACAGGGCCTCGCTCTCAGGAGCAGCAGGCCCGTATCCCTGTCACAGCCCCCACGTCTCAAGCAGGAGTGTGCTGGCCTGGTGACAGGCAGCCCCCCCACCCAGTGACTCCGTGTCCCTGGCCATGCAGACACGTCCTGAGTGGGAGGCTGTGCCCGGCCGTGTGTCTGCATGGCTCACACCTGTCATGCCACCGCCCACCTACCTGGCTGGATCAGTCTTCTGGGGACTAAAGAAAAGAAGCAAAGTTGGTCCCCAGAACCCCAGTCCAGCCCACACCAGAGTCTAGAGAGCAAGTTTCTGGGCTCAGCCTGTTGGAAATGGTCACTAAGGGCCCAGGGTCTCCACTTTCCCTTTCCCAACAAGAAGGAGAGGAGCTGGGGAAAGTGACGAGGTATGAACCTGGAGTGTGTGCGTACATGTCTGCATGTGGTATGAGTGTGTGTGCATGTCTGTGTATGTGTGTGCGTGCATGCCTGCCTCTGTGTGTGCATGCAGGTCTCTGTGTGTGTGCATGTCTGTGTGTGTGTGCATGTCTGCGTGTGTGTGTGTGCGTGCACGCACAAGCATGTGGACTCTGGGGCACAGGAGCCAGGCTTCCGGCAGAAAGTTAACCACCTCCAGGGAAACAGGGCATGCCTCCAACCCCCCGACGTCAGAGGATGCTGGGAGTGGTGCTGACCCCAGAAGGCAAGGGCAGGAAGGCTCCATCCTCTTCAACCCCCGAACAGAGAGCCCCACCCAGGCCTGACCTCAGCATGGACACAGAGCCAGGCTGCCACCTTGTTTCCAGAAGAATCCTGAGAACCCACCAGGCCTGGGCCCTGCCCAGGACCACAGGCGTCCTCCAGCTGCCCACTCCTCCCTCCGGCCTCCCCAGCCACGTCCCTTCCCGCTGGAGTTACTCACCGCCGGTGGGGTGCAGCAGGATGTCGGCTGGGTTGTGGGGCTTCAGGCCCAGAGCAGACAAGGGTGTCTTGGCCAGACCTGGAGGGGAACGCACTGCACCGGGAATAAGAGGGAGAGCTGGAAGTGAGTGCGGGTGGAGGCATGGGGAGGGGACCCCTCCTGAGTGAGGGCATGCGGGGGAGCGGGGCTGGGGAGGCAGCAGGAGGAGGAGCAGAGGAACCAGCCCCGCCCTGGGGATGCCGGGGTGGCTCCACTCCCCCATCCCATCTCCTGTGTTCCTCCACAGGATGAAGGGTAAAAGGAGTCAGGAAACAGCCTTGCCCCTCAACCTCCACAAAGTCATTTCTGTCCCTAGACCCTGAGTTCCTTCCATACGGTCCCTCCACACTGTGGAGTTATAACACATACGCTAGTTTCTTGGGCACCCTCTGACTTGCTCTATATCACTGTCTCTCTAACCTCTCCTCTCACATTCCCCACCCCACCCCCAAACACACACACACACACACACACACACACACACACACACACATACACCCCACAGATGGACTTAAAGAAAGTGGAATATCAAGATGGCACAATCTGTAAAGGACAGAAGGAGAAGGGACCACCAGCAGAACCGACCCTGAGTCCCCAGGCCAGTCCTCAGCCACAGGTCTTTGACCTCCAGCCAAGCAGGCCCTTTGCAAACCCCAGGAAGACAGAATTTCTCAGCTGGGAGCTCTCTTACTTCCCCCAAACCTCAGTGTTCTGGAAGAGGAAAAAGCCCCATATCTAAAATACGTGGGCAAGAGCATGACCACCCTGCACAAACCCAGGTCACCTCCCAAGCCACCTGTCTGGGCTGGAAGTGTCACATAATACAAGGTCAGAAAGGGTGGTCAGGCTTTCTCCCATCAGCCAAGGACGTGGCTGGACTCCGAGCTGACCTGCAAGGTTGTTGCTCTGCCCAGTCACAAGATTTCTCAGTGGCAGTTGCCACGTCTCCTAACCCACCTCTGAGGAGAAGGAAAGAAAGGAGCTCTGTGTCTCTTGTCGCAGCTCTCAGGACCCTGCAGAGCCCACAGCCGTGGAGGACAGGCAGTCACACAGGGCCGCCGAAAGCCTAAGGCTGCCTGTCCCACCCCAGTGGCCTCAATAGATGAGCCGTGGCCTTCGGGGTGCCCAGGAGCCACACAGCAACTCCGGGACCCTCCCTGGTGTCTCCTCCCTTTCCCAAAAAGACAGTGAGACCTTCAGGAAACTAAACTCCCAAAATATAATCTTCCAATGAAAGTAATTTAAATAGCTTGTTTGTGATCTCCTGGAGGAGGGCACGGCAACCCACTCCAGTATTCTTGCCTGGAGAATCCCCATGAACAGAGGAGCCTGGTGGGCTACAGTCCATGGGGTCACAAAGAGTCGGACACAACTGAGCGACTAGGCACACACACGCACATTTGTGCATATGCTGGTGTATTCACAGGTGTCCATGGAAACAGAGGGGCATCACAGGAGTCCAGATGGTTGGCCCAGCCCTACACTCTACCCTCACTCTGTCCGAGATACCCAACAGACAGATATAGCAGAGGGGACAAGTGTGTATAAACACACACATCCAGGCAGGGGGTAGGTCTAGGCCTGCATGTTTCTATGCGTCCCTCTTTCTCTCATTACATACACACAAACACACATCTTACAATAGACTCTTATCAGGCACTTAGTAATGTTTGTCAGACAAATGACTTTGAATGCAATTAATTATGGAAGAATGAGCCCAGCCTCAGAGACCACTGTCCATGGGATGACCACGAAGACTCTGGGCCCGTAAGTCTGCCTAGTGGGTGCAGCAGAGCTGCAGGTGAACGGGGTAAAGGGGACGAGGGGACAGAGGCGGTGGGAGGCTCCTCCGGGCTTCCCTCAGCACCTCCAGCTTCCTCATCTCTCCTGCCCTCAGTCCCCAGGCATCCAGCCCTTCTGCTGAGGCAGACGCGGGGGTGGCCCTGAAGCCAGGCAAGGCTTGGCTTCCCCAGAGAAGAATTCCTTGCATTGCTCCGCCTCTGTTTTCTTTCCCAACCCTGTGCCTGGAGGAAACCTCTAACTTATTCTTTCCTCCCCAGGCACCCAGGGCTGACCCACCGGAGGGAGAGAAGAATGGGAACAGAAACAAGGGGTAGAACCAACTCTAGCCCAGCCCAGATGGCTTCATCCCAGGCAGGGTGATGGCTAGGATCCTGGCTGTTTGGACCCACAGGAAATTGGATCAAACGTGAAGGTGGTGGGGCGGGGAGCTTCCCAGACGGCTCAGTGGTAAAAGAATCCACCTGCCAATGCAGGAGATGCAGGTTCGATCCCTGGGTCGGGAAAACCCCCGGGAGGAGGAAATGGCAACCCACTCCAGTATTCTTGCCTAGAGAATCCCAAGGACCGAGGAGCCTGGTGGGCAACAGTCTGGGGGGTCACAAAGAGTCAAACACAACTGAGCATGCACACACACACACACACATGCAGGTTGGAGAGTTAAGACCGGGGGAGAGATTCCAGGAGTCTGAAGCCTTTTATACGGCTAGAGAGCTGTCTTGAACAGACTGCCCTGGGCTTTCACGGTCCAATACGGCAGTCATGAACCACACGGGGCTATGGTGCACCTGCTGTGTGTCCAGTCTGAACTGAGGTGTCCCATGAGTGTGAAAACACACAGTGGATTTCAGACTTGTATGAAACAAGGATGAAAAATATGTCTTTATACTGATTACATGTTGAAATCATACTTTAGATCCTTAGGGTTAAATAACAGCAAAAACTTTTTTTGGCTCCACCGCAAGGCTTATGGTAATCTTAGTACCCCGATCAAGGATTGAACCCAGGCCCTTGGTAGTGAAATCACAAAGTCCTAAACACTGGACCACCAAGAAATTCCCTAAATAATACCTATTATTAGAATGAATTTCACCAACTTCTTTTTAGATTTCTTAAAAAGATTGTAAGATAATATTCTCATTAATATTTTATTTCTACTTACCTATAGAAATGATAATACTTTGTGGATATTTTGAGTTAAATTAAGAAATCGTTACAATTAATTTCTCCCGTTTCCTGCATGTCCTTTAATGGAGCTGTTAGAGAAGTTTCTAGTGCAAACAGCTCATGTTATTTTTCTGCTGGACAGTCCACTCACAAATGTAACTTCCTGTGTGTCCAAGATGGGCTTCCCAGCTGGCTCTAGTGGGAAAGAGCCCGCCTGCCAATGCAGGAGATGTAAGAGACACAGGTTAGATCCCTGGGTCAGGAAGATCCCCTGGAGGCTGCTAAGTCGCTTCAGTCGTGTCCGACTCTGTGCGACCCCATAGACAGCAGCCCACCAGGCTTCCCCATCCCTGGGAGTCTCCAGGCAAGGACACTGGAGTGGGCTGCCATTTCCTTCTCCAATGCATGAAAGTGAAAAGTGAAAGGGAAGTCGCTCAGTCGTGTCCAATTCTTAGTGACCCCATGGACTGCAGCCCACCAGGCTCCTCCGCCCATGGGATTTTCCAGGCAAGAGTACTGGAGTGGGGTGCCATTGCCTTCTCCGTCCCCTGGAGGAGGGCATGGCAATCCACTGCAGTTTTCTTGCCTAGAGAATCCCATGGACAGAGGAGCCTGGCGGGCTACAGGCCACGGGGTTGCAAAGAGTCGGACACGACTGAAATGACTGAGCACACGGTACGTATCCAAGATGGTGGCCAACACAATTCTGTTGGCACAGAAAGCAAGCACTGTTGTGTCCTCCCCCCGGCAGGACAGCCAGCTGCCAGAGAACACGTGGCCAGCTCCAACTCTCCTGTCCTCACTCTCCACCCTTCTCACCCAGATGAATGAATAGCTTGGGTGGACCCCCTCTAGTCTAACCCTGGAGCATCACTAGTCTCTTCACCTCTGCCAACTCAGGCCTCTTACAGGAACCCCGAGGCCTTCACAGCCTGGGACTGATCCATCACTGCTTTCTCAGGTCTCCTCCAGCTCCTCTTCATGTCTCTTCTACCATGAAATGGAATACTTCCTCTCTCCTGGGCTCATCCAGGTTTTCTCATTGTTTGGAAATGTCTCTGCCCTTTAGGGACCTGCCACTCTAGTGAGAACATCAAGTAAGACACAGACTAAAGGCTCCTGTCTGGAGGCCAAGAGATGGATGCGTTGGGCATATGGTCAACCTGAGGGTTCTGGGCCTTTGTTTCCTTGGTGAAAACTAGGAAGTGGAAGAGGTGCCTGGATGCAGACAGAAATGGGAGTCAGAAGCAAGAAGGTCCAGGGGTTACTTTAGGATGTTACTTTAGGATGAGGGATGTTTTACACATAGGATACAAAGACTCTTGGCAACTAGCAAACCATAATATGAGAGTCCAGGGACCCCAGAGTAGGTCAGCCTGGATCCCAGGATGCAGCTGCTGCATCTTAGATGTGTGAGCGTGGACAGCAGAAAAGAAGTGAAGAGAGGTGAGGAAGGGAAGCAGAAGTTAAGATGAGCTGTAGGGATGAGAAGCGGCAGATTCTGGCCCCACCCAGCTCTGCCAGCACTGCCAAACCTGGGAAGCTTACACAGGCCAGAGGGCACCCAGGGAAGGAAGGCCGAGTATGGAGTTCTTACCCCCACTGGGTGGTGGGCTGGTCGGAGAGGTTCCCTCCATCTCCTCGAAGGCCTCCTTGTAGCTGTGCAGATGGGGCTGCAGAAGGAGAACAAGGGAGGAAAACCACAGTTGTGAGCCTGAGGAGTTACCAGTTACCAGCCTAACTAGTCATCCTTTCCAGTAAACACAGAGGTCAAAGGCAGATCCTCGTCACCTGTGGCCCCAACAACTCCTTGCAGCCGAGAGAACAGAAAGTGACTGATTGCAAGGCAATCGTCCAGCAGTACCTGCCTTGGAAATGTTTCACAACAAGGCCAAAGAGAAGGGACAGAAGGCAGGAGAGAAAAGATGTCCAAAAGCCATTTTTGTCCAGAAGGACCCATTAACCTGGGATTTTACCAAATATGGACCACTCACATCAGAATCTTCCAGAATCAGATTCCTGGGTCCCACCCCAAGTCTAATAGGCTAGAATTTCTACAGGGGGACTTGAGAATTTACATTTTTAACAAACTCCCTGGTGATTGTTATGCTCACTAAAGTTTAAAACCTACTTCCTCAAACTGCTAAACTGTCTCAAAAATACAAACACTTTGACACTGAAATTATCTATCTCCCAAGGAAACCCTACATCCAGAAAGGGTTCAAAAACAGTTAGTCTGTAGGATCTGGCTTGGAGTCTAGAGTCTGTGGTCACCTACATCATATCAGGGTCCTTACCACCCTAATAAAGGACGCTCTCTGGGGCTCAAGAAGGGAACCTCAGTCTCAGTGTTCATGGAAGAAGTAGGGGAATAAAAGTTATTTAGAGAGGGAAATTGGCTCCAGATTCCACAAGCCATAGAGAAGCCCTAGGCTGAGGATGCAGGGAGGAAAAAAATACTGAGTTTACTGACAGATCACTGTTACTCAGATGACCATCAAGTCAAGTAGTTCAGGTGGGCTCTGCTACCCTCTGTGGCCCAGGACTCACCTCTTTGGGTCGTCCTCCAGGATTGAGAGCGATAGTAAGAGCCAGCTCTGGGGAGACACATTGGACAGGCGAGCGAACCCCGGGGCTACGGGGGGATGTGGGTTCTGGTGACTGGTTCTCATACTGCCCATCGCTGGCAGCCCGCTTCCGGAGAGGTGCTGGGGGCTCTGCAGGCTGCTTCTCCCGAGCCTGCACCCCTGGGAGAAATAGCAGGGCAGAGAGGGCAATGAGCAAAACGTGGGGAAAAGAATTAATCCGACCCAACTCCCCTAGAGGAGGCAGTGGATCTTAGCTCAGGGGGCCAAGCTGGAGCTGGGCTTGCCTCCCCTCACACCTCCTCCCTCCAGCCTCCCTCTGCCCACACCCCAGTTTCTCTGCTGGGTGGGGGAATCTGCTTAGGTTGAGCTGGCCTTCAGCAGGAATCTCTACTCTGCACAGGGCTGGGGCCCAGAGCACAAAGAACTGATACAAGAAACAGATGTCAACTTCTTCCAAGCCCCAGAGGCAGAGGGCCAGAGCTTCCAGGCAAAGGAGGGAAGGTGGAGGGAGGAGAGACAGTCTCCAAGGCGACTGCATCAACCAACAAGCAACACCAGGCCCGTGGGGAAGGACTTGGAAAGACTGAATGACGCATCAGCTTGCAAATGGTGCTCCCGAGAAGAAACCCAAGAAATGACTAAGACCTGTCACGATGTCCCAGCCCCATCTGGCCCCTGGAATACTGCTGGCCTTCTCTGGGGCTCCCCAACCCTCATCCATCCAGCGCCGCTCTGAAACCTCCCACCCACTTCCTGGATGCCCACACTTTTCTTGCCCCAAAGATGGCCCAGGTTTCCAGGCTGCCCCAGAGCAGCAGGCAAACAGCCTGCAGACAAGTGCCTCCTGTGCTTCTGTGTACTTCCCTCCCATTCCCCAGGCCTTAACCTCACCCTCCTCCCTTCCCACTCCCTCTTCCCACAGCTGGGCTGCCGCACGAAACCCATTGCCTCATTGAGCTGGCTCCAGAATCCTAGAAAACTTACTCCCTTGGGGCCCAGAGGCCATGACCCAGCCTGAGGGCGGGCCCCTCATCCTCACTACCCTGCAGAAGGAAATTCCAGCCCTGCCTTCGCCACCACCCGAGAGGGCAGGCGAGGTGAAGAGAGGTACTAGGACTTATCAAAGGTTTCATGAGACCCTGTCCACACCAGCCTCAGGCCAGCGCTTGTGGGCTGACCGACCACACCAAGGCACACACACGCGCACACACACACCAGACAGCCTCAGCAACAAGCCAGCACAGCCAAGCAGAAATCACCCTCAATCAGACTGAATTGTCATCTACCCTTCACAGGGGGTTCTGCATGGCCCCAAGAATCCCTAGCTCCCGCCTGGCACCACCACTGAGGCCACTATGAAAAGCACAGGCTGCGAAGCCTACATACTTGTCATGAACAGCAGGCTGCCAGCTGCCAAGTCTAGGGATGGATGCACACACTCTCACACATACACAAACACACACACAGTCACTTGGAGTGACATGCACTCAGACCAGCCCCTAATTAGGAGCGTTGTCTGGAGAGCACTTGCAGATGCAGAAGGTCCCTGGTTGGGGTGGTATCCTGAGTTTTCACTGCCAGCTCTTCATTCATCAGAGGCAACCTGCCTACCAGCTCAACCAAGAGAAAAAAGAGCCCCGAGTGAAGACTATAAACCGGACTCACAAACCACCTTACTTAAAACAAATACGCCCCTTGCCTTGAAGGACCCTTATTTGCAGAAGAGAAAAGTAGGGGTCACACTGTCCTAACCAGGGGCTGCTATGAGGATCAACCTGGATGGAGGACAGGGCACACCTCTGAAGGGCTGGGCAGGGCCCACTCAGGGACCCTAGGGCAACCCCAGGCTCTCAGCCCTCAGAGAATCGGGGGCGGGAGGTCCCCTACCCTCGCTCACACTTCCCCCACCTCCACCAAGCCCCCTTCCCCCTCAAGCCTCCCCAAGCAGCTTGGTCCAGAGCTGCCGCTGGTTTCATTCCTGGCAAAAACATTAGAGAGAAACAGACATAGCCATTGATTTTCTAATAATAATTGTGACAAAGGAGGCGCATTCGGAAAAGGCTCCCGGGGGGGGGGGGGGGGGGAGTTGGAACTAAGTTCAGCCCCAAGGTTAAAAGAAACGCATTAGGGCTGCACAGAGTTCCCGCTCACCCAGCCCCGCTGCCTCCCTCGGCCAGAGCCCGAGTCTTTGCAAGGGGCGGCTGATGTCCTTGTTTGGGGATCCGATGTCTGCCCTTGAAAAACGGGTCTGCTTTAACTCAGGGCCCTGACTCTCCCGGAGGGACACAGAACATTCTCTCGGATGCACTCAGAACATGAGCTCCACGTTCAGGGGCTGCAGAGGGTTGCAGTGGCCCAGAGAGGAGGCTAGACCGTTGTGGGGAGGGGAAGCTTCCAGGCCATGGAGGGTGTGAGGTCTAGCCCAAGGCAGTCAGCCACTTGAGAGCAATCACACCTCTTCTTCAAGCCCCCTCTCCACCACCACCAGAGTGGGACCAGCTCTGTCCAGAGGCAGGGGGATGGACAGGCTGCCATCCAAAGCGTAGGGTCCTGCAGGGCACAGCCCCCCTCTGCAGAAGAGGGAAGCCCCACATTCCACTCCCACGGGGACAGACCCTCTCCCACGGAGCGCCCCCCGCAGCCCCAGTGGCCAGCCCCAGGCCTCTTACATTCTCTGAACACAGTGTCCCACTGTTGTCCGCCTTGGCAGGCCTAGATCTGCCCCCCGAGTGCCAGGAGAGCCATATTCCCTCTCTCTTGTCCCTCTCTACAGAAGGGGAGACGGGCCATGGCAGAGGGGAGAGAAGAGAGCCCCATTGTTCCTCAGCCAAGCTGGGACGTCTGGACACAAGCTGACAGCCTGTGTCAAAGGGAGAACACCCCTCCCTCATGTCCCAGAGACGGACAGATAATAAAAATAGCCCCACTCTCTCCCACCAACCTCCTCTCCGCCCAGCACATCCCCCCACCCAGACCCCAGGACTTTCTGTCTCCTGGCCCCGCCCCCATTCTCAGTAGTGCCCCACTCCCTGCATACACACAGGCATGTGCATGCACGCGCGCGCGCGCGTGCACACACACACACACACACACACACGTGGGCACACACAGCCTGAGCCTGGCAGGAACAGCGGTGGGTCACAGTCATCCTCAGAACCTCCACAGTCAGCCCCTCCTCAGCAGAAGACCAGGGACCACAGGAAGTTTATGAAGAAAGTGCGGGGAAGACAGGCCGCCCAGGGACTCTGCAAAGTCTTCCCAGCAAAGCTGGTGAGTCCAGCCTTCTAAGCCCAGCAGCACAAAGGAGCAGCCAGAAAGCGGCCTTTAGGATAGTAACACACTACACAAGAAGACGTCTGTCGTCCTCCGAGGGCTGCTCACACACTCTGGGCCTTCCCCACCTCCTGGAGGACAGCGGTCACCTCAGCCCGGGGCCTCCACCTTGGCCACCAGACCTCCAGAGCGGGGCACAGGGCGCTGGAGCAGCCCCATCTCCCGGGGCCCTCACTTGCTCCTCCCGGGGCCCTCACTTGCTCCCCCCGAGGATGGTGCTGTGCTTAGGGGACAGCCGGCTCCAAGGCTCCCCTGAAGTGGCCTGGACCCGAGGTCAAGAATCTCCTTCATCTCACACACACATACACACACACACACACACACACAATTCTAGAGGCTGTCACCCTAACACACATCAATACACCTGATTCATAGATACAGCATGGCTGCCCACCACCCCGGCATCCGTGGACAAATGTCCTTGTGCCAACTTCATCACATGCCTCCTCTACAACCCCCGGACTGGCCACTTCCACCCTCACAGACCCAGCTCTTCTCTCCAGCCTTCCATTTTCCAAAAGACTGGATTCCTCAGCTCCAGGTGGCAGGGCTGGGTGTCCGACTGCTTGCCTGGGGCTCCGGAAGCGAGGGGATCCGGGAGGCCACCTGCTGGGGCCAGGGCACCAGAAAGCCACACGGCAATCACACTAGCTAACAGCCCCAGGGCAAGCCATGCCAGCTCCCCTCAGGACAGGCCCACCCCCAGAACTGCCCCAAACCCCAGGCCCAGCTGGACACTGCACTCCCCACCACTGGGCCGAAAAGAAGATGGAGGGACAGGAGAGGAGGCGAACAGGGAGCGATTCTGCCACAGCCATCTCCCTATAGTCCATGGACTGGGAGAAGGAGGGCCCTGAAAGCACCAGATATTGCCCCTGGGAGTCAACAGCTCCCTCCACCCGCTAAGCCTTTTCCCAGAGCTGCTTAAGGCCACTGCATGGGATAAACCCGTGCATACCATCTTCTCCCTGACCTGGGCTTCTGGCTTCAAAGGAGCTGGGATGGGATGAGGGGATTCCCTCCCTAGAGCTAAAAGTCTAAGGGCTTGGATGTCCAGCTGGGGCAGAGGATGCCAGTGGACCACATCACTCTAAAATAGAGCAGCGTGACTCTGGATGGAAGGGCCACCATATTGGAGAACATCAAGTCATCAAGCTAAAGGCACATGGCCAGGCTACGATCCTTCATTTGTCACGCTGCGAGAGTGAGCTCTGAGCAATTCAGAGACTTGCCCGGGAGTATCACAGAGGTGGTCACAGGCAGAGCCAGGACCACACCCGGGGCTTCTGACTCTTGGCCATGGGTCCTGGGATCAGAGATTCAGGATGAGTCAGAGGGGGGTGCCCTGCCCCATCGAGTGTACTCCAGAATGGACAGAGCAGCAGGTGCCGGGGTACCACTCTGCGTCTTGTGCCCGCTGGTCCATGCTGAGCATGGCCTGGCTCCTGCAGAGGCTCTGGCCAGGACAGCCCGGGTGATCTAAGAGCCAAGGCAGCTGGAGAGCTGGGCTGTCCCGAACCCTCACTGAGCGCCTTTGTTGCAAAGACCTGCATGCCCACAAGGAGCCTAAAAGTTGGTCCAGTCACCCCAGACCCTGTTCCCAGCAGGGAAGGCCAAGGCTGGAAGCATCAGGCCGTGTCCATGCAGAAAGTGGGAGCACTCGCTCATGCAGAGAGGAGGGAGGCAGAAGGGAGCAAGGACAGAGGCAGTCAGAAAAGAAACGGGGGCAAAGAGAAGAAAGAGATGGAGAGAACAGAAGAGGGAAAGGAGGGAACACGAGGAGGAGATGGGAAATGAGGAGGTGGAAGAAAGTGGGCAAAGTTTGGAAGGGAGGAGAGAGAAAAGGGGAGCTAGGGTGAGTCATAAAAGGAGGGGAGGGGAAGAGGAACCAACCAGAGAGAGAGGAAGATCGGAGCCGGTGGAGAGGAGGGTGCCAGGAGCTGACTCTCCGCCCAGTGCCCTGCAGCCTGGCATTGTATGCTGCCCACCCCCACCCCAGGGAGCCGGCAGGGGGGAGGCAAGCAGCGTGGGGTGGGGGTGGGGGGCAGCGAGGGAGGCGGGAAGAGGAGGACACCAGGCAAGGAAGGAAACACGCCCAGGCACAGGGGACAGATGGACACGGGACACATGAAGAACGCCAGGGACCAGGCATTTCACAAGACGAAAACAAAACAAAAACAAAGAAAAAAATCAATATTAGTTGGTGTTCTGAGTCTAGAACCCGGCCACATACTTGAGGGAGGTGAGCAGGGTGTCAGACAAGAAGAGAAGGTGGATCCGGGGTCTCACTTCTCCAAAGGACAGGTGGACGTTCTGCGGTCCAGTAGGACACCACTCACCTCTCTCTTTCCTAACCCCAGCGTGGAGCAGGAGGGTGCCAGCCTGGGACCAGGAGATTTCAATCCTTTGGCTCCACATCTCATCCACCCTCATGGTCAGCATGTCCCCGTTCCAGGACCTCTCTCCTCTCATGGTCATCTCCCGCCCCCTGGATTCAGCAGTGACCCCACCAGTCTCAGTCCAAGGGTCATCTCCCCAAGCATCAGGGCATTCCTTGGCCCTTTATTCTTTCATCACACCCTCCTTAGTAATCTTCTTCCACGGGAGCCACTTCAACTCCTGCCCCAAACTGCTGGGCACCACTGAAAAGTCCTTAAGAGGAGCCTGCCTGGATGTGCTGTAAGGATCTGTGATGTCTTTTTCTTCAACCCAGCTGACTCCAATCCATCTCACACCCCAGGGGCTGCACAGTGGCTGGTATCACTTCTTTCTGGCTCCCAGAGAGCCATACCTTTTGAGTTTTCTCTACTTCAAAAGCTGCTCCATATCAGTTTTTTCTTTTTTTTTAACTGGTTCCTCCTCATGTCTCAAGGCTCCAAAACTCAATCCCAGGACCTACTCTGTCTGTGCTCACCCCCTTGGTAAGATCATGCAGTTTCTTACTTCACATGACATCATAGACTGATATCTCCCACATTCCTAAGCTCCAATCTCTCCCCGCCTAAACTCTGAACCATCTTAAACACTTCTCAAATGTAACATGGCCAAAATCACACTTCTGATATCACCTCGAAGACTGCTCTTCCCACATTCTTCTCCATCTGAAAGAAGAGCAACTCCATCCTTTAGTTGCTCAAGCCAGAAACCTTGACTTTTCCTTCTCTCAGGAAGCTTTGCACTTGCTATTTTCTCTGGCACATTCCCTCCCTACCCAACAAAGTTTTTTCCCTGACCATCCAACTACCCCACCACCACCCTTTACCCTTCACTGGCATTTCACTGCACTTCACTGGCATTTCACTGGCATTTCACTGCTATGGCACTTATCACCCATCTAACAAATTACACGTGTATTTGCTTATTGGTTTATTGTCCATTTCCATCTCTTTAAAAAAAAAAATCTTTATCTTTTTTGTTTACCACCATTTCTCCAGAGCCTAGGCTAACATGTAGCATAGACAAGGAGCACATGTTGAATGAATGACAGAATGGGCCTTGATCTCGTCTCCTTTTTCCATAATGAAATATAAAAACTGAGTTCTTAATTCAAGCTCTCAAAAGTTGACACCAATATTTCACTATATCTGTATCCATTCTCTATTCTTATTTCATGAAGAGGTACCTTACCTCCTCAGCTCAGATGTATGCTCAATTGTATCTGACTCTTTTCAATCCCATGGGCTGTAGCCTGCCAGGCTCCTCTGTCCACGGAATTCTCTAGGCAAGAATACTGGAGTGGGTTGCCATTTCCTACTCCAGACGATCTTCCTGACCCAGAGATCAAACCCGCATCTCTTACATCTCCTGCATTGGCAGGTGGATTCTTTACCAATTGTGCCACCTGGGAAACCCCTACCTTACCTCCTGGTTGAGCCTAAATTATCTACCCAGGTATCTACTCCTAAGCCTACCCCCTCTTTACCTCCAAAGAGACCTGTTCTATCAGTTTCTTTCTCACTCTCTTGTATCTTTCTCTTCTCACTCTTCCCTCCGTACTCAACCTCTCTCTCTTCCGTCTCTAAAAACTCTTCTGGCTCCTATATTCACACAAAGAAGTTCTCAGTATCTTGCTACCCTCTTTAGCTGCCACCCTCTTCCCTTTTATCACAAAACCTTTCAAAAGGATAGATGATGCACTCTCTGCACTCTCTCATCTCTCACTCCTCAATCCCTCAGTCTGGCTTTTGTCACCACCACTCTACTGAAAATATGCCTTTGAAAACCCCCGAGGCCACCTAGTTGGCAAGCCCAGTGAATTTTCCTGAGTCTTCCTTTTCATGATCGTGCCACAGTGACATTGCTAACCTCCTGGGAACCCTTTACTATTCTGACTTCTAGTGATGACCCACTGTCTCGGGGTCTTCTCGCTGCCCTGAACATTCGTTCTCAAGGCCCTGCATAGCTTCCATTCCCACACGGCCATTTCATTCTAAGTTCTTTTCTCTCCATGCCTTCTGATATATAGAGATTCTTTGTGAGGATGACTCCCAAATCTATAGCTCCTTCTGCTCTTCCAGGTCCAATTCCAGATATCTGACTGCCTTCCATACATCTCTATCTGGAGTCTCCACTGTTACACAAATTCAACATAACCAACACTGAGATCTTCATCTTACACCAAACTGCTCCTCCTCTTAACTTCTGGCTTGTTAACAGAACGATCATTCTGTTTCTATTGATGGAGCCTCAGAATTATCTTTGATATCCCCCTCCTCTTCACTTACTACATCCAATCAACTTGTAAATGCATTGGTTTTCATCCCACCACAGCATCCCTGCCCCCATCTCTTCTTTTTCATTTCCAAGGTCAGCACCCTAATTCAGTCCCCATCACCTAGGTCAGCCAATAAGCTCTTAGCATCTCCCAGCTCAAAGTCTCTCCCCTTTTGTATCCTTCCTCCCCAGACCTACCAGATATATCTTCCTAAACTACAGCTCTGATCATGGCATCCTTTCCTAAAACACAGTAATGGCTTCCTTCACTTCCACTAGCTAAGAGTCAAGCTTCTCTGTCTGGCAGTTAAAACCAACCAGATGCAAGCCCCAAGCTCCAAGCCTTTCTTGACTCTCTATTACACAGCCTATCTGGCTCTCAATCCACTCCATTCTTCAAACACATCCTATGCCTTCCTAGCTTCATTATGAGCCTTCCTTTTCCAATAATCTCACCCATTTCAAAATCCTATCTTCCAAGGCTCTGTTTAAAATATATACACAACACAGACCCTCCCCAGTCTCTCTAGCTGACAGTGATCTTTCTTTTTCCTTCATTCCCACAGAACTTTTCTTCATATTTCTCTTATTACAAATAACTTCATTTTAAAGTTCTAGTTCTTTTTCCCCTTACTAAACTCTAGACTCCTTAAGGATAAGATCCACATTTGATTTGCAACATGCATTGAAATCTCTACCTTTAGAGACACCTGAGATCAGTCCAGGCCCAGAATCAGGATCATATGAAAACCTGATTGGACTCAACAACTCTGACTCTTATTTCTTTTTTGTGTCTTATTGCACTGGCTAGGATATCCAATACAATGTTAAATGATAGCGGTGATAACAATCATCTTTATTTTATCCCTGGTGTAATGGGACTGCTTCTAATGTTGCACAAGAAAGTGTGATATGTGCTACAGGTTTCTGGTATCTACTCTTTATCAAGTTAAGAAAACTACTCTAAAATTTTCTGAGAGCTAAGTTGAAATAAGACTTAAGTAGTCGTTGGATCAAAATGGCATGAACCAAGGACACAGAATTGAAGTACAGAGGACAGCCAAGGAGGAAAAGGCAGACCTGAGGGTGAAAAGCCAGAAGAAACTAGATCATATTCACGACCATATGGAGGTTCTCCTCAGATCTGAGCTTCCTAGGTTACTCATGTGGAAGCTTATATTCCAGCTCCTTGCAGAAGAATACAGAATGAGAAGAGGTAGTGCTGAAAGTCTATCCCTTGGCTCCTAGACTGTTTTACAAATTAATCCTGCTGGTGCATCTTTACCTACACAAGCACTGCAGATATCCTGAAGAGCTACTGAAGAAGTTGTGCAAGCAAGATCTGCTGACCTAAGAAATACTGGTGATGACAGGGCATGGACCAAAGAGACCTTTTGAAGCCCTAGGGACCAAATATAACTGTCCCTTCTATACATCTTAGCCCTTTTCCTGATGGAGTCACTCAGATCTGGTGGAGGAGATGACAGCAGGGTTGGGGGACACAGATACTGTACCTATAATATCCCTCCATCCCTATGACTTCTTGGCAGCCAAAACCTGAGCAGCTACAGGATATGGAGGTTGACAGGCAAGACCTTTAAACTTGTAGGAGAGAAAAGGCTGAGCGGAGAGCCACTGTAAGATGGACATCTTTCTGAGGCCATTAAAGTATGGCTTCCTCTTGAGCTACATGGAAGGGTTCTGGGAGGGGAAGGAAATTCATCCTACCCTCTTTAGATACTTCATACTTCTCTTCTCATATTATGAATAACTTCATTTTAAAGTTCTAGTTCTTTTTTCCCCCTTACTAAACTCTAGACTCTTTAAGGATAAGATCCACATCTGATTTCCAAAATGCATTGAAATCTCTACCTCTAGAGACACCTGAGAACAGTCCAGTCACAGAGTCAGGGTAAATTTCTTTGGATACTGCCCATCATTAGAATCACTAGACTAGTGTGTCACTATTCCTCAGGCCTCCACCCCAACTCTGTAAAATATTGAGAGAACCCATTCCTTTCCCTTCAACAAAACCAGGAAGAAAATGGTTTCTACTGACAAACCAAGTATTCCTTATCTTACTGGCCCAGATGTGGACAAAAATAGAAGATGGCAGTCCCTTGGGGACCACCCCATGGAGCATTTTGCCCCTCGGGTTATTGAGCTACTCATCTTATCCTTTGGCCCTTGGATAAAGCTGATGATGTGTTGCTAGACCAGATGTCCAGAGAAGGTGAAGCCCTTGATTGCCAATTTTTATAGTGTGCATACTGCCATTATGGCCAATTTCAAGTTATCCATAGTTGAACTGGGGGCTGTGTTCTGCTCTGAAGTACAGAAGCAGGGCATCCCTGCCCCCCATATCCTGGACTCAGCCCAAAAGTCAACTGGCCTGGCCCCAGCTCCCTTCCTAAACCCACTGCCCATCCCCAAGAAGGGCGTCTCCCTCCTTGCAGCTGGCATGCTGACTCAGCTTCCCCTAAATTTAGGAAAAGGAACAGAAGGCAGACTCAGCTGCCCAGGCTCCTCTTCTGACCTCCCACCACCCTGTCATCTGAGGGGCTTGGCACAAGGTCCCCCTCACTCCAGGCTCTGGTCCACCCCTGCCTGGGCTTCACCCCTATGACAAAGCCAGCTCATAGGATTTCCCACACAGTTTAGCTATCCCCATGGAATGGTTATAGGCTTAGGCCAAAGTGAAGGTAGGGAGCCCTTCCTGTTCCTTGCAACATGGCCTGGACACTCTGCCATTTCTTGCCTCTTTATCTCCCCAGTAAACCTGTCTGGTTGCCCCACTCTCTCTCCTCTCTCCAGAAAGATAAGTCCATTCTCTGGTAGGAAAGACAGCTCTGTTTCTCAGTGCCTGCTTCCCATACAGAGCTGGTCCTAAAGCAAGGACTAGCAGGATAGCTGAACAAGAAGGGGGATCTTGGCCTCCCTGGAGACATAAATATCCTGAGAGGACCCACTAGGGTTAAACACTCAGATAGAGTCCAAGGACTTTGGGGCACCCTCTCAGACATAGTTATGCCTCTGGGAGGGCCCAAAAGGGAACTGGAGGCCACAGAGGCCTCCCTTCCACCTTCTCCACTACAGGTAGCTACAGTGAGCATCACATCTCTGCCTAGAAAAATCTGTACTCCAATCCCAGAGTCACCACCTCCAGGAAGCTTTCCCTGACTGTCCTAGGTGGTAAGCCTTACTTACCCAGGCTCTGGGGCTTTGGTCCCCATCTCTGTTGTAGCACACACTGCACTCTGTTAGAATAATCTGTCTGTGTACCTCTTTCCTCACTAGATTGAAAACTCCTGAGACACTGATCTTTGAACCACAAGGCCTGGCTTGGAGTCTAACAGGCACAGAATGCAGGAGGGGATGGGTGGCACGTAGGTTCCTAAAAGCCTCTTCCCCAGGCCAAAGTAGCACTCACTGATGCGTGAGAGCTGTGCCTGCACGATGGCGGTGCCTCCCCCCGGCAAAGCCAACCAAGGCCAAAGAGGGGAGGTGTGGCGGGAATAAAGAGGGGACACCCAGCACTCACAGCCCCTGAGGCTCTTACCTGCCACCCGGTGGGCCACCAGCCCCTCCAAGTTCAATGGTTCCTCCTCTGGAGTTCGGGATGGGTCTGAAGTCACCTCCTTTGGTGGGAGCTGAGGCTGAGTGGTGAGGCCAGGGAGAGAGGCTGGGGGCTGCTGAGGCCCCAGAGAGCTCTGGGTAGTTGGAAGGAAGGCAGACGAGGAGGAGGTGGCCGGGCTCTTTGGACGGTAACTCTGGTTGGGCCCAGTCGGACACGGCTGATAATCATAAGGTGAGTAAGGCCTGCCAGTGGGAACGGACTCCAGGGAGGCCCGGGGGGCTGGCTCAGGGGTTCCCAAGGAATGCCCACTGGGGATGTAGCCAGATCTGGACTGGGTCAGTGGGTGGGACTGGCAGGAGGAGCCAGAGAAGGGCTGGGAGGAGAGCGGAGAAGCCCCCGGCCAGGCCCCAGGCACACTCTGGGACTTGTGTAGGGGGGCACCCGCCGTGGCTGGCTCCAGATCGAGCATCAGCATGTTGAGGGCCTCAATGGACTGCTCGATCTCCTGCCGGGAGGCCGCGCGAGGGAACTCGGGGAGGCCAGACACGGGGGGCTCTGCCAGTGGCTGGGGGCTGGGCCTACTGAGCCCGAGGCTCTCCAAGTGGGCTCTTTCCTGTTGGCGAGGAGGTGGGCGAGGCTGCTGCTGCTGCTGCTGCTGCCAGGAATTCAGGCCCCTCTGCACAGCCTCCCGGCTGCTCCCACCACGGGCTGGAGCTGGGGGCAGCTGGGGCTCCGTTTCAGGAAAGGACTGAGAGCGAAACATACCGTTGGGGTCATGGCCATAGTGGGAGGTGGTCGCCGACTGTGGCCAGGCTGGGTGGGGTGCCTCCCGCTGGTAGCCAGCTAAACCCTCCTGTGCTGAGTAGGAGGGTCTCATGGGGGCTGTGTGGCCAGCCTGGGCAGGCACCACCCGGCTGGCAGACTCATAGGGGTAGCCCCCACCGTTGACCATAGGTTCCATGGGGTAGGGCTTGTCCAGACCATTGGTCAGTGGGGAGAGGGCCTCCGGGTAGCCACCCTCACTGGTGTTGGTGACCCCATCCAGGGAGGACAGGGTGCCCATGCTGCCCACACTGTGCCCATCCTGGTTGGGCAGCTCATCGTCCAGGATGTCCGTCTCCCGCTCGGACGCTAAGGCCCCGCCATTGACGTGAACCTGGGCCGGGACGATGTGGCGGCCAGAGGAAGGCGCGGCAGGGCCTCCCACTGGGCGGGACCGGAGATGCTGAGGGTGGTACATGGCGCCTTGCTTCTCCCGCTCCAAGCCGAAGCCACTGAGCAGGCGGTCCAGCTCGCGCTTCTCCTCGGGACTCAGGGCAGCAGGGGCACTGGCGGGGCCGGGGGCAGGCTCATCGGTCTTGTCTGTCTTGGTGGAGGCTGTGGAGTTGCCCGAGTCGCTGCTCACGGAGAGGGTGTGCTCCACGTGATTGGGGGTGGCAGACAGCACGGGCCGCGTGGCGTTGACAGCCCCGGTGCTGCCGTGCAAGGAGTCCTTCTTCTTCACCTTGGCATACAGGCTTCCGTCCAGGGGTCCCTGGGTATGGCCCACAACCTCTACAAGAGAGGGACCAGAGGAGAGACGGAGAGCAGACATCAGTGGGAGGTGGGACATCCTCCATTCTCCCCAGAAAAGCAACTGAGAGCTTCCCTTCCCTGGATCCCCAAGGGGAATCCATGGAGAGCAGAACATACAACTGGGGGCATGGCGACAGTGGGAGGCGGTTGCTGACTGTGGCCAGGCTGGGCGGGGTCCCTCCCACTGGGGTCCCTCCCCACACCGGTAGCCAGCTAAACCCTCCTGTGCAGAGTAGGAGGGTCACATGGGGGCTGTGTGTCCAGCCTGGGCAGGCACCGCCCAGCTGGCAGACTCATAGGGGTATTCCCCCACTGTGTACCACCTTCAGCATCTCCAAAGGGAATCCTCTCAACCCTCAGAGATAAGGCCGAAGTGGCAGGAAGGACAAAAGGACCTCTTCCCAGGGCTTCTAAGCAGAGCCTCTCCAGCACCCAGGGTCAGACCAGGCAGCGGAGCCCCAGATTAGTCAGGAGACCTGGGGGCAAGATGCCCCAGTTCAAAGCCTGGCTCTGGCATTGCACTCAGTTCCCAAAGACCCAGAGGGGCTGGGCCAGGCTGGAGCTCAGTAAAGCCAGCAGGATGGGTGTTAGAGAGAACAGTTTCCCTCTGGATGCCAGGGTCCATGGGGGTTCTGGAAAGGAGCTTCAGGGGCCAGGAGTAGAGGGAACATCTTAGGGATGGAGAACACAAAGGCAGAGGTCTTCATCAGGGAGGGGTGACCCTGTGTCATTTCATCTGCAGATACTCTGGGGGGCCCCGTGAGCAATACTTTCTCTGAAAGGAAAAAGTGAGCGCTGGGTGGCGGGAGGCCAAAGGGCTGACTCAGGAGTGAAGAACTTCCCCGCCCAGAGGAACTCTGATTTCACACCCTGTACAGTCAGCAGCCCAGCTTCCAGCCTACACACACACACACACACATACGCACACACACACACACACACCCCTCCCCTTCCCCCACTCCAAGGCAGGCCCTCAACTGGCAAGAAAAGAAAGCCCCCTCCCAAACACGGGAGAGACTCCAGCCCAGACACCAACAGTCACACACAGAAAACCAGACACAAAGACGTCCAGAGACACACTCTCCCACCAGAAATCACCCAAATCAAACACCCAGACACAGGCTCTCGTGGAGTACACCCGACAGGCACCCCCAGTCAGAAAAAGCGAGTGTGGATACAAACACACAAATACTAATGTTGACAGCTAACATGCAGGGAACACCTTGCTACATTTACACATACATTATTTCTAATCCTGTGAGTGGGGGCTGTTATGCCTATTTTAAAGATGGAGAAACTGAGACTCTGAAAGGTAGAACCATGTGTGTGCAGACATATAGTGCCTGGTAGGGCTTCCCAGGTGGTGCTAGTGGTAAAGAGACCACCTGCCCGTGCAGGAGATGTAAGAGATGCAAGTTCAATCCCTGGGTCAGGAAGATTCCCTGGAGGAGGGCACGGCAACCCACTCCAGCATTCTTGCCTGGAGAATCCCCATGGACAGAGGAGCCTGGCGGCTACAGTCCATGGGGTCGCAAAGAGTCGTACGCAACTGAATGACTGCATGCATGCACGCAGTACCCGGTAAAGCTGGGATTTTAAGTCAGAACTAATTTAAAATTTAAAATAAAAGTAAATTAAACCAGAACTTTGAAGACCACACAACTTTTTTATTATTTTACACTGTTTTATCTCACACACACAAACACACCCTTAGGAAAAAACACACAAAAACGCAGCAATACCCCCAAAATAAGTACTTAAATTTAAAGCCACAAACATTTCAGAAAATACAAGCTCCTACCATGCCCAAGGACTAGCCCTCAGGCCAGAAGTGGCAACCTCTAAAAATAAACACTCATACAGAAGCCCACGGCCAAAAACAAGTGATCAGACAACCGCAAAACAGGAACATCCTGATCAACATACACACACACAAACCACAGGCCAGCCAAATGACGTCACCCGAGCCCTAGCGCTGAGATGCTTGATGAGGCCCATCGTGCACACACACCCCCTGGGGGCTGGAGGCGCTGCCCGTTCACGTAACTCTCCAGAAGCATCTCTCTGTCCTCAGTTCTCTCCGGGGCTTTGGGACCTCAGCCAGCAGCAGGCCCCAAGTGACACTGGGCCAGAGTGCTGCCACAGCCGAAGGCTCATGGGGATGGTGCTGGTCTGAACTAAAATGGGGTTTCGGCTGAGAAAGGTCTGATTCTCCAACAGCCTGCCCCTAGCGCTACTGAGATGCAGCAGTGCACACGTTGCCTCTCCCAACTCGCCTGGAATCATCCCTGTTGTTGTTGTTTAGTTGCTCAGTTGTGTCCGACTCTTCGCAACCTCATGGACTGCAGCCTGCCAGGCTCCTCTGTCCATGCGATTCTCCAGGCAAGAACACTAGAGCAGGTGGCCAGTTCCTCCTCCAGAGGGTCTTCCTGACCCAGGGAATGAACTCGTGTCTCCTGCATTGGCAGGCAGGTTCTTTACCACTGCGCCACCTGGTAAGCCCTGGATCATCCCTAACGGGGCCAAAATGCAGTTGAGAGGCTGCCCCTCATGCCCTGTCCTTCCAAAGAACCGGGCTCCATGCTAAACTCACAAAACAGAGGCTCCGCTGGCTGTTCCCAGAGGAGAAAAGTATTACAGACAGAAAGTTCTCATCCACTCAGATCTTGGTGGGGAAGGGGCATGGGCGGGGGAAGGGAAGGTTCCCACAAGGATGGGCCCCTCACACCACTTACTGGGAATCTGAAGAGCTGTCCTTCCTTCTCACCTGGAAAGGAAAGCTGCTGGCCCCTTCCTGGGCCCTGGCCCCACTCTGCAGCCCACATTGTGAGATGACAGAGTATTCCTCCTGGACTAGGGATCTCTTCCATCCTCCTAATCTCCCAGGTCCATGCGTACCCAGTCCAGGAAGTGGGGAGAGGAGTGAAAGGTGAGGTGTCCCATGGCCTCCCATTTACACTCAGAAGGAAACGAGACCCCCTGGGTGCAAACCAGTGCAGGCCTGAGTGCCCCTTCCTTCTAGGAGAAAGCACACACACTCCAGGATCTCCCTAGGGTCCACCAAAGAAGAGTGTTTGGCAAGAGAGATAAGAAAGCATCTCCCAAGACAGAAAGGGAGAATTCACACTGATCACCAATACCCGATATCTTGGCTCATCTGGGCCAACCCCACTCTCCATCGACTTTGAAAATGCCAATATTAAACTTCTTCTGTCATGTCATTTACCCCAACGTGGGCTACTGTTTGCAGGAACAACAACAGGATAATAGCTGCCAGGCCACTGGGGCTTAGCAAGAAAATCGAAGAAGTAGAAACTGTTTAATTGAATCCTATTTGCTAAGCACAAATGGAAATGTCTATTTCTGTCCTCAAAGAAGGGGCCGGCTGCTCCTGATGCCCAGGGCTGGCAGCACGCGCCAGGCGGTTCTACATTTTCAATGGGTCATCTTCCTTTTCAAATTAAGAGAGGACACCCAGGCCTGTCCCAGGTCTGTCAGCCCCTGGGAGGGTTCGACTGAAACCCTAGCGCCCCACCAGCATGACCCATGAGGCACGAACACCTGCTGCTCCCATTGGAGACGAAGGAAAGTGCCCGCGTCCCCCATGCCACACAACACGCTCACCACCCCCTTCTCCCCATCGACCACGGCCACATTAAGAGCTATTTACCAGGACCACAAGGAGCCGGAACATGTTGGTTTCAATCTATTAAGGCAGGAAGGGCAAAAGAGAGACACAGCCAGAGCAAAGAGGGGGAGTGAAATAGTGGGGGAGGAGGAGAGGGAACTGGAGTGGTGAGGGAAGATGCCTTCAAGGCTCTCAAGCTAGGGAGCCACCAGATGCATCTTAAGTCCCAGCAGCTGTCATGGGTGTGGCCGATTCAGGTAAAACCATCTCAGAGGAGAGGGAGTTGGACCCCCAGTGGGAGGGGACAGGGGATAAGGGAGGGACCTGTCCAGATGGGCCCATGGGTGTTGAGATGGGTGACAATGGGGCAGAAGGGGGAAACACAAGGTATGGGCAGCCCAGAGTGGGGAGATCGCCCAGGTCCCCAGCCCAGACCAGACTGGACTTCCTGCCTACTTCTCTAGGGTAGTGAAGTCCACAGTCTCTTCCAGGCCCTGCTTGTTTTGTCTGACCACACCTCGCTCTTCCCAGCAGCTGCTCCAAGCCCTGGGCTCCACCCTCAACACTGAGCTCGGTTGCACCAAGGGGCCCCTGTTTCACGGCGGCCGTAATTCAGATGTGCGTGTCATGCTTCTGGAAAGCTCTGAGGAAAATCCCCAGCTGACTTGGACGTGGACTACTCCCTACTCCCCAGGCTCCCTCCAGTGAACAGCGGGAGCTCGAGCGGGGCTGGAAGCACAGAACAGGCCAGTCCCCTGGAAAGGAAAGACGCGTCCATCCGTTGTGCTTCAAAAGGAACAAAAGAAATCAACATAGGATGCTAAGGTGATAAAAGAGTTTGGACAGTTGTCTGATTCTGATGTTCATAAGAATGTCCTCTGAGAATTGTTTAAAAAAAAAAAAAAAAAAAAACACGTAGATTCCAGGGCCTTATCTCCAAAGATTTTCACTCATAGATCTAGGGCAGGACCAAGAATCAGCAGTTAAACTAGCTTCCAGGGGCTCTGGGTCACCTCTTGAGTAACCTTGACCCAGGTGGTCAGCGTTTGGAGCCCTGAGGTTAAGGACCTTTGCTTCTCTCACTAATGTTAAGTGGGGAGAGGTCATTTGTTTAGATGTCAGGGCAGACAGGCCAACCAGGAAAAAGAAAGGATGCCAGCCTAGTGGACTCTGCAGGAAAGTGATTCAGCGAAGAGAGATCCCCTCCGTGTCCCACAACAGGCCTGCTGTGCACCATGAGTGATTTATTAAGGTCTTCAGGATGGGGCCCTTCATGATAAGAAGTCCTTTGGGTCCACATCCAGCATAAGAACAATTCATTAAAAGACATTACCCAGAGCAGTGATGACCAACCAAAGTGGAAGAAAATCAATGCGCTGCCAACAGGAAGGGGCATGGTGCCCACCCCAGACACAGGCGGTTTAGAGGCAGGCGGGGGCCCCAGCAAGCCGAGAGGACTCTCAGCACCTTAACCGTGGGAATGAGGCATCAAAAACCATGTGTGTCAGGGAGGGAGGTGAGCTCTGACAAACTCTGAGGCTTGGCCCGGAGGCAGCCAGGGGAGCAAGGTCTGGGCACGTTAACCCTTTTGCTGCAACCTCTTCCCCAGCCACGGGAGAGGGTGGGCCGGGACTGGGGCTGGGGCTGTTGAGAAGCGGCACATGAATGCCAGAAGAAGGGTCCCAGGGAGGCCAGAGGGATGTGATTCCGTAGAAAAAGCAGAGGAGAAGCAGCCCCTCCCTCCTCACCCCTGCACCAAACACACCCATCACCCAGAAGGATGGCCCCCATCTTAATAGCTAACTCAGCTACTTCAACCACTTAAACCATGCGGAGCCTGGCCTCCAGCCCATCAGGTGAAGATTCAGATGCTTACTGGTAGGTTTGCCGAGTGACAAGATTCAGGAACTGAGCACCTTGACCTGGGCGTGAAACCTCCGGGCACACTAACCTCTCTTGTCTCCATTTCACACCTCTCATCACCCACAAAGTAAGGCCCAATCCCCCTCCCTCCTCATACATGCAGACCTTTTATCATCTGTCCCCTGCCTGCCTTTTGAAGCCTCATCTTCACTGTCCTCAATACTCTGACCACGCCCCATTCTACTCTTACTATTTATAAGCTCGAATATGCCTCGAATATGCTGTTCGCTCTCCTAAAAGTCCCTTCCCTACCCTGCTCCCACAACTATCAACTTCCCTGGCAAACCTCTTCTTCCTCCTGGAGGCTCAGTTTGAACCTCTCTGGGAAGCCTCCCTCAGCCTTCCCCTTTTCCTACAGTCCTCCAGACCCAGATAAACTTTTTAATGTTCCCACTGCCCTGTTCCCATGACTGTAACACTGGTCACACCAGACATTCATTAATTTTGCCCATGCTTGTTTTCCCCACTAAACTCCTTGAGGAAGGCCTTTACCTCTTTCCCTCAATCCTCCAGTACCTAGTTCCCAGACAGTACAATTCATAATGTGGTGTATGTGAAGAGAGCACAGAATTCAATGCACTGCTCACGTAGTTATACAGGGTGACCCTACAGAGTGCAGGGTCTGGTACACATTAGATGTTCCATCAGTGTTTCTTGCAGGACATTCATGCTCAGACACTCAGTCCTGTCTGTTGGTTTGCGACCCCATGGCCTATAGCCTGCCAGGCTCCACTGCTCATGGAATTCTCCAGGCAAGAATGCTGGAGTGGGTAGCCATTCACTCCTCCAAGGGATCTTTCTGACCCAGGGATCGAACCTGGGTCTCCTGCATTGCAGGCAGATTCTTTACCATCTGAGAAACCAATGCATGACATTAAAGTTTGATATACTCCTGTAAGACACTGAGATGCTCTTCTTTCACTGCTATCCAGAGAAGAGGAAAATTAGGGATTCAAGGTGGACCCCAAGCTTCCCTGAATGGGAAGAGACACATTGCCACCAAAATATCATGAGAGGGGTGTTCTACAGAACTGGTGGCATAGGCTGCGCCCATGGAGGTCCCTGCAATTGGCTGAGTCATAGCCCACCCGACAGCATCCCTCACTGGACTCCTCAGTCACACTCCGGCCCCGTCCAGGGGACATTCACTTTCTTAAACAAGAACCCCTGGGGGTATCTGATGAATTACCCCCCAAAACACACAAACACAAACTCTGCACATCATTTCAGGGGGTGATGTGCACCCCAGAGTCCACACACGGTTCTTAAATTAAGACATATGCCTATGACAGTTAGGGTGCTGCTTCTGGGGGGGTCCATCCCCGTCATCTGGACTTCTGTGGGGAACACCAGGCTCCATCCAGGAGAAACGGGAGGACACACAGAAGGCAAACCTTCCAGCAGGAGGAGCCAGAGAAGGAGCCCCCAGCCCAGAGCAACACGCTGAGCCGTAGCCGCCTCAGGGCAGGTGTGTGAGTGACGAAGGGCTGACGGCGGAGAGGGCTGCGGGAAACCTCAGCCCCGTGGCTCAAGTGTGGCCTCCTGCGGCCCTTCTGGGACAGTGCTGGCCTCCACCCAGGCTGACCGCTGCGCCCACCCCACCCCACCCCACCCCACCCCACCCGGACACACACACAACCCCTCAGAGCCAGCCAAGGCCTGAGGCCACCCTTTGTTCAAAACAGCTCGCAGAGAGTTCTGGAACTTTCCTACATGGGAATGGGCTTCCTCGGGGGATCTGAAGAGCTTCAGAACTGGGGCTGAAGAGAAGTCCCGAGTCTCTGAAGGGGAACCACAGAGAGGAGTCCCGGCCTCCGAGAGACAAAGAGGGCAGGCGACAGGTGCAGCCCAAGGGACGCAGGTTCACCCCGGGAAGAGCCCACGGTGCCACAGTGACAAGCGCCGGCGGCAGGGACAGAGGAGTCCGGGCGGGCAAACAGACACCTGTCTTTCTTCTCCTCTAGCAGCCCTCACAGGGAACCTACTGCACTTTCCGGGAGTGGAGAGCAGAGGACAAGCTTCTTCCCAGGGCTTCTATCCCTCTTCTCACAGGTGGCTCTGGCCCCTGCACAAGGGACCTCACCAGGGTCACCCCAAACCTGCCTCTGTGGACCCAGGGAGGAGCCACAACTGGCCGCCACCCGCCAGAGCTGCTGAGGTAAGAAAGAACGAGCAAGGCGCTAAGCCCCGCATCCAAAGGCAGTCCCATCCGAATTTCAGAAGATGGAGAAAGCCAGCATTCAGGCAGAAATGGAAACCAGAGCCCCCCTCCCACCAGCGCTACTGCCCCACGGCTCTCAGCCAGCGCTCAGAGGCAGCGGAACGGAGGTCTGAGAGGGACCAAGCAAGTCGGCTGAGCCAAGAGAGCATTTTAAAAGCCAGGAGATCTGGGGAGCTGAAGGGCCTCGAAGGCTCAGTTAATCCACAGTCAACCCCTCATTTGTTCCACAGGCTCTGGGAAACCCCCAAGGTCACCCTGAGCAGAGGGCATACAGACTCGCCTGCCTGCCTGCCTCCAAGTTGAATGCTCTTCCCCCTAATGGCACTTCAAGGTGAAGATGGCCGGAGGAGCCTCGGGGGGCGGGGGGTACGCTACAGCTGGGACTGTGGCCTAAGAACCTCACCATATAAGACACGGGGCTTGGTCAAGCGGTGATGACAGACGTGTCCCCAGGCCCTCCTCAGGAAGGACCCACACTCTTTACACAGATACCATCTTAACTTGAATTCCTCCAGAGAGAGGGAGTAGGCACAGAAAACTTCCTGGTGGCCTTTATTTCAGACCCGAGGGACCCGGGCCTGGAAAGTGAGTGACCTGCCCCTGACACAGGCCCGCCCACTCCTGTGAGGTGAATGTGAACTTGCCGGGCCAGCCTCCTGACTCCAGCCTGGCCTCTGGCTCCCACGCCAGGCACTAGGGGCAGAGCCTGGCACTCCCACTCCCCGCCCTCGGCCTGTTCAGGCAGCGGCTATCACAGGCACACTCCGGACGGTAAAAATAGCTCCCGAGCCCACAACAACACAGGTCCCTCTCTGCCAGGCCAAGGCACCCGCCTGGACACTCACAGATCAGATCCCTGGCTAGGGGGACTGTCGAGCAGCCAAGAGTCCTGGCAAAGTTGGGGAAAAGCCATGAATGGCAGCCCACAGGAGGCCAGTGGGGGGAATGGTCAGCCCTGGGGTGGGTAGGGTGCCTCAAAGTTCAGGTCACAGAACTGGGAAGTGGGGGGTGCTGTCCTGAGCAAGCGGGAATCTTTCAGGGGCTAGTCAACGCCTCCACCACATGCCCTCTGCCCACCCCATTCTCTTCCACCATGAACCATTACCCCAAAGAGCGAGGCCGGCTCAGACACATTGCCCCCGGCTCCTATGTACGCAGCCACCCCTCAGATCTGAGGTGGCAGCTCCTCCATGTCCCAGGGCAGCGAGTCCAGGAGGGAGGTGGCCAGGTCGGCTCCATCTGCTCCCAAAGGCAGCACACTGCTGGCCGCAGCCCCCACAGAGCCACACGCCCTTCCCGAGTCCAGGTCCACCGCAGATCCCGGCCCCCGGGGCCCAGAAGCTGCCCAACACCCTCTCCCCAGGCCCAGCAGGGAGCCACACAAGGACACACACAGGAGAAACACCTGCCGGCAGACACTTACCCTCTGGACAGAGAGGCAGCGAGGGAAGGGAAAAGACGTGCTCTGAAGTGCCCCGTCGTCCCTCAAGTTTCAAATAATTCCTCCATGGCTGCAGCTCCCACGACCGCCGCCGGTCTGTGTCCTACTCAGGCTCCCTCGGACTGTCAGGGGTGGGAGGAGCAAGTGCCGCCTGCCTGCCCATAGACACACACACACACACACACACACACACACACACACACCCTCCCTCCCTCCAGCTCTCACTCGCTCTCTCCCCCTCTCCGCTCAGCTCGCTCTGCCTCACTCTGGCTTGTAGGAAGCCAGTGGGATAAAACTCTGTCTGTAATTTCAGCCAGCTGGGTCCCCAGGGCTTCACTTATCATCCTGTAGCTATGCAGCTCTCGAATGACATCACAGTGGCTTCCCAAGCCCTCCACACGGAGTGAGAAGTGGCCGGGCCAGCCCAGCTCCAACCCTGGCTCCATCCTAGTCCAGCAACGGCCCCAGCCCACTCCTGGCCCAGCACAGCCCAGCAGAGCCCCAGCACCACCCCAGCCCAGCCCCAGTCCCAAACCCACTGTGGCCCCAGGACCCAAAGAAGAAGTGGAAGCAAAACGGCTGGGATGTGAGGTAGAGAGAAGGGTGAGAGTTCCTATGAGGGTACTGAGATTTATTTCCCCAAATTTTTCCACATTTTTTTCCCATTCTCAGCAAATGAAAGGCAGAACAGATGACAACAATTTTCCAGCTGCTGAACAATAAGGTGGAAGTCTTTTTTTCCTCTCTCCCCCTCCATCTCACCCGTCCTCCCACCTCCACAGGGCAGAGTCTAGGAGCCAGGACACTTCCTTGGCTTATAAAAGGGGAAGAAAACCCATGAGCTCCTGGATTTCCCAGAGGTGACCACAGGGCCTGAATGGAGGGACTGGGGTATCACTCAGGCAGGCTGCTAGGAGGGGGAAAGGAGCCCCAAAGTGAGGCTCTCAGTGCAAAGCTTTGGCTTCTGGCCCAGGAACCATGACCATTGTTGAAACCTGACTTTGGGAAGGCCAGTGGATGTCTGGTCAAGGATACTGATCTGCCAGGCCACCTGAGAGGCCTCCAGGTGACTGGTCATTCGTATTCAGTTTGTTCCCACCTGTGACCACCACGAATGGCAGAAAGGACAACTTTCTGGAATAATCAGTGACATCTCCCCTCACACCCAGGCACCCAGATCCAAAACAGCCCCCTCAGAAGCCAAAGGCACTCTCCAAAGTCCCCACCACCGTCCTGATGTGCCCTTAAAAGTACCAGCAGTCCCTGACAGCAGGATGCCAAAGCCCACCTCTTATCTGCACATCAACTGAATGTACCAAAGCCACGCCCACAGGCCAGGGATTTGCAGCCAGGCCAGTGGGGGCTGCAGGGCCTGGTGTCCCCCTGCAGAGCCCCGGTGAGTTTGCCACCCTAAAGTGCCTCTACAGCCTCCCCATGCTGATGCCCAGACCCTTCACTGCCAGGTCAGGCACTGCAGGCCCAGGAGGGAGAGCCAGAATAGACACAGGCCACTTACTTCTCCCTCTTCAGAGCAGACGGCTCATCCCCAGTCAGCCCCTGCCCATTGTCAGCATCACTGGCTGCACTGGTTGTATTAGTAAAGGCATGTTTTCCAGAAACCGGGAGGTGACAGGCCTCATAGGTCAGAGAGCCCTCATGAGTTGTCTCTTGCTTCAGAGTGATAAAAACCACTGGTAGCAAGAGCTGAGCGTAAAGAAGGAAAGTAAGTGGAAGAATAAAAATGGTGCCCTTTGCCCTGTACTCTGTCCCAGCCCTATCCTAACAGCATCTTCACTGAGGAGATGAGGAGGCCCCCAGCCCAGGGATGAAGACTTCACAGAAACCATCAAGAATGAGGCCGAGAGAAGAGGGGTTTCATGCCCCAGGCTCCAAACTGGGGGCAGAAGGATTTCCAGGCTCCTCAGCACAGTTGTAAGATGACAATTTGGACAAACTACTGCAATTATCCTGCTTATCTCCACAGAACCTTCTAGAACTAACGGACAAACTAGGCTCTTGAAAGGATTACAGTCAACCAGTCCACCCTCTCACCCCTTCCCCACAACAGTGTTAACCTAGATTTTATCTGCACACACGCTTCACCTTCATCTGCACACCTGAGCCCCATCAATAGTATCATTTTATAAGATTTTGTAAAATTTTGAAAATAAATGTAACTTCAAGTAGCTCGAGGCATCAATATCCATGATATCACAGATTTGGTGCGAAAGCTATATACTTCCTCCTCTAATACGCATTAAAATAAATACACCTAAAATAATTTCATATATAATTACCAGTCTGGCCCATACTTTGGAAACATCATCATACAACAATCTCTTGTGAGTAGCAATCTGATCCTATGGTTCCCTGGTACCATCCAGGGACTAACTGCACCAGAAGCCGAATTGTCAGGGGTGAAGGTGAAAGTGAAAGTCGCTCAGTCGTGTCCAACTCTTTTCGACCCCATGGACTGTAGCCCACCAGGCTCCTCTGTCCATGGAATTCTCCAGGCAAGAATACTGGAGTGGGTTGCCGTTCCCTTCTCCAGGGGATCTTCCCAACCCAAGGATCAAACCCAGGTCTCCAGCACTGCAGGCAGATTCTTTACCATCTGGGCCACCAGGGAAGCCCATTGTCAGGGGTAGGACCTGGGAATCGGGATTGTAAAACACTCTCCAGTTGAGCATGCAAGGCAGACAGGTTTGGACAAAAAAAAAAAAAAAAAGTCCTAGCTATACTAAACTGTTTTCAGTTATAAGGATCTTACTATCTACCCCCCAAAGCCCATTGCATCATGAGGTGGCTCTAACAGGTTTTAGCTCCTTAACTTTTCCACTAAGTTTGTGGTACCCAATGGGGTGGCTCAGACAAGCCAAATCTTTGCACACGAGAGCTTCAGACACTGAATGTGATGTGCACATCCTCCTGAGTCTCTCCTTTGACAGACAATCCTCCCCACTCCTGCCCTCAAAGCCCCTGAGTCCGCCCTACCTCCCTCTGCTTCTCCTCACCACCTGAGCACTTGCTACCAGAGGTTTTTTATCACTCTGAAGCAAGGGACAACCCATGTGACCTATGAGAGGCACCACTATCGCCTCCCAGCTTCTGGAACACATGCCTTTAGTAATACAACCTAAAATTAAACCCAGCCCTTCTGATTTGTCTCACTTCAGCATCTGCCAGGAACACAGTGACCAGGAACAAAGGCTTAGGGATCATGTAGACACTGACTTAAATACAGACACTACTACTTAACTAGCTTAGTGCAGCCCTGGGCCAATTACTTAATTTTTTGAGTTTCAGTTTCTTTATAAAATTAGTATCTCAGAGAGTATTGTAAAGATCGATACAATGTGTGTAAAGCGCTCAGCACAGCAGAAAAGCACACAGCCGTGCTCGCAATGAGGCACCACATATAAACAAGCACCACTCCGACATCCGCTTTTCAGTCCTCCTTCCCTACCCAGCCCCACCCTGAATAGCACCTCGGTGACCCCAGCTCACTCAGCCCAGATGAAATACTCCCAATGCTTAAGCTTCAGGACATATCATTTGGCCTGTCCTTTCTCTGCTCAAAACTCATGGCAACGAGTGACCAGCAAAGAGAAGAGTCTCACAAAATGGCCCAGACTCTGAGGATGTGATGTTGCTCAATCAACAAACTCTGGAACCGTCGTGGCATCTGTTACTACCAACAGGATGCCCGAAAATGCCACCCTGTCTCCCACCTCCAGAGACAGCTTCAACACCAAGCACCACAAGGAAGGAGGGATGGCAACTGTCCAGACCTGGCTTTTTGCTCTTTCTCTTAAGGAACAAAATGGGGCTTCCCTGGTGGCCCAGTGGTTAAGAATCCAGCTTGCAATCCAAGGGACATCAGTTCTATCCCTGGTCTGGGAAGATCCCGCATGCCTTGGGACAACTAAGCCTGTGTGTCCCAACCACTGAGCCTGCACTCTGGAGCCCATGAGCCACAATTACTGCGCCTGTGTGCAACAACTACTGAAGTCTGCATGCCTAGAGCCTGGGATCCACAAGAGAAGTCTCTGCAATGAGAAGCCCGTGTGCTGCAACTAGAGAGTAGCCCCCGCTCACTGCAACTAGAGAAAAGCCCTCACACAGCAATGAAGACCCAGGATAACGAAAAAAAAAAAAAGAAATTTTTTTTAAAGTAGCAAAATGGTTGAGTGCTCTAGTTTCCCAGCAGCCTGATCCTCGAATGGAAGCAGGAAGCAGAAAAGAGCATCTTCGAGGAAGGAATACCTCACGCCCTCCCTAGTGGGAGACGTAAGGTTTCAGAGACAGAGGCTGAAGGGACACCTAGACAGTGGTCCTCCCTGGGGTGGTGTGCTCCCCGGGGAACATGTGAAAATGGCTGGAAATTCTTGAGTTGTCACATCCAGAAGAAATCCTATTGCATCCAGTGGGTAGAGATGCTGCTAAACATCCTCCAACACACAGAACGGGCCCATGTCAACGGTGCCACAGCCAAGACTGGCTGAGCCAGAGTGAGGGCAGAGGGAGTCTGGGGAGACAGAGTTCAGGATTGACTCGGGAGTCCTGGGTCCCAAACCCAGCGGGCTGCTAACTCACCACGAGACCTTGGCCAAGTCATTTCCTGAGCCTCAGTTTCCAAAGGGGTAAGATGAGAGATAAGAGCAAGATGAGCTTTGAACTCTCAGACTTCTGGTTCTAAGCAGAACACAAGGAGGAGAGAGGCCTGGACTTTCCAGGGGATGTGGTGTGAAGGTTTGGGGGAGAGGGAGGAAGGACCCTGCGGAGAGGCCATTGCCTGGGCCGGGTGCGGGGTATAGCCCAGAAACAAGTCTCAGCGCACCCCACAGGACTATCTCCCTGCCTTCCAGCACAGCACGGCCCCAGCTTTCCAAGGCCTCCACACAGTCCCCCAGGAAGGCAGCGGACAGGGCCAGCTTCAGAAACATGTTCCCTGAGAGTCGAGCAGGAGCCTCAGCGCCCGAGAACCACTCAGGAAGGGAATCGCCAACTCCCAGGCAGACGGCTGAGCTGGACAAGGGTCAAGGTAGATCCACTCACCTCCCTCCTGCCTCCCCCACTTGGATCTCCTCCCGGGCCTCAACACCATCTCGGTAGCAGTCCTCACATGGGAAGGACGGCGGAAGAGTAGGGAGTGGGACGTGGGGCTTGGGGAGCCAGGAAGGATGAGACAGCACAACAGAACAGGGTGGGCGAGTTGTTACTGTGTGCTAACAGTTAATGGATGTTTTCCTGTTTGCTTCAACAACTGCCCTTCAAGGTAGATCCTTGATAGAGAGATCCGAGGCTTCGAGGCTGTGGCTTGCTCAAGATTACATTGCCAGTCTGACTCTGACGCTCAAGCTGTTTCTGTTTCCCAGAGAGGAAGGAGGAAGGAAGAGAGAGATGGGCAAAGAATGAGAGCTTGGAGGATCCGATGGGATGAAGGGAGTAGACAGTGACGATCAAATCACAACACTGGTTTAGAACAACCAAACCCAAACTACAACATCCAAGTGGGTGCTGTCCTCATCGAAGTGGCTCCTGGGAATTTTAGCCATTTATCCGAATGATGCTGCCAGGGTTCAAGGCATTTCTGGTAACTCGTAGGGAGCTGCCCCAGCATTGGTTCACAAGTGACACAAGGAACCCATCTCTGCACTTGGGGTCAATCCCATGTCGGTGGTACTTAACAGGCCCATTTAAGTACCTCACATAAGTACTGGTTACCAGATTGGTCATATTTTATAAAGACAGCTCCCCTCACTCTGTGCGGGTGTGCAGTGGCAGGGAGGTCAGTGGGGTTCCATGCATGAGTGATGCGTGTGTACAGGGGGCTCTCTGTGGTTCTGTTTTTGAGAGGATGTGGGAACGGGGATGGAAGGGGGCTCTGGGTGGGGTCTCTGCTTCCTTTCCCAAATGGGTCCCTCTGCAATCACGAGTACAAGGAGGCTCAGTACGCATCTCTGTGGGGGTCTCCCAATACTCGTGTCATAGCTCACACACATGAGCAGGTGTGGGTCAGAAGCAGGAAGGCCCTGATGAAGAGGAACAAGCTGGGAGTGACCTTCCTGACCCACAGAAGAGACAGCACCACGGGGCACAGGCCTGGACAGGAGCCAGGGCCCCACCCCAGGCCGCTTTCATCCTTGTAAAGAGCGCCTGCCTGATTCTCCAAGGCTGTCAAGCAGTACACAGACAGAGGGGGGCAGAAAGGGAGAAGGAAGGATCTGAGAAGCTTTGCACTTTCATAACAAAATCTGATCTCACTGCCCCTGGAGAAGGAGAACAAACATCAAAGAACACTTTGCTGCTAACAGTTTTTTAAGCAATCAAAGCAACACCAGGCGAAAGTCTCCAACGAGCACCAGCATCGACAAGCTGTAAGGATGTGAAGACGCAGACCGGGAGGAGAAAGAATGAGAAAGGCCACCAGTAGCTCCTGGCCCCCATCCACCAACTGCTCTGCGCTGCTTCCCAGAACCAAGGGGCCCTGCTGGCAACCTGCACAACCCGGCTGGGGCTAGACCAGGCCCTGGCCCTGAAGGGTGGGAGGGCAATCCAGTGGGCCTGCCATCTGGGGCAGGATGCCGCATGTCCCTGTAGGAGGGTCTTGGGGGGCAAATAATGTTTGAACAGAAAAAAAGGAGGGGCAGGTGAAAGGGGAGTCTGTTGAGACTCTCAGGTCCCCTTTGCACACAGAACCTGCTGGGGCTTTATCAGAATGCTCTAGAAGCTGCCTGCTCTTTCCTGTTCACGCACCATGGTCACTTACCCTATCGGGACAGGTATGCAGACAGAAGATTCTCCTCAACCTCAAGAAAATCCAGTTCTGCTCCCAATTCCCCATTCTCATGTCCCTCAAAAGCAAGACAGCTTTCCTAGAAGTCAGACCCCTACCCTGCCAGCTGTAGCTAAAACATACTCTCTCCAACTCAGCCCCCCAAATCCAAACTGGTCACGGCATGATACACAGGCCTAGAGAAAGTGTTGTCTGGCAGTAGCAGTAGTAGACTAGGAGTCAAAGGGCTAGAGCACCACGGAGTGATTGAGGATGGGCCTCAGTGTACTCCTCCGTGCAATAGGAGAGTACAGTCAGCTAAGGGTCCCTGAAATCCTGGCCAATTCTAGATGCTCAAGGATCCAACACAGAGAAGATGCTCCCCCTGGCACTGTCTGTGTCCCAGAGCCCTTGGACTCGGTAAACCTGATGCTCCTCTCCTGTGCGGTCTTGCCTGGGTGGCTCCAGGCTCCAAGCTCATCCAGGGCTATTTCTGCAGCAGACACAGAGGCCCTGGGGGCTAGGACAGAAGCAGTGACTTACAGGAAGTCTGGAAATACATGCCAGGCTGCAGAGGTTCCGAGGGCCACGCACGGCAGTAAAGAGGCTGATTTATTTTCATCAGTGAAATGCCGAAACCCAATCCCTGGAACAAGCTGACCCAGCAGACGACGGCGGGGAGCTCCCCACCCAGAGCAGAATTAGCTAGATCGCAGCCTCCCAGGTCTCACCACTGGGGCTGATGCTGGGAGGGACAGAAGGGGAGGCCACCTCAGCCAGTGTGACCACAGGTCCCCAGGGCTGGCCTCTTCCCAACCTGTCGCTGGCCGGCAAGGGTCTCCAGGATGTAGGCGCAGTAGTGCTAGGTCCACATGCCCATGTGCACGGGGCAGGGGAGCAGAGGGACAAGAGGCAAGGTGGCTCAGACTCTCATCCTCATGAAGCCAAGGTGAGGAATGGCAGGCATCAGAACCCCAGTTCTACATCTTTCTGGCTGTGTAAACACTGGGATATTACTTGACCTTTCTTGCCTGTTTGCTCATCTGTGAAAGGGGAACAAGAATACTCAGCTCACAGGAGGGTCACGAGGAGTAAAGAAAATAACGGGCACCTAATGGAAGCCACCCCCTGTGGCTGCGTTGGTGGCTCGGTGGTAAAGAATTCGCCTGCAGTGCAGGAGACACAGGAGACACGGGTTCAACCCCTGGGGTCAGGAAGATCCCCGGAGAAGGAAATGGCAATCCACTTCAGTATTCTTGCCTGGAAAATTCCATGGACAGAGGAGCCTAGTCGGCTGCAGTTCATGGGGTCACAAAGAGTCAGAGGCCACAGCACACACAAAATAGAAGCTCACATGTGGAGGAGGTATGCAGAAGGGAGAGAAATTTTCCTCCTAGTCCCTAATCAAATTGCTCACTGGGAGCGTCAACTAATACAACCCTTATGGAAGTCAAGTTGATGCTATCAAAATTATATATGCATACATTCATCCAGCCAATCCTACTTCTAGAAATTTGTCCTACAGTCAGATTTTCACAAATGAAATGGTGTTATGCACAAATCAAAAGGTTACTCACTGCAGCATTTTTCAAAACAGTAAAAAATTGAAAACAACCTAAATGTCCGTGTTATTTATAGTTAAATAAAATACTAGTTAAATCAAACACAGTACCCATGCACAGTGGAATATTACCCAGCTGAAAACAATGAGAGGGCTCTTTGTGTGCTATTATGAAAAGATTTCCACGATGTGTCATTAGATGAAACAGCTCAGGTACGAGCCAAATCTTTACAGTGCCTACCGGACCCTAAATGATCTGGTCCCGGTTACCTCTGACCTCAACTCCTATTACAATCTTCATTGCAGTCACACTGGCCCCTGTGCTGTTTCTCAAACATCTCAGGTGGGCTTCTGCCTCAGGACCTTTGCACTTGCTGCCCGCCTCACCCCTGCCTGGAATGGTATTCCTCAGATATTTGCTTGGGTGACTCTCTTACCTCCTTCAATTCTTTGTTCATATGTCCCCTCCTCAGTGAAGCCTAGGCTGATAAGCTTTTTAAATGTTTCAAATTTTAAAACATTTCAGTGCCCAACCAACAACAGCCCCCAATCACCCTTTACTCTGCTCTATTTTTTTCACAGAGTATTTATCATCTTCTAACATGCTCTCTTACATACAGTTGACCCTTGCACAATGCAGGGGTTAAGGGCAATGACCCACGCAACATCCACATCCCACAGTCAAAAATCCACATACTGCTTTTTCTGCCCTCAAAACAAAGGAATTGATAAATGACTCACCAAAGGGCAAGAAGTTGAAATGGTTTGGGTAGAATCAGGACTAGTTCTCTTGATCCCACATATTGTAATCTCTAACTGAACAGACTTTTCACCACAAAGATCCATAAAATGGGGGACTTCCCTGATGGTCCAAGCTTCTACTGCAGGGGACACAGGCTCAATCCCTCATCAGGTAACTAAGATTCCACATGTCACCAAGAGTGGCCAAAAAAAAAAATCCATAAAATGAAAATACAGGTATCATATTTGTGGAGGAAAAGTTGTATATAAGGGACCTGCACAGTTCAGACCTGTGTTATCCAAGCATCAAATATATCTTTAAAAAAAATTTATTCTTTGTCTTCTCCCACTAGAATACAATCACGACAAGGGCAAGGATCTTTATTGTGTTCACTACTGTATCCTCAGCATCTAGAATAGTGACACACAGTAGGCACTTCATAAATATTTGTTGGTTGAATAAATGAGTGTTACCACAGACAGTTCTTTGTGCCAAAGAACAAATGATTTGTTTTTTTCTTTTTTTCTTCTTCTTCAATACAGTGGATTCAAGGTTATACCCATAATCACATCATTCTCACTCTCCTGCATCCTGATATCTTTTCTCAAAGGAAAGAGAAAGAAGCATCTTTACAGCTGTTCCAGGATCAGCAAACTCAGACAAGCACTGTGTACAATACCACCAGTGACAACTAACATGAACTGATGACTTACTACAGAGCAGGCACAGAACTGAGCAGCCATCTGTTATATCAGTTAATTCTCAGAGCCTACAAGAAAAGTATATCCTTGTCCCCATTTTACAAGGTAGAACACTGAGACTCAGAAAGGCTAAATGATTTGCCCAAGGTCAACAGAGGGCTTGACCCCAGGCAGCTTTGAGTCCCAAGCCCACGCTGTCAACCACTATGGTGCTTCCACTGCCTCCCAAGGATGTGGGTTTTGCCCCTTCTCAGACCATTCTAAGACACTGTCCTTCTTAACCTCGATGGAGGCTGCCTATTATGGAAGGTTTGTGAGCTCAGCAACTTTGCCAGGATTTTAGAAGGTCTACTTTGGCCACCTGATGCGAAGAGCTGACTCATTGGAAAAGACTCTGATGCTGGGAAAGATTGAGGGCAGGAGGAAAAGGGGACAACAGAGGATGAGATGGTTGGATGGCATCACCAACCAGATGGACATGGGTTTGGGTGGACTCCGGGAGTTGGTGATGGACAGGGAGGCCTGGCATGCTGCAGTTCATGGGGTTGCAAAGAGTCAGACATGACTGAGTGACTGAACTGATCTGAACTGAACTTGGCAGGGGAAGGAGCGGAGAGAAGAAAGAGATGTATGGGGGATGAATCACCCACGAGCAGCTGGGGAAGTAGAGGAAGGGGAATCATGAAAGAAGAAAGGACAGATCACCCTACGGATCCCACATCCACTGAAACCTTTTCCCACAAATGGGCTCAGAACTGTCCATGGGACAGGAAGCAGGGCCTGGGAGGGTGGACCAAAAGGGATGGGCTCTGTTGCCTGCAGAGAAGCGCAGCAGCTAGCAGGCAGGAGAGGTGAGCAAGACATAGATACGCTCCAGGGAGGGTGCTGAATCTCACAGGCTGACGGAGAGATGGACCCGAAGACCAGCACCACTAACAAAGAAGCTGAACTTTGCCCAGGAGCAAACCAGCCTCAGATAGCACCTTCGAGCCAGCCGCAGGCCAGCTGGCCTGGACGAGGAGAAAGAAGCCAGGCACAGCCTCCAAGGGCAGGGAGAAGCACCCAGGGCCTGAATAGGTCCAACAAGGAATAATCCAGAGAGACAACTGTCACCAGCTCCATTCACCCTCCATGCCCATCACTCAGCCACATGCACTGGACAGCAGATCCAGGCTCCAGGGACCCAGCCACTGCAGGATTTTGTGTGCTGTCTTTCCTCTTAATCTCCTGATTTGTTCTCTCCTCCTGGACTCCATGCATACGTTTCCTCAGAGCTCCTCTCACCCTCCCTCCACCTTCTCCAACATTCTCACCTTCACCAACCCCTGCATCCCACTGATCTCCTAATACGCAGCCCATCACGGGACCAGGCAGCTTGACAAGGAGGCCGGAGCAATTTGATGGCTTTCTTTCCCTCTAATTTCTAGCCTTTGAGCAATGTTGTTAGGCCACTTTTGATTTGAAAAACAATTCTGTTTTCAATGCTATCTATGCTCTCAGGCCCAAGACAGATGCAGTCCTTCTGCAAAGCCATCCACCTCTGATCACCACCATCCCCAGAAACTTCTCTCCTGAGAAGCCTGGCTTTTGGCCAAGATCTTCTCCATTTGACTGTGGGTCAAGGAAGATGGTGCACCTGTCTGATCTGGCCACACCCCCTCCCCTCCCTGTCTGCAGGCAACTCCGAGAGAGGACTTTCTACAGCACCCGGGCTAGCCCAGGGCTCACCATCTAGTAGGTGCTCTCTAAGTATTTGGGAAAGAAAGGAGAGAGAGTAGGAAGAGAAGGAAAGCAGAAGGAGGGGAGGGAGCAAGGGAATGATGGGTGAAAAGCAGCCTTCGTTGGGGACCAAAAGTATTTGATCAATGGAAGCTTGAATTTCCTTTCTTGGACGTGGTTAGATCTTGGGGTCTCGCCGGGTCCAGCTAACTTGCACCTGTCTGCAGGTCTGGCAGGAGAGGAAGCAGGGAGAGTGGTGGGGGTGGGGGAAGAGTGCACGTTCCCCTGTTCCCCGGGGCTGGAGCTTGATATTTGAGCGCAGCAAGAGGGCAGACGTGCCGCTCAGGCCACTGGCCAAGAGCTCTGCGTCCGCTCCAAGTGTGGCTCCGGTTTTCCAACCTCCACCCGATGGCAGAGATTACGGAGGACCAAAGGCACATTTAGTCGGGAGGGTATTGGTTTACTGAATGTTCCGTGGGCAGACACCGCTCTCCAAGCCTGCCAGCTGCCTCGCAGAGCCAGGCCAGCTCAGGGTCTGAGGGCACCCGACCCACCCCGCCCCACCCGACCAGGGCAGCGCCAAGCAGGTGGCTGGCAGGTGCTGGAGCGGTGGAGTCGTCTTCTTTACCCACAAGGTCAGGCCGACCCTACACTTAAATTCTCGGCACTCTGATCGTTCCAGCAGGTCAGGAGGGAACTCTCTCTTGGGAGAATAGAAGAGACCCAGATCCTTCTCAAGAAGTCATCCCACCCCTCTGTCACTATCTCTACGGAGACCACCCCACACTGAGGCCCATGTCCCTTGTTTCTCGACATCTCTGCCCAAACAGGCCAAGAGGACAAGGGTCTGACCTCCCTGCCACAGCTGATCGACCCACTCACAGCTGGGAAGTTCTCCCAGGTGGCTAACTCAGATCCCTCCTGCTGCAGTCTAAGCCCTGTGATAGAACAGCGACAGAAGTTGAAGCTGCCAGTAACAGCTTTGAATTTCTCCCTCCCTGCCCTTTCCCCCACCCCTGACCAGACCAGAAGGGCTGCCCCCTCCAGCAGTTAGGTTAGGACTTCCCAACAAAAGTCAGGCTCTTGGGGGAGTTCCCTGGTGGTCTAGTGGTTAGGACTCTGCACTTTCACTGCCATGGCCGGGGTTCAACTCTGGTCGGAGAACTGAGATCCTATAAGCCAGCTGCACGAGAAAAAATAAATAAAATAAAATCAGGCTCTCGGCACCTGTGCTTAGAAAATCACCCCTTAAAACCCCCTGCTCAGAGACAAGGGGCAGACGTACCACCCTGGGACCCCTGGACCCTCTTCCTAGAATTATTTGGGACCATCTGCAATCTTGTCCTCCCCTCTTTAACTGGTTCTTCCACGTCTTACCCCAGAGTTCAGAAGGCAAGAATGTCACACCCTGTGAAAGTATGTCAAGGGTAAACATTCACCATAGTGCTCAAGTGTTCTTCTAAGAGGGCATGGAGGCTGTTGTCTCCATTAACTGCCTCACTCCATACCCAAAGGGGCCACTTTCTGCTACCCAAATCCCCCCACCCCTCACCTCAGTAGATGCAGGGACATGGGCCATGTAGGTGGCTGAGGTAGCCAAGAGGCAGGACTCATGGCTTTGGTGTTGCCCCGCCATCCAAGGACCTGAAACCCAGCCTCCCTCTCTGTGTGATGGGGCAGGTGTTCCAGACCAGTCCAGGCACCAGTTCCAGGGCTGGAAAGAGATTAGATGAAGCAGCCTAAAGCATTTCAGGCTACAGATGTATAATCTCTCAGATTAAGATCACGGGAAGCAGTATCCCTGATTGGCTCCAGACCTCCATCCACCCCAGAATCCTGCCTTCAACATCTACTAAGGGTATTGTCTGGACAAGGTCCCTAACCTCTGTGTGACTGCCTCAGTTTCCTCTCCTGTAAAATGGGAACACTCATAAGCAAGTGTTCATATGGAAGGAGTTGGGTCCCAGTTATGACAAAGGCCCCAGGAAAATGAATAACACATTCCAAAAGTAAGGCAGGGCTTGTAAAAAGGGATGACTGACGTCAAGACATCAATAAAGTGAAAAGCCAGCCCACAGAATAGGAGAAAATTTTTGCAAATCATATATCTAATAAGGGACATATTCTCAGGATATTAAAAAAACCTCTTATAATGATAACAAAAAGACAAAGAATCCAAGTTTTAAAATGTATAAAAGATGTAAATAAATGTTCCTTTAAAGAAGATGGCCAATTAACAAAGATGTTCAACATCACTAATTACTAGGAACACGCAAATCAAAACCACAATAAAACACCACTTTACACCCACCAGGATGGCTAGAGTTTCAAAGATAGAAAATTACAAGTGTTGGTGAGGATGTACAGAAATTATAGTCCTCATACATTGGCTGGTAGGAATGTAAGATGGTGCAGCCACTTTGGAAGACAGTCTGACAGTTCCTCAAACAATTAAACATTGAGTTACTATCTAACACAACAATTCCACTCATAGATATCTACCCAAGAGAAATGAAAACATAAGGACATGCAAAAATTACACACGAATCCCCACAGGAGCATTCTACATAATAGCCAAAAAGTGGAAACAATGCAAATATTCATCCACTGATGTGTGTATAAACAAAATGTGGTATGGCCATATAATGGAGTATTGCAAAGCAAATCAAAATGAACCAACACATGCTACAAGACGGATGAACTCTGAAAACATCGTGTTCAGTGACAGAAGGCCACAAAAGATCACATACTGGATAATTCCTTTTACATGAACTATGCAGAACAGATAAATAAATAGAGATAGAAAGTAGACTAGGGCAGGGGTGGGGAAAGATGTGGGGAGTGACTATTAATGAGTGAAGTCTCTTCGAGGTGGGTGATAATGTCCTGAAATCAGATTATGGTGATGGTTGTACAAGCGTAAATATACTAAAACCCACTGAACAGTATACTTTAAATAGGGGAAGTTATGGTATTAAATTACATCAATGTAATGTCATTTCATTATATTTGATTATATTATATTGGGAATATATATTAGCTGTTTAAAAATATTTTAAAGACAGAGATGGCTGAAAACTGTTTGTGGCTCTAAACTACCCCTCTCCCCACCCCACTCCCCCAACACACACACACATATTCATGTCAAGTGAATGAAAAGATAAGAAAGTAGGGGATTCTAACAGGCATCTTGGAGAGAAGAGTTGTTTTGCTGCAAATGCCACCTGCCAGGGCTTTCCCCTCATCTCAGGGAGTCTGCTCAGCCCAGTGTGAGTCATCTGGAGTGACCCAACGTGAGTCACATCTGCTCAGCTCAATGAGAGTTGGCTGGAGCAGGAAAACGTGAGAAACGGGCCTGGCACGGGCCCGGAAGTCCACACAGTGAGAAGCCAGCCGGGGAACAGACAGGGGATGCACTGGCCCCCTCAGTCCCTGGCTTTGCTGAGCCCAAGAGCACATAAGGCTCCCGCAGACCCAGGGGAGAGAGTCAGCCCCAAGGCTGCCTCAGATCCTATCCGAGAGGGCCCCCTGGAGGGCTGAACCGCCTCGGCAGAAGGAGGTGGAGGGAGCAAGGGATGCCCAGGCCGAGAAAGGGTCCCGAGCCTCTGACGGAGCTGCAGTCACCCACCCAAAGGAAAACATGAGGAGAGACTCTTCAGGATTCAAGGTCGGGGGGGAGGCCTCCAAAATGCCCACAAAGTGCTGCAGGGGGAAACAGCACTCGATGCCTCCACAACCTTCCTCTGGCAAAGAGCTCAGACGTCATATCACCCATACCTGTGCCCCCACACAGAGCAACCTCACAGTGGTGCAGGCAGGCAGGAAGGCTCCCATCCCTTCCCTCCTTCCTCTCTTCTCATCAGTCAGGAAAAGAGGGAGAAAAACCTACTGAAACACCCCTGCCCCTCACATCCACACCTGGTGCCCAGTAAGGGCGGACAAGGGGGAAGAACTAACTCTGGGCGAAACATCAAGTTCACTGCACTGGGCATATTGATTACTGCCCAGAGGCTCTTGTATTACCCAAGTGTGACTAGAAAAGGCACACGGGACTCTCTCTAATGTCATCTGGGGGCAGAGCAAGCTTTAAAACCACATCCTGCAAGTTCTGCTTTTTCTGCCTAATGGTTACAAAACAGTAGCCGCCTACAGGCGTTTGAGGACAACATGTAGGCAATGTTGCCAGGCACAGGGTTGGCACACAAGGCCAGCTGCCATCTAGTCACTGTCTTTATCATCATCACTGTCATCGCTGGGGAAGTCCCCTTAGGAATCCACCCGCCTCGATTCACTGCTAAGGAAAACCGAGAACCAGAGAGGGAAAGTAACTTTTCCGAGGTAACCCAGCAAGCTGGTATCAGAGGCAAGTCTCCTGACTTCCAAGAGTGGGGCTCCCAGAACAGAACCAGCTACAGATGGTTCCCAGAGAGTAGAGGGACCAGGGGAATGTTTTTTCTTAAGAAGAAAGCGCTTGTATACAATCAAAATCACACCTCTATCTTCTTTCCCCCAGTACTTCAATAATAATAGACACGATTATTGCCAGCATAGTATACACCAGGCACTCTGCTTTTCACATTTCCACACATCTTAGCTCACTGGGTCTTAACGATAACCCTAGAAGGAAAGCACTGTTCTTGTACCGATTTTACAGATAAGACATCAGAGAGGCAAAGAGACTTGACCAAAGAACACAATTATAAACAGAGCTTGGAACCAGATCTTCTGATTCTCACATAGTCTTAATCCCTAGAGTAGACAACAGTCTGTTCCATGATATTTCTGTCTTCTTCCACGCAGATTCCCTACCCCCTTTGAAGTTAGGCATCGATCTGTGACATGTTTTGACCAATGTAATGTGAGCAGAAGGAAAGTGTCTTGTCCAGACCGAAGTAGCAAGCAAGTCACAGTGTCCTCCACCTACTGTAGCAGCTGTAGTGGACACGCCTATGACATGAAGCCACGACCAGCCTGGAGGAAGTAAGATGAACAGAGACACCTGCCAATCCACACTGGACATGTAATCCAGTAATCCACATCATGAGCAAGTAATACACTTCTATTGATTAAGCCACTGAGAATTTGGGCCTGTTTGTTATGCAGCAGAACCAAGCCTCTCCTGACTGACACAGCCACGGAGCAATGCTGCTTCTCAATACAAGTTCAAGAGAGGGAACCTCTGCACATCCATCTTAGCTCCTCACAAGTCACAAAAAGGAACAATGAGCTCAAAGAAACGGAAAGAATTGCTAGCTACCCCAACATCCTCATTTTACAGGAAATAATAAAGGTCTAAAGAAAAGGAGTTACCAAAGACACTCAGATCTCCTGCCTCCCAGGCCAACATCTGTCTGGGTCTATCTGCCTCCGTGTTTCTCACTTGCTTCCTTCTCCTTTTCACTCTCTCCCTGTTTGTATGTGTCTCTCCCTTCCTCTTTCCTTTCTCTCAAAAACAAATCGGAATCCTTGGACAAGCCCAGCTGATGAGAAGTCACTACAGACCAGGGACTCCTGGCTGCCATTGGAGAGGCTCTTCTCCAGCTCAGACAAAAGACTGCAGAGGAGATGGGGGTCCCATGGAGTCGGAAGCTCTCCCCCAAGGAAGGGGACTCTTCTCCTCATGGAACCTGAGGGTAAGAGACTTGGTGACCAGCCCCCTGTCACCAACCCCTGGCTCTGGTGGGGCTGCCCACAGAAACAAAAGAAGGGCCGCCGGACATCCTGCAGGAGGAAAACCCCGAAGAGGGGCTGGTGAGCAGTCCCCGGGCCATCTTCAGCCAGGACAGCAGTCTTGTCTTTTCTCCCTTCATTCTTCCTTTTGGCTCTGAGTGACCTGCTGCCTTACCAGCCCCAGTCCTCCCCGCCCCCAGTCCTCTTTTAAGTCTTGAGAAACTCTAATCAGTGAAATGTCCAAGGAGGTGGGGGAAGGGAGGGAAGGACTGGGTGGGCAAGGAGGCAATGCAAGCCTCGTCCACCTGTGAGTTTCTTGGCAGTGGGAGGCAGCCCACACCCCTCTGGCCTGGCACTTGCTTCCAGGAAGGCCTGCCCTGGAACACTCTGGAGGAGTCTGGAGACAGCTCTGCGCACCATAGGCAAAAAACACAGCCCCGCTCCCACCCACGGCGAGCTGAGATCTGGGCACGGGGCTTTAGCACTCAGGCCAAAGAGCTAATGGGGCTGCTGGAGGCTGTGAAACGTGGTGTCAGCTAGAGTGCTAAACTGGCAGGCTCCAGACCAAACCAGAGAAAGACAGGAGGAGGCTCATGGGGGACCAGACTGCTCTCCTTGCCTCCACCACCCCGGACCTTCCCTTTCTCCTCACTCGGGACCAAGATTCTAGGCATCCAACTACTGGAAACCCAGCAAACCCCTTCGTAGGTGTGATGGACTGAACCGTGTCTCCCCCACCCTCCGCTAAATTGCTGTGTTGAAGTCTTAACCCCTAGGACCTCAGAATATGACTGTACTTGGAGAAGGAGTCCTTAGAGGGGGTGATTAAGTTAAATGAGGTCATAAGGGTGGGCCCCAACCCAACAAGAGTGATGTCCTTGAGAGGAGTTGAGGACTCAGACCCGAACGGAGGGAGGACCAGGTGAAGACACAAGCGAGGAGGCGGCCGCCGACAAGCCAAAGGGGGAGGCCTCAGGAGAAGCCAGCCCCGCCCACACCTTGATCTCAGACTTCTGGCCCCAGAACAGGGAGAAAATGAATGTCTGTGGTTTAAGGTAAACAGTCGTGGTACTTTGTTGCGGCCGCCAACGCAGACTAGGACATCAGGCCCTTGGGTCCACCAGAGGGCTCTGCTCCCAAAGGAAGGAGTCCCTGAGATGACAGGCATCCCCCTCTGCCCCCAAGCCACCCATCCCAAGGCCTGGAACTTTCTCTGCCCAGAAGGCTCTTCATTGGATTCCTCACCTTTCCTCACTCCCCCACACCACCACTTCTGGCTCCAGTGCAGAGGAGCACAGGTGGTCCCGGGCAGCACAGTCCACCAGACAGAGGCTCACTCTCCCTTGGTTTCTGCTGCTACTTTCTGGCCCAGTCCTGTAGGGAAATGGGCTACCCTGCGGGGCACTCTATCATCTAAGGTGAAGAGTGACGGGTGTGAGGCAGGGAAGAAGCTGAGCTCCAGAGGGAGGGAGGGATCTGGAGTTGATCCCTGGATCCACACGCCAGCCCCATCTCTGATCTTTGGACCCTGGGCGAGATCGCTGCCCTCCCCACGTGCGGTGTGGTCATCGTGCAATGTGGTGGCCACAGGCTGGGCTGAGGTCCTAAGACAGTTCCACACGTGGGGATGCCTCCCCCTAGGACAGGTCCCTTCCCCTCCGGAGCCTGATCTGGAGTGGGACCAGCCTGCAGGGACCAGAAGTCCTCACACGATTTCTTCCTTCATTTTGCCACTGAGATTGATGGAGGACTCCCTGGGGGAAGGGACAAGCATACTGAGTGTCACACGGTCACACATTCTGAACTGGAAAACTGCATGAGGTTCCGGGGGGTGGCAATGCAGGCAGCGAGGGAGGTGTTAAATACAGAACGGTTGCTCACAGGCAAGGTTAAGTCGGGGTCACCTGAAGGGCTCCCTGGAGGAAGCGGGAGTTCTGACCCCAGCGCTGACCGCCTCTCACTGCGGGGAACGCCGAGGTGGGGCCCAGGCCAGAGATGACCTTTGTCGCCAAGACCTGGGCTTGGGGCTCTCGCCCACCACTCTGAGTCACCCGGCGGACTCCAGAGGGACTGGCCGGCCCTTCCTACACCCACCCCCCATGGGCCTGACATAGCAAAGGCAGACCGCCTCCAGAAACGTGCTCACCCTACCTTGCATACACCACCCCCACTGTATTTTGAGAGGCCAGTCCCTCAGCAGAGGCTGTCCTGAGTGAGCAGCCTCTCCTGGAAGTGACCAAGGTCACAGAGCTGCGGAGGGGACACCTGCAGGGTGGACACACGTGCTTGCGCCCTGCACTCCGGCACCTCAGGGTCGGCCTGCCTCTCCGGGGAGCAGGCAGAGCCATCTCTGGTACCACATCCTGCCCTGCGAGGCCAAGCCCCAGCTCCAGCGAATGACCAAGCCCCTCCCAGGCTCCAGCGTGAGCCATCTCTTGAGCGCCCCCAGAGTCTTGGGGGTTAGGTGCCTTTATCCTAACTAGCATGTGCGGAAACCAGGCCCACAACCAGGAAAACAGACACAGGACTCCTGCTTCCCTCCCTGACCAGAGAACTAGCCAGAAGAAAATGCAAGCTGGATGGCATGACCGACACTATGGACATGAGTTTGAGCAAGCTCTGGGAGACGGTGAAGAACAGGGAAGCCTGGCGTGCTGCAGTCCATGGGGTCGCAAAGAGTCAGATACGACTCAGCAATTGAACAACAACTAGGCCCCAGAATCTACAGCCTTCCAGAAATGTTCCAGCCAGGAAAAGCAGGATGGGAGTAACAATCACCGCTCCCAGTACAAGGCCCCCGGCGGGCTCTCCTGTCCCTGTGGGGCCCGCAGCCCAGCGACAGTGGGGAGCACACAGTGGGACTGGGATAGTGTGGGGTCTGCCCAGACCACGTGAGGTGACCCCCTCAGTCACCCAGCCCCCAGCCTAGGCCAGCCAGGCCAGGGAGGAGGACGGCTGGGCTATAAGCCACGCCCTTAGCCTTCCCTTCCCACCCTCGGGCATAAGGCCAGCATCTCAGCCTCCAGACAGGAGCCCCTCTGTCCCTACAGGACAAGCTGACCTTTAACTGGCCTGAAGGTCCCACTGGTTCCACCCCCCTGCCTGGGGGAGCAGATCGGAGGAGAAAGCAGGGTGGGTAAGAGGGTGGGAGAGGAGCCCAGGGCCTCCCTCGCCCCCTCCTTCCTCCCCCTTCCCCGCCTCTGGTACCAGCCTCTGGCTCCTTCCGCCCACTTCCTTCCCTCAGTCTGACTCTGACCCTAGTCCCATCCTTCCCGTAGCCCCTCCTTTCCCCTTAATTATTTTACCTTCTGTTTGCCTGGCACTTTATAGTTTACTAAATGTTTTTACTTTTATCATCACATTGAATCCACACCAGGGAGAGATGGAGAGACATTGAAAATTCCTTCAGACTGCCAAGTGTTCTTGTTAAAAATGCAAACATCCCCAGGATGATGAACAATTAGGCTGGCAGCCACCGGTACCTCAGGAATGATTCATTGCATCCTCTTCCTCCTCCCAGCTACTGGGTACAAGAGGACATGATTGGAGGGAGAAGTACTTTGGGGGCGGCCTCAGCATAGTGGGCAGGGCTCAGGGTCGGGGCCTCCAGGGGCAGGAGAAAGAAGAGCAAGAACTAAGTAGGTACAAAGACAAACTTGGACCATTGCAACACTGCACGTGAACTTCTCTCATCAAACCCGAAATTCTAGCCCCACCATCACCCTCATCCCACTCCCTCTGAACTCCATCGCTCATTCTGGAGTGTCCAAGGTCAGAGAGAGAAACTTTATGCAGAAAAACGCCAAAAAGACTTTTCAGGGTGGAGTCAACAAATCCAAAACCTTGGAGATGGAGGCAGGGTGAGGGCCCCTGGGCTACCTAACCCAGCTCTGCACGTGGCCCAGGGCGCCCACCCCAGAACCAGCTTCAACCGGGTGCAGAAGCACAGAGGCTGGGTGCTAGTGTCCTTGAATGGACACAGGCTGGTCACGGGTATAAATCAAAGGGGGTCTCAGTTACCCCAGCTGAAAACTGACGGGGAATGGAGAAATAAGCCTGTGACTAAACCCCAGACAGGGTGTCTCAAGAGTTCCTGAGCTCCAGACAAGCTCACTTCAGAGGCCCCACATATTCAAATGAGCCACATAAATCAAGAGAACTCATGCATAACTCTTAAGAGCTGATATGAGTTGTGAATGACCATTTGACATAATGCTAGGGTTTGCTGCTAGATTAAACATGTATTAATTTCAATTCTGCTGCTTTCTTTTCAAATTTTGGAGCCTACCGGTTTATTTCCAGCTTGCAAACATTTTCGTTGGCTGTTGATGAAAGCTTGTGGGCCCTGAATACTGTGTCTACATTCCTAGTGCTCTGACCCCAGAGAACTCAGGCAGCGAGCCTGGAGAAATCCAACAACAGGGTTAAAAGAAATCTAACAAAGGCAGTGTTGCAGCACAGCAGGGTATCTCAAGCTCCATGCAAGGCTACCTTCTCCAAGGAGGCCTCCCAGACCACTCCAGATCTCAAGAATCCCTCCCCTGCCAATCTCAGAGCATTTGCTGCCTATGAGACTCATTTGGTACCAAGAATACACACTTCTATGGCTGGTTTGCTGCATTCTTTGGCTCTGCCTTCATAGCTTAACACATTCATGTTTAGTTTTATCTTCCCCCACTGAACTGTGAGCTCTCAGAAATGTCTTGGACTTCTCCTCTGTCCCCCCAACCCTCTGAACCCAGTATGGTATCATAGCAAACCAAGAGACCCAAGGCCATCTGAGCAGGGCTATGCAATTGCAGAGGGACTAGAAGTCACTGGTCCCACCTACCCTCCATGCCATCATCTCGATGCCCATTGACGTTGTCATAGGAATCCCAGCGGATGAGGGGGTCAGAGGTGTTATAGTCCACGGACACGCTCGGCCCGTTCTCCAGGTGTTCCATGCCTTAGAAAATGGGAAAGGAGGAGAGGACAGTAAAGAGAAAGAAAAAGAAAACAGATCAGCAGCTGGAAAAACAGAGGAAGCCAACAAGCTCCCCAAGGATGCTCCCTAAGGGACTTCTCATTTTCTTGACCATGAGGGGTGGAACCAGTGGCTTAAGTTGGATGGAGAACCCAGGAGTCTGGTTTCTTACATTCTTGAAAAGGCTCACACCAGGTCATAAGGGTAAACCAGGACAGCGGCACTGAGCAACAAAGACCCCCCAGAACAGAGCTGGGGGGGAGCTCTCTGGCTGGGTGGCTGCCTCTTTCTCATCTGTGCCCCAGGGGCCCCTGCAACAGTGCCAAGAGTCCAGAGAGGCTGGCCCTGAGTCAGAGTGGAGTGTGGGAGAGACTTGCGGTGGGCTCCACGGGGCCAGGGACAGCAGGCAAGTCACAGCCTTGACGCTGAGAGGACACAGGTCATCCCAGCCATCCCCCTGCCCCTCCACTTAAGAGGTTCTCTCCTCCAGGCAGAAATCTGAGGAGAGAGGCAGAATCTCACCTATACTTTCAGAAAAAGCCCAGGATGTGGACAGAAAAGCTACAAGTCAGGCCTTCTGGGGCGAGTTACCTTCCTGACCCAGCAGTCCTTTCTTTGATCTACCCAGAGTCCCTCTGTCTGTAACCTGACTTCATCTCTTCCTATTCAGTTCCCAAATAAGATGGCGAACAACTGGTCTCCACATATAACCAGTCTAAAGGCTTAACGACTATTATTAAATTGCCCTTCTCATCTTCAGGTCGAATCACCTCAGTTCTCATAAATACTTCCATCCAGCACCTATGAGAGTCCCCTGGCCACTCACTCCATCCACCACGGCCCTCAGTCTCTGAATAAAAGAGGATGATGACTTAATGGGGCCAAAATAGTTTATCCAACCCAGCGCCTGTCTACTTTTTTATTTTTATTATCCAGAGATTAAGTCACTGGTTCATGTTTAGCTGGGGGTCCACTGTGATACCTAGATCCTCTACTGCTGGTCTGCCTCTCAACCACAGGTAACTTGATATTTTTAGAACAGACCAGTGGGGAAGTGGTGGAGATGAGCTGAGGTGGGACAGGGCTGGATGGAGGGAAGGGAGTGAATCAATGGGTTCTAACTCAGCTTTTACCTTGAATTTTCTCTGGTCCATAAGAAAATACAAATTCAACTTTGCCGTATTCTGGAAATCGATCATCTGAAAAAGGAGAAGGAAAACAAGGGCAATCAATTCCCAAAAAGACTCCACAGAAAGTTTTCTTCTAGAAAAGATTAAAGTAATATATGTATTTATTGTTATTTAGTCGCTGAGTCACGTCTGAGTCCTTTGCGACCCCATGGACTGTAGCCCTCCAGACTCCTCCGTCCATGGGACTTTCCAGGTGAGAATACTAGGATAGGTTGTCATTTCCTTCTCCAGAGGATCTCCCTGACTCAGGGAACAAATCTGCATTTCCTGCACTGGCAGGCGGATTCTTTACCACTGAGCCACCAGGGAAGCCCAACATATGTATACATGGTTGATAATATAATAAACAATATGTATAATGATGTTAAGTCTCCTGCTCATCTTAGTCCAGTCCTACTTGCCTAAGGTAACCACTTCTTACCATTTTTATGTTCTGTTCTACTAGCAGCTACCTCTAAGACTCTATAAAATAACCACAGTTTTTATGCCACTATTTTTAATTAGTTTTAAATAATCTTAATTGAAAAAAAATTAAAAAATAAATAATCTTCATTGATGCAACACTATGAAGATGAATAATTTGGACCACTTATAGTATCCCCACCTCCCATCTTAAATCTTGTTATGATTATTAATCACCCTTCTGATTACCTCTGAAACTTTAAATATTACAGTTGAGCCTCTATTTCTTGATCTGTCCATTTTTGATCATGTCCTGACTCCCTCCAAACAGGAGGAGGAAATTTTTGCCCCTCCCTTCCCAACCTCTCCACAACCCCTTTTATCTCATTAGTTATTCCTTTACCTTCCTTGTTAGGACTGATAACATTTACATTCTCTTCTGCAAACACAAAAGCATCTTCTGTGTTTGCCCTCCTGGCTCTGGTACAGGGAAACCTCTTCATAGAAATATCATTCTCCCTGCCTGAGCCAGACCACACTGGGGGCTCAGGCCTCCCCTCCTCAGAGCTCCAGCCCCACGCTCTGATCTCTGCCTGAACCCAGTCTGGACACAGATCACACCCACTGCTTGTCAGAAGGAAAGTTACAGCAGAGGTGGCGTCCCCTCCCTGGACCACCTGTCACACCCCTGCACGTCTCCATCACTGCAGGCGTCACTTCACAGTATCATGTTTGTGTGTCCCTTCCTCCCATAAGACTGTGAGCTCCCTAAGGGTAGGGCCTGACTTCTTTCTGTTTGTATCGCCAGGGTCTAGCACATGCCTGGCACACACGGACACTCAAGTGATGCTGGTGGGTTTATAGATAGATGAACAGATGGGTGAATGAATGTAGACACGTCCCAGACCTGAATGTGATGCAGATAAAGCCTAATAGAGGAAAGAAGCAAAGAGAGACAGCTCCCTGATCACTCCCCTTCCCCTGGGAAAATGGTCACCCTTCACTGCTGCCACAGCCCCTCTGTTAGGTTCTTCTATCCAGTGGTATAATTATTCCTTGCTACGTCTGCCTGTCTACTCAATGAGCCTACCTTTGAAGGCATCATCAAGGTCCTCCTTCCCAAAGACCACTCCCAGGTCATGGATGGCACAGGTGTGGAACTGCACGCGGAAGATGACATCTCGAGCTGGGCTCCGGAACTTCTTGTGGTAACACTTCAGCTGGTGGGCGAGACAGCAGAGCCCGTCAGGGGCCCAGAGGGAGGAAGTCAGTCCCAGGGCGCCTCCTTATCAGCTCCATTTCTGGGCCCCAAACCCACTGAGGAAGAGGTCACCCATCCCCAACAGGATCTCAGAGCTCTCTGGGGAAACTTCCAGAACAGCAGAGGTTGGAGGCCAATCCTGCCCTGTGGGGACAAAACTACCCTCCCGAGAAGTTCCTGCAGGTAAAACAGATAGCCAATGGAAATTCCTTGTATGACTCGGGGAACTCAAACCGGGGCTCTGGAACAACCTAGAGGTGTGGGAACAGCTGGGAGGTGGGAGAAAGTTTCAGGGGAGGGGGAAATATGTACACTTAGGGCTAATTCATGTTGATGTACAGCAGAAATCAAACCAATATTGCAAAGCAATCATCAATCAATTAAAAACAAAACTTTTAAAAAAAGAAGTTCCTGCACAGCAGTCAAAATGGAGAAGACAGAAGTGGATTTAAATTGCAAGTAGAAGGACTGAAGCTGGAATTGAGGCAGTCCTGGTCACCAGCAGGAAGCCCGGAGGTAACAGCTCACACAGAGCCATATTTCCCTGGAGATGCTCCGGAACAAGAGGCAAGCCCAGGGAAGGCATATCCCGCTGTGAGGAAGTGGATGGACAAGGACCTTCCAGGTTGGAAGGCCTTGCAGGGCCCCTGAGAGCCAGTCAACACCCCCAAGGCTGGTTGCCCACCAGGAGTGACACACTTATCCAGAGAGACAGGAGGGGAGCAGGATGAAAAAAGAAAGAAAAAATAAACTGTGGGGGCGGGGGGGGGAAGCTTGAGATGGAGGAGCAACTCACCAAGATGTCTCCCTTCAAGAGTAGCCCAGGCTCAATGGTGATGCAGATGCTGGTCTGGCTGTCTCCCTGGACATTGCTAAGGGAGACAGGCAGAGGGACAGAGGGCTGCTAACGGGACTGAGCAGAGCACCTCCTTCCAGCTGCCCCTCCACCAGGGGGCTGTCGGGAAAGCTCACTGAGGCATCCCTCAGCCCTCCTCCTAGAAAAGGTTCTAGACAGCCCTCCAATCCCTGTCCCCAGTCCTCAGCCTCAGTTCGCCAACATTCCTGGCCTCTCATTCCTGTGGAATACCTACTAGATGCCAGACGTGTAGACAGGTTGCATGGCCTGGTAGATCCGGAGAAATGGTCGACACCCTGTAAAGGAGGGGTGGTGTTAGCCAAGACAGCAGAAACAGTGAGAGGAGGAAGGGGGAGAGGAGAGAAGCAGGAAGGAAGAAGAGTGAGAAGGGGAAGGAGGAGAAGAGGAAGGAGAAACGGGAAAAGAAAGAGGGAAAAAATGCTAACTTTTTATTAAAGGCATTTTGAGAGACTTCCCTGGTGGTCCAGTGGTTAAGGATCTGCCTTCCAATGTTGGAGACATGTTTCCAGTGTTTGACCCCTGGTTGGGGAACTAAGATCCCACCTGCCACGGGGCAACTAAGCCCGCACACCACAACTAGAGAGAAACCTGCATGCTGCAACTAAAGACCCCATATCCCTCAGTGAAGACCCAACGCAGCCAAAATTAAATAAATAAATCAATATTTGTAAAATAATAACAAAACAATAAACACATTTTGAGTTTACAAACGTGCCCACATCCAGCGTCACCTGCCAGCAGGCACGACCAGTATGAAACCCACTTTGCAGATGAATCAACTGGGGTGCAAAGAAACAGGAAGTGGTACAGTTGAGACACCAAGCCTAAGACTTGGCAGCTAGCCAGCATTTTTACCACCTAGCGCTGCCTCCTCAGAGAAAGAGACGGAAGACAGGAGGAGAATGGAAGCCAGGGGGTTCAGAGAGGTACCTCCTTTAGACTCGAAGTTGGGGATGCCATGCATGATCACGTGGTGCAGAAACAAGGGCTTGTTGTTCATTTTGATGGAGCCAGAGAGCAGGCCGCTGAAATAGTGCACGTACCTGGGGCAGGGAGAAGGGCAGCTTCAGCCAGGGAGGCCTGTACTGGAGGACAGCCATCCTGTTCTCTTTCTCCCCAGCACACTGCCCTAGGTGGCCCTGCCGACTCCCCACCACCTCCAGCAGCCCCCAGGCCTCCGGGCACCTGGGGTCTCCATCCTTGCTGCCTGCAGCCTCAGGTAAGGAAGGCAAACAGGTACTGATACACCTAGAGTGGAGCCCAGCCAAACCTCCCACTTGGGGTTCTCCAGCGCCCCCTGGTGGTCAATGTGGCCGTCTCTTTCCCGCTTCACTCCCAGCCCAGGAATCTCCAGCTGGACCAAATTTCCTCCCCGACACATCCCTGACAGGCATCATTTAGCCGTGCACTACAGAACAAGGCAGGATGACCAACCATCAGACAGCTCTGACACCCTGGCCCCCAGCCCAAACCAAGTTTACATTTGTACCCACAGGCCCCAGTTCTGTCCCACAGACGCACCAGCCACATAACAATATAGCAAATAGTAAGGGCTTAATAATTCTAGTCCTTCACTTTTTCTTGCCTGGAGAATCCCACAGACAGAGGAGCCTGGCAGGCTACATCCATGGGGTCGCAAAGAGTCAGACACAACTGAAGCAACTTAGCAGGCACACAAAAAGGGTACAAAGTTACTCTATATCACTTCATTCGATAATGAAGGATATCTAACTTCCACTAAGTATTCCTATCTTTAGAGTCAACATTCTGCAATTCCCTTAACAAGGCTCTCACTAGAAGACTGGAAGGAAAAGCCACCCCCACTCCTAGAAGAAAGGGAAAACTAATCCAGAAAGGGTCACTAGCCTCCCAAAGACACACAGCAGGAGGGCACAGAGGTGAGAGGGGAGTGGGTGGGAGGAGAAGGGAAGCAGACTGACTCCGATGCATCTGCTAGAAGGAGGGACCAGTCCATTTGGTCAGCGCTTCCTCCTCTCCTGACTGGCCAGAGGATGCCAGCTGGACCAATCAGAATGTATTCTGATTTGAGGAGAGTGGGACCAGAACCCTCATGACCATGACAACGGTCTCGTCCTGACTCTCAGCTTCTTGGCCCACCTCCAGGCCTGTGGGCCTCTGTCCCTGAGCTGGGGTGGGGCCACCTTGGACTGCCCTGGCAAGATAATCTGATGGGCAGCGCCAGCTCCTATTCAAGCCCCATGCCCAGCCCCCAGCCCCGTTGCTCAAACCGGAAACCTGGAATGGCAGGTTCCTATCAGATCTTCTGATCGTGCCAACAGGATGTGTCTGTGTGCTGGGGACAATGAACCCGGGGGTGGGGTGACAATGAATGGGGGAGCTAGCAAGCAAAGCTCCTCCCTCCCTCTCTCCCTGCCCTCTGCTCCTCCAGCTGATCCAATCCCTGAAAGTAACACTGACAAGGCGGGAAAGCGGCAACGAACGCCACCTCCCCAACGGGCGCACTTCCACATTTGAGCACAGACAGAATTACCCATCCATGAGCAGATGCAGCTACAGATATGAGCGGCAAGGCAGATACAAGGCAGATAATGTAAACACAGACACACACACCCCCCAATGGCACGCTATGTAAGCACATACTGAGCACAGTGGAATCCTTGAACCACCCTATTCCTGAAAGTAACACTAATCCCCATCCTCCAGGCTTTTAGCTGCAGAGATGTGACTGCCCTGCCCACGCTCTCCACGCCACATTGTACCATCATAAACATTGTGCTCCTCTTATCTGAATCTAATCTTTTAAGGCCAAGGGCCAGACTCGCGACCAAGGCCACCAGCCATATGTAGCAAGCCAGGATCTTGAACAGCAGTTCTTTCCTCCCTAGGAAGACTCTCACTGACCCACTGCTGCTGTGTCTGACAGCCTAGTCAGAATTTTCTGCACATAAAGATATTCCGTTTCTGATCTCTGACCCGGAAGCTGGCTACCCACTGCCCTGTGCTGGTTGTAAGGCACTGGTGGCCTAAGGACTCCCTCACTTCTGCTTGGGCTTCCTGCTACAACGGCAGAAACTCAGTCCCCAGTGGAGCCAGCACACGTTTAGCCAGGCGAGATGGAAGCGACGGGGTGTGAGTTGGGAATCCCCTGCCTGGAGAGGTTGGAAAGCTCCAGGACCCGTGGCTAGGGAGTCCTGCTTTGCTTGGTCAGTGTTCCAAGGGGCTGGAAAAGTCAATGAAACACCGTGGCCTTCAAACCTGCTACCTGAACCCTTTACTCCAGACCTTCACTCATATGCTTCCTTCTCCCTTCTCAGACCTCACCTCGCATGGCATCGTCTGTGCTCAGAGTAGGCACATAGGCTGATCCACCGGAATCAGCCTCTCACATCCACCCCTGTCACACACTCTAGTCCATCATGTTCTATTTTGGCTTTTTTCCCTTCAAAGCACTTCTCACTGCCTAAAATGACCTTGATGGTCTATTTACTTGTGTAAAGCTCTCAACAGAGTTATCAGCTTACTAAGGGCTAAAGATCATCCTGTTCAATTAGATATCACCAGCACTTGGAACATACTAGAGTACAGAAAATTCATCAGACGAATGACAAAATCCACCCTTGTTCTGCTTCCTACATGGGCTGTTGTGGACCATATCACTGAGAGCCCTTTGTAAAATTTTAAAGCTCTCACAGCAGAAGGGGACCCTCATCCTGAGTGTCTGTGACCTTCTCAGGGCAGACGGCAGTAACTTCAGCCTTCTGCAGATCCATCCAAACACGGAAGCAACCCCGTTTCCAGGACCAAGAATGGTGCTGCTTTCTCAGGCAAGCTGTCTTCTTGCACGCCCCCCTCCACCCCCTACTGCTGGCCCCGCTGATCTCTGGCACCAACCTCAGGAGCCAACTGCTGTGCCGCCCTGTGGGCACACACAGCTGCCCACAGGTTCCTGAGTTCACGCCCCTCCAGGCTGGACCTGAACATGCATGCTTGGCACGCCACCACACAGGTACACCGTTTAGTCCCCATGGGTTCACAAGGCTGGTTCCCACATACAGCGAACACACACACACACATGTATGTACTGGGCCAAGAGCCCTAGAGACCCACCTCTTCTGGGATGGTTGGCCAATGGGTACAATCTTATCCTCGTAGAACCGTTTCATTGCAAACCGGTCCAGGGCCTGGTCGGCACTGTGTGGAGGGACAGGTGGTCAGAGGAGCCAACTTCCACGATCCCCCTGTCCTCCCACCCCTGCTCCCCAGACCTGCAGAGCCCTCCAGTCGCTCTGTCCTGAGATGCTTTCAGGAAAGGATTGCTCCAGCATCCCTCCCTCCTGTGTGCTGCAATACTCAGCAAGGGAGCCTTGGAACCAGACACCCTGGGAGCCCATCTCAAGTCCACCACTGACTTAGTGGCCCTTGGTCTTTGGGGAAGGTCACTTAACCTTCCTGAACCTGATTTTCCTTTCCTGGCAAATGAGGTGATAACTATGCCTTCTTTGAATGCTGTTACGGCAATTGAGGGAGATAACATCTCTAAAGAGCTTGGCACATGTGGGCACACAGTAGCGGCACAGGCAATGTTCACCATTAAGCAAAGATTAAGCTGGTCAGGTTTCTTAAAGTCATAAAACTACCGTCCTATTGGCAAGCCCTTCAGAGGACACTCTACTCATCCTCAAAGAGGTCGTTTTATAAAGAGACAGATCACATAACTCTCATATAAAGAAACAGATCATTCTAGACTCTCCACCGATGTCCCTCTTAGAATAAACCCCAAAGTCCTCACTAAGGGCTGCAAGGCCCCTGGACTCTGCCCCCTCGCAGCTTCACTTTCTAGTCTTTGCCCCCTCACTCATTCAGCTCCAAACACGCCAGGCCCTGGCATTCCCATTGCTGGCATTTGTCCTACTCTCTTCTCTGCCTGGAAGGTCCTCTGCCCCGCCCCCCACTCACCCAGACCGCATATGACTCAGTCCTTCCCAGCCTCCCGCCACTTAATCCCAGTCTCTGCTCACACATCACCTCCTTAAGAGACCTCCCCTCCCCACCGTCTTGCTCCAGTCTCTGTTCTCAGAGGACTTGCCTCCTGCTCTTAAGGATGTGTTTGTTCACTCAGTTTAACACTCACGAGGACAGTGGCCCACCTTTGCCCACTGCTGTATTCTCAGCACCTAGAACAGCCTGCACAGTGACTGTTCCGTGACCATTGTCAAATGACAAAATGAATGGACCAACTCCTCTGCCTCTCTGCAAAGCCGGATCAGAATGGAACCCATCCGCTGGCTGTTTCTTATTCTGTCTTGCTGCAGACACCAAAGTGGGAAGGTGCCCCTGATGGCCAGAGGCAGGGGCCATGGATGAGAAGAAATCTAGATGGCTCTGTTGGACCCAGATGTGTTCCAACATTTCCTTGTGACTCCCTCGCTGCTCTTTGGGGTGAATAGAAGGCAGTTTGGCAAAGGAAAGTGGCCCCAAGAAGCCAGCTGGGCGGGGTGCCCATGCAGGGCCTACCTCCCACAGCGGCTCCCCCCACCACTGGGGCCCCAGATAGGAGGATGGTCTCTGCTCTATGCTGCCCTCTGTCCAAGGGCCCCTACCCCAGAGCTGTGGGCAGGGACTTTCTCTTTTCTGGGGGTCCTCGCCCTGTCCTCAGCACCTCTTGTCTCTTCTGTCCTCATCCTCCAATCCCAAGGAAGGGCGAGGCCCTAGGTGGGTGGGGAAGGGGGTCCAGCTGTCAATATTCAGAGAACAGGAGACTCGGGTTCTCTTACCTGGCAGAAATGTTGCTGTAGTGCATGTAAGCCGCGATCACAACGCCGATCCTGCCTCGATTTCCCTGAAAGAGCCCCAAACACAAAAGCCTTCACTGCTAAGGCTGGCCCTCCCACCCCAGAGCCCAATCAGAAGCCTGGAAGAAAAGGGGTTGGAGAGAGGGAATGTAGCTCTCAGACAGAAAAGGAGTAGGGACGAAGCAGGTGGGGCTGAATCTTAAAAAGAAGAAACAGTTGATTATCTACCACACCTGAGGGCCCCAGAGGCTGATAGCCGCCACTTCTTGTGGGTGCCGCCCCAGACAGAATGTATTATCCCCAAGAAGGAGAATACACACAAACTTGCACACTCACACAATCCAACGATTCGGGCAGGTACATGCACTCATCACACACAAACATCCTGCCATCCCCGCTCTGACCTTGTTGTGTAGGACGACCACATTGTGGGGGTCTGCATTGAGCCAGGTGTCCATAGCCTTGCAGACACTGCAGATCTTCTCCAGGGCCGGGGTGTGCAGGTCAGGCCAGCCAAATTCCAGGACCTGTGGCCCAAGCCATGAGTAAGAAGTGGCAGAAGCGCAGAGAGCCAACGGGGGTGGGGGACAGTGAGGGGACATTAGTTCCTGCCCTGCCCATCAACCCCGCTCAGAGGCAGGGGTGTGGAGGCCGAGGACACTGGTCCAAGGCTTGGTTCTGACACCGGCTCCCTGTGGGACCTCAGATTAGTCACGGCCCTGGCCCCAGCCCCAGTTTCTCATATGTGTATAAAGCAAAAGCTTAGCGCCCCCGAAGGTCCCAGCAGTCATCAGCCTCCTTCAAACTTTAACTCACAGAACCTTAAAGTACAGGAAAACTTGTGCTCAGAAGGACCCAGAGAGCTCATCTAATCCAGCCCGTCCACTTCTAGACGTGCAAACCGAGGCCCAGAGAACCCTACCGCCCACCCAAGGTCACACAGCGACGGGCGCCAGAATCCAGGGGCTGGAGCGGCACGCAGAGCCCCTCCACACATGGCTCACTCAACAGCAAGTGAAAGAAAGCTGGCTGTCGGACGCCTGCACTGGCAATTCCCAGCTGGTGCAAATCCAGAAGACTGGTCAACAAGACTAAAAATCCCACAACCCCAGCCCCACCCCAGGGACTGTGTGTGCACACCTCCAGAGGCAGGCCTGGGTGGAAATGACTGTACTGAGCTTTGCTTTCTGTAATTCGTATCACAGAAGCACTATGTGTGTTTCAGTTCTCCAAACAGAAGAGAGCACAGTGACTTTGAACAGGCTTTGCAAACAGTCACAGCACTTTCCTCCAAGATTCTAACATGGGATCTTTGGAGGAAGGGAGCCCAGGCAAGGAGAACTCCCCAAAACAAACCCCCAAACAGCCACAGGCTCACCTTGGCGTGGAGCTTCGTGATGTCGGGTCTTCGCTCAGAGAGGTTGAAAAGCTAGAAGGAGGAAAAGGAAGAGGTTGTGAGAAGGCTGGCCCTTTCTCTCTCTCTCTCCGTCTTCCCTGCTGGAAATTCTACTACATGAACACACATGAAGCACCCCCCAAGACACACACTGACCGACGGGAACCAACTACAGGTTCTCAGGATGAACAGGGAGACAGAGACAGGTATGTAGACACTCAGCCCTGCCCCTGGATGAGCAGACATCCTGAACTGAAGGTGAGAAGGGGATGGAATCTGTCTTGGGCCCCACGTGCCACCCCCAAAGTGGGTGTCTCCCCACACTGTATGAAGATCCAGTGGTGGCAACTGATAAGCATTTGGCCATCTCTGGTTTCTACTTCACATGGTGCCTTTAGAAACTCACCCCATGGAAATGCAACTGCTCTGTGGTCAGACACCCTCTATCAAAGGGTGCAAACCATGCTGGGTGGACCCTCTCAGATCCTTGACCTCCCAGGAGACACCCCCTGACACTTGACCACATCCCACGGGAATCCCCCTGTCTCTGAATTCCCATCTTCCATCTCTGGAGGAGGCAGGCAGAACTCCCGATATCCAGTGCAAGGCCTGGGAAGCTCAAAGGCCCCTGTGATGTCTCCTGGGGAGAGAAGGGGACCACAGGGTCTGGAACAGGTGGGACAGAGCGGGGAAAATACAGCAGAGACTCATGGAACTCTGGACTTCTGAAATTGGGCAGGATCTTAGATGGCTTCTGGTCCACTCTTCATAGGCTTCCCTGTTGGCTCAGTCAGTAAGGAGGCTGCCTGCAATGCAGGAGACCCAGGTTCAATCCCTAGGTCAGGAAGATCCCCTGGAGAAGGAAATGGCAGTATTCTTGCCTGGAGAATCAATCCTATGGACAGAGGAACCTGGTGGGCTACAGTCCATGGGGTCGCAAGAGTCGGACATGACTTAACGACTAAACCACTACATCACTCTTGAATCCCATAAAGGAATATGCTTTATGCCATTAACAACAGCTAGCACTTGGGTGTCCACAGCCAGCCAGGCCGCACTAAAGACTTGACATTTAACAAGGTGCGTTAATTCTCTCCACAACCTCTGAAGTAGATACTGTCATTAGACCCATTTTACAGATGGTATCCTAAGGCTTAGAGAGGCTAAGTGCCAAAATCAGATAGTTGGTAAGAGCAGAGCCAGCATAGAACCTTCTGATGTTTAAAGCCAAATGTCTTTTTTTTTTTGGGCTGCGCCATGGAGCATGTGGAATCTTAGTCTCCAAACCAGGGATCAAACCCATGTCCCCTGCAGTGGAAGTATGTAGTCTTAACCACTGGCCCGTCAGGGAAGTCCCTAAAGCCAGACTCTTAACAACGTCCAACAGAGCTGATGGATGGGTCTCTATAGAGGGCTGAATGGTGTCCCACAAAAATTCACATCCACCCGGAACTTCAGACTGTGACCTTATTTGGAAACAGGTCCGTTGCTGATGTAAGTAGTCAAGGGTCTGGTGATGAGATCATCCTGGCTTCAGAGTGGGCCCCAAATCCAACGACTTGTGTCCTTATAAGAAGAGGAGAGGACACACAGACACGGGGAAGAAGGAAGGTCATGTGATGATGGAGGCAGAGACTAGAGCAAGGCGCCTACAAGCCAAGGAGCTGCCAGAAGAGGGGAGAAGGCAAGGAGAATTCTCCCCCACAGGACTGAGATGGAGCACGGCCCCAGTGACACCTTGACTTGGACTCCTAGCTTCCAGAACTGTGCAAAAATTAATTTTTTTGTCTTCAGCCACCTAATTTGTGGGAATTAGTTACAGCAGCCCTAGACCCTGCCTCTGCTCTCTCACCATGGCGTGGCCGGTCCGTGGGTCCAGCCCATACGGACCTTCCTATAACGTGGGCCCGAGCCCTCCTCTGGGGCCAGAATAGCTCCAATCCCCCGGCCAGCCTTTCTGACCCCCATAGTGGGTGAGGAGTCGGGGGTAACCTCCTCCACATTGGTTGGGAGATTCTCCTATCCCAGGTACAATTCTCTATTCAGCAACACGAGGTCCCTCAAAACACGATCTGCCATAGCTCTGCCCTCAGACTTTTCAGAGGCACCGACAGCGTGACATCTCTGCCACTTCCTGACGCTGTGACCTCAGGCAAATACCCCACCTCTCTGCTCCTGCAGTAGCTGCTTCCTAGGGCTGTCGTGATGTTAAATACGTGGGGGGTAGTTAGGACAGGGCCTGGATCATCACAGGCGCTCAATAACATGAGCGTCACCATTACTCCCTCCTCCTGGTCAACACTCACATACACCCACACACATACAGACATACCACGTGGACACACAACCCACTCGTACACATATACACACAAACACACATACCTACACACATACACGTACAGACACACCACAGCATACACACAGCCCACTTGTACACATACACAAGCACACATACCTGTACAGACACACCACATGCACACACACACCCTGCCTGCACACATACATGCACAAGCACGCACACATACAAGCCACACATACGCACACACATGCACACATACAAGGACAAGGACAGACACACACGACTTGGCTCAGATCCCATGTCCCAGCTGCAGACACACTCCTCAGAGGGCAGCTGGACAGTGAGCGAGGACTCAGACCACGAGAGACGCCCAAGGTCAAGGGCAGGTGAGAGGAGAGGGGAGGAAGAGCTGGTGCAGGAGCAGGTGGGATGAGACACCAGCAGGAAGAGGCGGCAGGCAGAAAGGATGGGGGCCCTGGGCCAGTGGGCGGGGGGCCCCATCCTCACCAGGTAGTTGCCTCCATGTTTGGACTTGAGCATCTGGGCCACCTCGCGGAGGTTGCTCCGGAAGTTCTCCTCATTGGCTGTGCTGGGGAAGGAGACGGCGATGATCCTCTCGGTGACGTACACCAGGTCCAGCTCACAGCTGTCCTCCGTGGTCCGGCTCGTACTCATGTTTCTGGGGAGACAGCAGGCAGCAGATCAGAATCCAGGCCCAGGACGAGGTCCAGGAACCTGCACCCCTCCACACCATACATGGCCCCAGATCTAACCCAGGAGGGCTTGGCTGCTCCCTGACCCCGAGCCAAGGCCAGAGGCTTCCCTGGGCAAGGCCAGTGTAGCCCTCAAGGCCAGTCTGGGAGAGCCGGGGAGAACAGAGCTGGGCAGAAGCCGGCAAGGATCTCAGGCCGTTTCAGAAACAAAGAGTGATGACACCAGTCCTAGGTGCTCATCAATCCCATCGGCACTGCCTTCAACCTGTGATCCCAGAGGTCGGAGCCAGGGCCGGAACCAGCCAGGGCCCAGGAGTCCAGCTCAGCCTCCCAACACACGGCAGCCACCTGATCTGGCAGAAGCTTCTCGAAGGATCCAGGGAGGGCTCCAGAGAGGAAGGAGAGCCCGAAGCGAGGGCTCTTGCATCCCAGAGCTGAGCCTTCTACCGCCCTCCGCTTGCTCTGAGCTGTGGTGTGGGCGGGGAGGCCCCTCAGGGGCAGGGGCAGCTCAGGTGACACGCTCACCTGGGCTCCAGGTAAGCCAGACCACAGTGCACATTCCAGCCCTCCCTGGAGGCAGGCCGACTCCTGCCCTTTGTTCGCTGGCTCTCCCCCCACCTCTGGCAGCTCCCACCGCCTCCCGGGCTCTTCCTGCCAGTGAGCTCCCTGGTCTCTAAGGGCCCAGGAGGCCGAGGATGCTGCCGCAGTGGCAGGGGACCCCAGAAATCCCAGTGCCATCTGAGCTCCTAAGAGAGGTCTGCCTGGGCCGGGCACCGAGAGGAAGTGCCCACCCACCTCACCCGGCTGCTCTTCCAGAGGAGGGTCCAGGGTGAGCGCACGGGATGGGGAAAGGGGTCTCGGCACACTGGCAATCCATTCCAAAGGCCCCCAGCAGCTTCTAGGGGCACCTCATATCCTTCTTACCCCATCACCAGCCTCCTGCTTCCGCTCACTACCCAAGATGGACCACACTCATGTTGATAACTTCTCACTACCTCCAGCTAAAGCTGGGACTGGAGGGGCAGTGGGAGGGATACCACTGGGGTTTTCAGAGTGATGGGGCGGCAGTAGGGTGTACAGCCCCAGGACGCCAAGAACCGGGGCAGAATCCAAATCTCCAGGGCTAGCTCTGAGCCAACTGTATAGATGGGGCTTGGAGACAGGGGAGCCAAAGGTGACATATAGCTTCTCCATGGGGACGGGGACTGGGACGCGGTAACAGAGATGCCAGTGTGCTGGGAGCCCACTGTGAGGTTGGCCTCTGAGTCCTGATCATTCCTGGTCCGGCAGCGTGTGGGGGTGGGGCTCCTACGGAAGGCAGAACAGCGCCACCACCTGGACGACATCAGAATCACACCCTGCACCCACCGATTCTCAGCTACAAGGGAGGAGGGATCTGCTAAGGGGGCCGTCCACTCTCTGTGGACAGCTGGGAGAGGGACTACAGCCCACTGGGAGCTTCAGCTACACACCAAGCCCTCTCTGGCTGGGGCCCCAGATCCCTGGGGCCAGATTCTCACTCATCTCAGAAGCCTCGGATGAAGGAGAGGCAGAGGAAGCCAAAAAAATCAGAGAACCTGGACCCAGGACAAAGTAGCTCTGGATGAGCCAAGCACCGAGTCCCCTGTGATCCCCTTGCCCCAGCCCCCATCAGCCCAGCCAGCCAGAGAACCTTCCTTTTATAAATGACCCTCGAATATCAGAAGTCACTGCTCATGGAAAGGAACAGTATCTAGCACAGGCCTCAATGCCAGCCAGTCCTGAAGGCAAATCCAAGTGCTGCCTGTTTGTGGTTGCGTGACCTTTAACAAGTTGCCTCATTTCCCTGAGACCCAGTTTCTTCATCAGTTAAATGGGGATAAAATACTTACCCTGCAGGGTTGTTGCAAGGACTAGATGAGATCATGCAGGTAAATAAAGAATCCAGCTCAAGGACTGGCTTCAAACTAGAATTCAAAACATGACTGATTCCCAGTGGCATCTACCCACATCTTCTCGCTGAAGCTTCCACGTCTGCCATGTTCCCGACCAGGGGCTTCATGACTTTGGCATTAGAGACTCAAAGGCATGACTTGCTGGGAACACCACAGTGACCTCACTGCCTGCCCCTCACCCCCTGCCCCCTATAGTCTAGGCATACCTGATGGGCTGGGGATGAGGCTGGACACTTGGTGTAACTCTGGTGGAACTCTGGGAAAGAGAAGAGAGGAGCGGCGTTAGGACGGGGACCAGCTGGGTGGCAGGAGAGCAGCAGAGAGCTGTCCACACAAGTGGTCAGGGCCACGGGCAAACACAGATTTCCTTCTCCTGCTTCTGCCAACATTCCAGCCCAGGCGCCCTAAAGCCCCAGCAACACAGCAACTCAAAGCCAAAAGCAATCGATGCCAATCCCACGTGAGTGTGCCTGTGTGCCTATAAGCCCCCGAGGGGAAGCGCTTTCCTCCCTCCGGGCAAGGAAGAAATCCCCAATGCCCAGAAATGCACCAGGCCTGGGCTGGTGCCACCTGCACTGAGTTTACACTCAATAAAACAGTTATTAAGTTGATGGACACTCATTTCACCTTGATGTGCTAGATATCAGAACAGTAATCCCAAGTGGTGAACAGAGATTCAAGCATGAAAGAAGGAAAGATGAGAGCGCTAGCACCCCTCCGTCCAGCTCTGAACATTTCTCCTCTGACCACCAGCTGCCCACAAGCCTCTCCTTTAAAGCAGCAACACCAGGTCAGTCCAAAGTTTTGAGACAAGAAGCCAGCAGGCACGGTGTGTACTGACTAGAGCTAGGCAGCAAATCATGCTTCTAAGGACCCACTGCCCATCGTCTGTTACCTCCCTCATCCGCTCCCATCTCTAGGGCTGTCGACTGGTACAAAATTAGGCAAATGGACCCAAGTTGGTGTCCAAAACATCTCAGGGAAACTGTATGATACGGCAACAAAAGTGCAGGATCAGAGTCCCCACGGCATCCTGCTGGACAACCTCGCACCACTCAATGCTCTGAGCCTCTGTAATGTCACGAGTGCTGTGCTGTGCATAGCTGATCTTGAGTCATCTCCGACTCTTTGCAACACCATGGACTGTAGCCCTCCAGGCTCCTCTGTCCACAGGCAAGAATACTGGAGTGGGTTGTCATGCTCTCATCCAGGGATCTTCCCAACCCAGGGATCGAACCCAGGTCTCCTTCATTGCAGGCAGATTCTTTACCATCTGAGCCACCAGGGAAGCCCCAATGTCACAAGTAAGATGCAACAATCATGGGGTTATTTGAAGAGTAAAGGGAATTATGCATATCTGGTCCTTAGATGTTCTTACCATTATTACATCGAGTACAATTAAAAGGATAGTTAGAGACACAACAAAACAGTTACCTCTATAGAAAAGCAAAACCCTGCATCACCAGCTGCTACCCATCCTTGCATCCACCTCACTCGATGCAGAATCGGAGCCCTACCTGGACACTCCCAGCCAGAGCCGTCTGAGCCCACTGGCACCTTCCAAACATGCCTGAGCCTCCCCTAAACCAGCCTTTCGTGACCACCAAGCTGCATCCTCTTGGAGGAGAGAGGAGCACAGTCCACCAAGGAGAGGAGAAACCGAGGCTACAGCAACTCACCCCCCAGTCCTGACGACCAGCAGGATTCATCCTCAGACTCCGGGCTGGACCACTGGGTCCCCAAGAAGAGGAGCCCCCTTCAGCCCTCTCCACGCAGCACCAACGAGGCGGGGGTGGGTGGGCTCTGCAACCCCGCACCCAGCTGAGCCCCAAGTCAGGGCAGCCCCCCTAAGAGAAGGACTCTCCATCCAGCCTTTCGCAAGAAGGCTGTAGCCAGAGCCCGGGGCTGCAGCGCAGCCGGGAACAGCTCAGCCTGGAGGCAGCGGGAGGAGGAAACAGCCAAGTCGCGCTGTCGGGCGGGAAGTTTCTCTGTCTCCACAGCTCTCCTGGCCCCAAGGACTTGGGTTTGCATGAGTCAGGCATGGGGAGTTGGGGGGTGGGAAGTGGAGGGGGGCCGTAAGGAGGGGTTGAGTTGTGTTTGGTTTTCAAGACCCAAACCAGGCTGTTCCAAGACAACCCGCTCAGAGGAACGCAGAAACCCGACACTTCATCGGTCTCCGTCTCTCCGGTCCCTGATGAGGAGACGATGAACCTCCCCAGGCCCTAGGCCCGGCTCCAGGCCCCAGGGCCACCCTGCTATAAATAGCCCCTCGGTTCCGTAGACTGCTGATCCACAGCCATGTTTGGAGGAGGCCACTACAGCTGCTTCTAACAACTGGAAGCCACAACTATAGCCAAGGCCGGAGGTGTGGCCAGGACCACGGGGCCAGGCCCCCAGGAGCCTCAGGGATACGGAGCTGGGCTTGGTGGGAAGACTAGGGGGTCGAGGGGAGCCAAGAGCCTCCCCAGGCACAGGAGCGAAAGGGAAGCACGGAGCAGGAGAGCCAGGTCCCACTTCTCCACCCCCCTCCCCAGTTACAACACTCCACATTCTTCAGCCTCCCCACCCCAAAAAGCCGGGAAAGATAAATAAAAACTTGGCCCCAGCAGAGTCTGGCCACGCCGCCTCCAGAGGTGATAAGACAAAGTCCAAGCCGAGCCCAGCGGTGAGGGGGGCGGGGGAGAGGGGAGGCAGGGGAGGAAGCCGCCCTGGACAGTGACCCTCGCGCGGAGGATGGGGACGAACAGCTGGACGGTCATCCCCTGATGAATCACTGGGCTGCCCTCTCGCTGACGGGGCTTCCTGTTTTCTGCAAAGTTTGGAAGCATGTGACACTCACTGGCAGAATGCAGCCGTGCGCAGGTAACACGGCCGGGGGGCGGCTGGGCGGAGTCATGGGAGAACTGGAGGACCAGAGGCGGGCGCGGGGCATGGGAGCGACACCGCTCAGGGCTCTGAGAGACACAGTGACCTCGCAGACTGGACTGGAGACAGAGCCGACTCACACGGGGCCTTTTTCAGGAAGGATGAGGTCCCCTCTGCACTCCATCTTCATACCCCCTCCCTCATTCCGTGAACTCTGCTGAGGGCCACCAGCTAGGCATGAGGCCCCCGACCTCAGAAAGCTTCCATTCTACAAAGGAGGATTCTCATCTACAAAGCCCATGTGAGAAGCAGCCATGAGGCCTCACTGACTGCTCTGTAAAATGGGTACAACACAGTCAGGTGTGATTTACCTGTTCCACTCAAGAGCCTCTGGGGAAAACTACCCAAGGGTTTTACAAAGAGTTCTCTAGGGACTTCCTGGTCCAGTGGTTAAGAATTCCCCTTCCAATGCAGCGGACATGAGTTCGAGCCCTGGTTGGGGAACTAAGATCCCACATGCTGCAGGGCAACGAAGCTCGCACGCCTATAACTAGAAAGAAGCCCATGCACAGCCACAAACAGCCTGCGCGCCGCACCTAAGACCTGATGCGATCAAATAGATAAATATATTTTTTTTTAAAAAAAAGAATACTTGAAGATTTTATTTTATAAAGAAAAATAAGCTGTCGGTCTGCCTGTAATACCATTCCTTTCCTCTCTGGGGCTCTCAAAGCCATCTACCCACAGCTCTGAACTTCTTCCCTGCGCCTCCCAAGACACAGATCCATAACAGAACTTCTGATCCAACTCCTGTAGGCACCAAGATCTCTCCCCCACCGTCATCATCAAAACGCAGTCGCTCCTCTGCTTAAAGGACACTGTAAAAGGAAATTCCATAGCCTCCCCCAAACCGTGTCTTATGTCTCTTCCTATCAGCCAGTTCCTCCTGGTATCTAACCCTCACCCTTCCTGTTGCAGATTCCGCCAACACCGTTGACCTCGGTCCTCAATGCCGGTGGGAGCCGCTGACTACCGCTCAGACACTCCGGGGCCACTCAAGATCTGTGACCCTCGGTTCCGTTTTTCGCCTTCATCTTACCCACCACGCAGCAAGAGCAGGATCTGGGCGGGGTTGGTTTGGAGCAAGGACTGTGTGGGAAGAGTCCTGCCTTCTTTTGAGGTCCACAGACCAAACACAACAGCAGTGGACCAAAGGGAAAGCTGTTTCCGGAGCCCAGGTCCCCAGGGGGCACAGTTGGGAGGAGGGTATGTAAGCGACAGCAGCAGCCATGTCAGGCAGCCGGAGACTGGTGACCAATCTACGTCAGGGGCCCTTCCCCACCCCGACATCTCCTCTGGGGGCTGTGGCCACCCCCTCCCCTCTGCACCAGCCCCTCCGGCCACACCCCTTCCTCTCTCCTTCCTGCCCACCCGCCTGGATTTTTCCAAAACAAAGTGCGACACAGCACACCATCCACAAACCCTGCAACACACCAGCCTCGCTGGAGGAAAACAGCCATTCCTGCCCTGTGAGTCCCGGGCCGTGGGCCAGAGACAGGAAGACAGCTCAACAAACAGGCGCATTATCACAGCAACAAGCCCCAGAGCAGCAGCCATGCCGCTTCAGAAACGGTCTCCTCACCCGGGGAGAGGGCAAGAGAGCTCAGTGGTTGGGCAGGGGACCCTGGGGTCACTCAACCCGGGACAGGTTTCTTTGAACCTCAAAAACTAGGTTTTCTCTCTTCCTTCGCAATACACAGGTCATTCTAGAATCTGCTCACTTGCTCAGCCTTTCATGAACTCCTTTAACTAGACTAGGCAGACCAAGACTCATCACTCCTCCCATATCAAGGCAAGACACCACCCCTGGCACGCACAGACACACATACTTTCATCCCAGATCAACAGATTTTCCCCTAAAAAATTTCTAATCCCAGCTAGGCAGCAACCTCTTTCTTCCCCAGGACCAAAGTCCGACACACTCTCATGTCAAAAAGTTCTTCACGATGTCTAACTTCACTTTCTCTTGCTGCACCTTTACCCTGTTGGATCTATGTGGCCTGGGATGGGGTTGTGGGGAGCAGCTGCCCTAGGACTCGACTTACAAGAATGTCCAGACCATGGGCTAAAAGGCTTGGTTCACACAACATCACCCTGTCCCCTGGCCAAGAGTCAGGAGTCCTGGAAACACCAGATCTAGGCAGCGGTCCCAGGACGGAATGGAGAAGATAGATATTCATTGCAATAGTGAGCTCCTCCAAGCCTCTGTTTCCTCATCTATAAAATGGGTTCACAGCATCTGCCATAGTGGGATGTCATGGGGATCAAAAAATACCCAGGCCAGCTTCTGGCCCTTAGCCAAAATAATAGTAATAAGAATGGCTAACATGTACTGAGCATATAGTATTCACTTTGTGAATTCACTTCGTGAATTATAGAATTCACTTTGTGTCGGTTAAGCTAGTTAATCCTAGTAGGTACACAAAACATTGCTTCCTCCCCTGCACCCCAGCCCCAGAAACATCACAAATGTGGACAAGGGTCCCTCTCAGCATGTGTACTCCGCACCCATAGGGCCCGTGCATACCTTTTCCACTAATTTGAGAGGCATGTTCCTCCTCCTGGCCAGCCCCCGTGCGGCCCTGGGGACACCTCCGCCTTGTGGGGCTGGGCAATGTGGAGTGGCAGTGGGCTCGCCACCGACGTGCACTGCCTCCAGGAGCCTAGCGCCTCCCTCCAGGCCCTCCCCGCCGTGGGTCAGGCAGCTGTCAGATGATACGGCCCCATGCCATCAACAGCTCCCCCTGTGCCAACCGCCAAAACCACTCCCTGTTCCTCTGCAGATGAGGGCGGGAGAGGATGGAGAGGCCCGCTGAGGGGTGAATTGTCAGAGAAGGGCGGGGAAGAAAGAGAAGGTCCAACTTCACTGGGCATCTGCCCCTGGGGTGTGAGGACAAGCCCAGGCACGAGTTGGGCTCAAAGTAGGGGAGGGAGCCCCTCCTTCCTTCCCTGGGTCCTTCCACTTAAGGAGTTTGCCTGTCACCCTCCACCAAAAAACCACACGGCAAGAGAAGCCCACAAGGTGAACCAGCCCATCTTTCAGCTTCCTCCTGAATCAATAGCATTTAGCCATTTTCAAAGCCTCTTCTGTCCAAAGAAGCAGAGCCTATGATCCCCAAGAGCCCAGGAGTCCCACTTCATCTCTGCCCTTAGTCCCTCTTGCTGCATGCAGTGTCATTGGTTCCCCTGGCCCTTACTTTAGTGACTGCTCACCAGCCAGCCAGCCCTTGCACACCCTCCCTCCCCACCCTGCAGTACTGAGGTCTGCTTAAGTGATGGGCAAATGAGCCCTGAGTCCAGCTGAGCTGGATGGAGGCTGAAGCCAAGACTGAGGCCCAAGACTGAGGCTAAGTCATGGGCCTGCTCACTCCTCTGCCCCACCCTGCTGGTGGCTCAGATGGTAAAGAGTCTGCCTGCAGTGCAGGAGACCAGGGTTCGATCCCTGGGTCGGGAAGATCCCCCGGAGAAGGAAATGGCAACCCACTCCAGTATTCTTGCCTGGAAAGTCCCATCAATGGAGGAGTCTGTCAGGCTATAGTCCATGGAGCTGCAAAGAGTCGGACATGACTGAGTGACTTCATTTTTTCACTTTCTTTCTTTCTTTCAGTCTGGAATTGAGTTGAGTAACCCTGTCTGCCCTTCTAGACAGGAGATTGTGAGGGATGCCCCACCAAACAGGACAGGTATGAGACGTCATCCACCTCCCCGCATCCCCCACTCACCAGGGAACCACCATGTCTTCCTCTTCCTCCCCTTCCCCATACTTACATCTTCCTCAAGGTTTTTCCGTGTGTTTCCACCCCGAAAGGTTCCTTCTCCCTGGAGACAAAGAAAAGGCAGTCAGAGAGGGGAGTCGAGGAAAGTCATCAAAAGGTCCCGTGTCTTTCACTGCTGGGTGTGGCTATGGTGGGGGTGGGGGCCTGCAGGGGACTTGCTTGTTTGTGCAGCATCTCTTTGTCCACTAAAGGCCCCTCGGAGCCAACCGCACCCACTCATGTGTGTCTCTCCTGGGGAGATATCATTATTCCCATTTTGCAGATGAGAAAACTGAGGCACAGACAGGCTTGAGACATGCTACACTCTCACAGATAGAACCCTGGCCGAGTTGAGATATGAGCCCAAGTCTTCCAAGCCCATCAGCTAGCTGCCAGCCTTGGTTTCCCCACTGCACGATCCACCTACTTCCTTCCCTTCCTCCTCCATGCAGCCTTGAGGAAACCATCTGTCCTTCTGCTAAGGCAGAAAGATGTGTTTGGAAAGATCTTCCTGGCTCTCTCACATGCTACATATTTAATAAAGAAGACCACATTTTAGCACTGGCTAAAATGCTCCTCCCTGCCTGCCTCATTCCCCAGCAATCATTTCCCAACACACAGGGGGATGGTCTGATGTCCGGCTCCGCATGTCACAAGGTCCCCACCCTTCCCCAAGTTCCACAAATCTACTCCAGAAGGGTGTCCTCAAACACATCTGCTCACTGTCCCCCCATCTTCCTTCTGCTTTCCCGGCCTCCCCAAGCTGCTCCCTGCCCCCACCCCGCCTGCCATCACTCACCGTGTCCACTACATTCTTCAAAACAGTCTCAGTGTTGACGGGCTGTGGACAGAGGGAGAATACAGTGTGAGGCCACAAGACAAACAGGTTGGCTCTCTCCCCGGGGCTGGAGGCCATGATGGGCAGAAGACCTCTGGAGACAGCTTGGATGGCGCCAACCCAAGACTCAGACATAATATGCTGACCCCAGGCTTGGAGGCAGAACTTGGAAAGTGAAAGACCATCCTATTGGTCCTAGAACAACCCAGCTCCACACACCTCAAGAGGGCCCTAACTCCAACCTCTCGAAAGGGAACAAGGAGTGAGTAAGTGACTCCTGTTCCTACCTGCCAGGCATGTGTACCTACCCCAGATGCTGCCCAGTGAGGCAGGGACTCTTACCATCTTTGAGCCTTACTTTACCAATAAGGAAAAATCAGATGAGTGGGCCAAAGCCACTTGACTACTAAGGGGAACGAAAGGGTTGGAACCCCATCTTGGGGATCTACGCCTCAAGGTATGTGAAACTGCAGCAGTCCCAGACATGATGTTTCACACTAGTGGGATTTCAAGGACCACCCCACACGGACCCTGCCCCCCCGCCTTGCAGACCTCAATTTCCATGCCCCAAAGCTCTGCTCCATCCAGACTCCTTGCTATTCCTACATCCAGGACTTGGCTTGTGGAATGACTTCTCACTTTTTCCTGCAAGCTCTCCTCTTCCATGAAGCCCTCTCTGAACACCCCAGCAAGGGGGGGCTCTTTCCCACCTCAGAACTCCAGTAAGCCTTACTGTCTGAGCTATTTATCTGGTCCTCGGTGCATGAGTAATCTCATTGTGGGAATAGGTCTCATTCCAACTATTGTTTTATTTGTGATTCTTATCCCACTTTTCTCCAAAACAGATTCAAAGCAGCTTTTTTTTTTTACCAACTCAGTTGCCACATCCCTCATTCTGGAGACTAGTTTATGTGTAGTGGGCAGTCACTAAACACCTGAGGACTGATCCTGTCCCTCACCCCGGTGACATCCTTCCCTCGCCCAGACCAAGAGAAGTGCTTCCCACTAAAGGCATCCTGAAACATGGGCTCCTTAGACTCCCTCGCCACAAGAGAAAAACTTCTCGTTCCAGGGCCACCTCCTGAACCACAGTCTCCAGGGCTCCATTTGCAATTCAGTGACGTGGTCAGAGGGGTGCTTGAATCTTGCAAGTGGGCATGAGTCAAGGTCATGGAAACAAGTCTTCACTGAGATGACCATGGACCAGGTATAGACAATGGATCTCAGAATAGGAAACACAAGCCCCAACCCTATCCCCAGGACCTGAGGATGCGCTGTTCATGTCTGAAGACTGGGGAATGAACAGAAATGACTTCTGAAAGGTTCTGGCATCTGGGAGAAAACTGGACCAAGACAGGCTTCCCTAGTGGCTCAGACAGTAAAGAATCTGCCTGCAATGCAAGAGACCTGGGTTTGATCTCTGGGTTGGGAAGATCCCCTGGAGAAGGAAACAGCAACCAGAAAACTCCGTTTTCTTGCCTGGAATATGCCATGGACAAAGGAGCCTGGCGGGCTGCAGTCCATGGGGTTGCAAAGAGTCAGATATGACTGAGCAACTAACACACTTTCAGGCTTGGAGGAAGGAAGCAGACTGAGCTAAAGGCAGTAGTGCTCTTTCTAAAAATGCACAAACTTTATCCTACTGTACTAGAGACAGCGTATGCCATGGACAGAGGAGCCGGGCGGGCTGCAGTCCATGGGGTCGCAAAGAGTCAGACACAACTGAATGACTAACACACACACACACTAGAGACAGGAGGATGAGGCCAAAACTTCTTTCCAGGTGAATAAAGCCTCCTGTGTAGTTCAGGGTCAAGACAGCTTGGGACGGTTGAGGGAGCACAGGGTCCAAGAACGGAGTTGGAGGTGGGGAGGTAGATCAGCCAGCCCCTCCCAGCCTCCTCCGTTGACCCACCTGGAGTCTGAGGATGACTCTGCAGAGCAATAAAGATGCCACATTCTGTCCCCACCCAGCCCAGCCCTAACCCTCCCCCAGCTGCCCCCTCCCTCCCCCAGAGCCCCCACTCCCAAGCCACAGGCCATGGGGCAGGAGGCAAATGAGCCCACAAGAAATCCCCAGGGATCCCTGCCCTAGACAGAGCTCTAGGAGCTGCCTGACAATCAGGACCAGCATCCCTCTCAGCCTCCCACCACCAGCCAGCCCCACCCAGCAGAGTCCTCAGAGGCAGAGCCAGGCTGCCCCCGCCCCTGGATCCCCTGCCTGTCTCTTCTGGTCCACGGCTCTGTGTTGCTCACGTGAAGGCCACAGGCTGCACAGGACGCCCGAGTGCCTCCACCCTGAGTGGCTCTGGCCTCCTGGCGGGGAGGGGAAGGCCTAGAGAGCAGTCCACAGGGACCTTCTGCATGCAGAGTCTACACAGCACAACTGAGTCGGGACCCAGATCTCCCGGCTTCAACGCCCTCACTCTTCACAGTCTGTACAATCAGCCTCCCTGACAGGGAGAAAGGACAGAAGCAGGGTGGGATGGAGAAGCTGGAGACAGAATGCCTGCCTCATGGCCATTACAGGCCCCGGAGAGCCCCTCGTCCTGCTCTGGGGAAAGTCTCCCAAGAGACCCTGACCGGGCAGGGCAGAGGGAGAGCTGGGGGTCTCAAACTGGACTGTGCCCACCAATCACCCGGAGGGCTGCTGACAGACAGGCGGGCCTCTGGGCCCTCCCCAGAGGCCAGAACCCACAGACTAGGAAAGGACCCAAAAGCGCGCATTTCTAATAGGTTTCCAGGTCCGGGGACGACACTGTGAAAACGACCAGTCTAGACTGGCAGCATTGGCAGCAGCCAGCCGGGCCACATCCTGACTCTCTGCTGCTAACTGTGACCTCGGGCAGGTCAGCGTGTCCTTGCTGCTCCCCGGCGGGACTGCACGGCCCTATTCTGTGAAATGCAAATGAAATGAAGCAGAGAAAGCACTCAGCACAGGGCTGGGCACTTAGGAAGCTCTCCATAAATGTGAGCTGTTATTTATCGTCTCCACCCCACCCCACCCTGCCCCACCTTGACCCTCCTGTCCCACCCCTCCTGGGTCTGGCACAGGGCAGACCAGGGAGGCAATATTAGAAACCACAGGCCTCAGCAGGGCAAGAGCAACTTCTCTCCCTGCCAGCAATCATCTGAGCACCAGCCCCTCTGCCCGCACCCTTCCCACGCCAGCTGGAGGCCAGCCACAGGGCCAGCCATTAAACGCCTGCCCTCAACATTAGTGAAGAGGCTTTCTGAGGAGCTAAAAATTTCCAAAAAAACACTTCCAATCTCAACATCCAGTGTTTTCCTGCAGTGTTTGCAAACATAGCCCAGCATGCACACTGCACTCCCCTCCCCTCTGCTCTGCCCCTCGCCTCCACCCCAGGTCTCCTGGGATTGGAGTCCGGCTTCCCTGTTTCCCAGGCACTGCCAGCTCTGGGGCTAGTGGGAATGAAAAAGGCAAGGGAACTGGTAACAGGAGAGGGGTCTCCCCTCAGGCCACCCCTGTCCCAGGTCCTGCAGGGAGGCTTGGGTATGCTACAGGAAGTTCCCAGGCCATCAGGGCTTCAGTGGCTGACAGAGACCCACTAGGCCTTGGCTGTCACACACACCCTATTTTTGCACACCCCTCCTCAGACACCATCTCCTCCCTCCCCATTTCATGGATGGGGAAACTGAGGTACAGAAAGGTATGGGTATGATTTGCTCAGCCTCTCACAGTGAGATGCATGGCAGGACTCCGGTGGACACCCATGTTTCATAAAGCCCACCACTAAGCCCACCGGCTGCCCCTCACCCCAATTCCCAGCTGGCCTGCAGGCGAGGTGAGCAGGTGCCAGCTGGCCGACTCTGCTTTTCCTTCCCCCTAAGGCTCAGCGGTCCCTTGTGGCTTAGCTGATAAAGAATGCACCTGCAGTGTGGGAGACTTGGGTTCAATCCCTGGGTTGGGAAGATCCCCTGGAGAAGGGAAAGGCTACCCACTCCAGTATTCTGGCCTGGAGAATTCCACGCACTGTATAGTCCATGGGGTCACAAAGAACTCGGACACTACTGAGCGACTTTCACTTTTCACTTTTCAAGGCTCAGCAGTAGAAGGATGAAGCAGATGGAACCCAGATAAGGGTGGTACCCACCCACCCCCATCTGGCCCCACCCTCTGCCCAATCCCAGGACAAACCCAGGCTTTTCAAAGCCGAATCACCTGCCCCACCAGGGGTCTTCCAGAATGCCTCCTGCCCCCAGGCAGGACAACTCAAATCCAGCTCAGGAGCAAGTGGAAGGGTTTGGACCTGGTACTGCTTGATGGCCAAGCCTCATGGTGCACAACCCCGAGAGCAATACCTCCTCCAATGTTGCAGCGAGGGGCCTCACTTGCCTGATCTCTTCCTGGTCCTAGACTGGAGGTGCCTTTTCATAATGTGACTGCAATAACAAGAACGACTCAGTAGGTATTAAGGATGCCCTGGGCTTAACACTGGGCTCTTCACTTTCATGATTATCAGTCTTCATAACCAATGTTCACCAGGTAAGCATTATCCCATTTCACAGGTGAGGAAAACTGAGGGGCCAATAGGTTAAACCACCCGGCCAAGGTCACACAGCCAGTAAATAGACAGCTGGTTTTTGAACGCGGCTCCTTACATCCACCTCATGCTCAGTCTCCTCTTGGGCATAATCTTCATCCAATTCCTCTTACTCTTAATCAACTGCCCTCCTGTTGGGAACAAGCTTTCTGCGGCTTAAAAACTAATTGTCTTGGGCCCTCAGGAGGATGAGGCTTCTCCAATACACTTCCAGAGGAAGAGGAGGAAATGGGTTGCAGTAGGAGAGACTGGGATCAGACATCAGAGGGAACTTCCTGAATGTGAGGGGTTGTGAACCACAGGATGGATAAGGGAAGCTGCACATCCTTTGCTCAATTTTTTCTTTTCTTTCCAAAAAAAGACAAGCATGTCCTCTCAGTGGGTTTAACCACCCCCAATGGTGTGGGCCGGAGGAGGGGCCAGTCTGCTGAGGCTGCTGTGGCTGCGATGACTGCCTCAAGGTTCATGCAAGAGGACACGTCGGTGGCCGGCAGGGAGGGTGGGCTGGGAAAAAATGTGTCTGTGGGCTGATGTTCTGGAGGAAGGAAAAGGCAGAGGGCCATGGCGGGTGGGGGGAGGTGCCCAAGTCCTGGACTAGGGGGAGGAGGGGCCCGGGCAGAATGCGGACTCAGCCTCCGGAGGAACATTCCGTCCAGAAATTCCTCACACCCTCCCCCCTCCCACCCCTCCAGCTCTCCCCTCTCTTGCCCCCTGGGAGGCCTGGAATCTGGACAGTTTTTCAGGCCAAAAAGACCCCATGACATCACACCTACTGCCACGGATGGACTGTGAGGTCAGGGACAGCGCTGCCTGCCCGTTGGGAGGAGAATCGAGGACCCAGAGCACGTTATTCTAGGCTCATGTGTTCTCAAAATAGAGCCCTAAAGCAGATGAAGAAAAGGGGCTGAAAGCCAAAGGGAAGGGCAGGGAAGCACCATTAACGGGACATTTAGAGGGGGTGTGGCCGGGAGGGCACTTCGCAGGCCCCACAGCCAGTCCAGGACCAGTAACCTGGTAACAAGGCAGCAGCAGCAGGCAGGGGAGCTCTCTGAATCTCTCTCGGCCAATAAGGAAACTGAGTTTCCAGGGTGGTTGGCCAGCTCCACGTGAGCGCCGGTCAGCCCTTCACCTCCAGTTATTTCCCAGCATCCCGGGAAGAGGGGGTCATCAAGATGGAGGGCAAGGGGCTGAGGGGGAGGGCGCCAGCAGCCCGGGGCCCATGAGTCTTTGGATGAAGTTGCTTCAGGGGCCACATCCTCTCCTGGGCAGGCAGAGGCCACCAGAGTAAAAGAGCAAGCTGGTTGTGAACAAATGGAATGTGATGCCTGATTTTTCCCTGCACCCCCAGGGAGGGGCCTGGGCAAGCTCACACCTGTCTTCAGGGTCCCCCCAATTCACCCTGAGGGACCCAGGACCCGACTCCAGGTGGTTGAGGCTGGGCAACTGTGGACCCTGCCCCCCGACCCTGTCCTGCCCGCATGCGCTCACCGTGCTGGCCCTGAGCCAGGCTGGAATAGTTCTCACCCCCTCCTGCCACCCTCTCCTCCCTGTGGACGTTGTCCTCCTCTCTCTCAGACAAGGCGTTGGGGGTGTGCACCTCCCCAGGCCCTTCCTCCATGCCCCCCTGGCTGCCCTTGCACAAGTCCTCTGCCCAACAAATGCACCAGCGTCATCTGGTCTACCAGCCCTCCTCCTGGCAGCCCCCTCACCCCCAAGCCACACCCCACAGCTGGTGCAGACTTCACTCACAACGCTTGCTTTGGGTCATTTCCCCACTCAAGGACCCACAATGGCCCTTAGTGCTTGGCTCATCAAGTTCAAGTTCCCCAACCTGGCTTCTGGACTCCTCTCCCTTATCTGGCCCCTTTTTCCTCGTGGACTCCACTTCCTTCTCCCTCCTCTTATCTGCATCCTCTGCTCCTCACTGCCCACCACCGTGCCACCTGGGTTCCTGCCTCCTTTCCCACACCCAGGCTCTTCCCATCAGCACCCCAGCCAGGGCCAATGAAACAAGACGGCCCGACCCCTCGTCCCCCCAGCAAGGGCGCTGGATTTGCTCCGGCCCCCAAGCTTGGTCTGTTGTTTCAGCCCTCTCCGTTTCAGCCCTGATGCCTTCTGGAAGGCCCGCCTTCCTTCCCTCTTCTTGTCCATTTGCTCAAGTCTTAACTGGACTGGAAACAGGAGGCAGGCTTGCCCACCCAGTGTAGCACAGAGTGACGGCTGCCTCCTTGGACCCCAAGGCTACCTCTGGTCAGAACCCCTGAGTCCAGGCACTAGTTCACTTCCACAGTAGAGTTCTCTCTCTCCCACTAGACAGGGCGAGGCCCTTCACCCAACTGGGGCCTCTCCCAGTGGGAGTCAAAAGGGATGTGGTTAGCACATGCATGGATGCCTTGCCCTCTGGGGACCACGTCCCTTCACAGCCAAGTGTAAGGACAGAACCTCAGTGGGCCCTGAGGACTTCCACCCAAGCACTCCCCACAGTGACAGGACCTTCTATCTGCACCATAACAGGCATCAGTGAGTGTGATGTGTTCCAGTGACAGACAACGACTCCCTCAGACAGCCCTGACGGTCCATTTTAGGTGTTAGAAAACTCTTCTCTACACCCAGGTCTCCTCCTCTTTATGAGACCCTCCACCTAGGAGGTGCTCCTCTGGAGAGCAATGGCAAGGAAGCCAGTTTGTCCTTCAGGAAGGTCTCACTCCCACTCTATACCCACCTCCCCACCCCATACCCTCCCTCTCCACACCAGGCAGTCGAGGGGGCACACAAACTGATTTCCAACCCCCCTCATGGCTCTGCGAATCCTCTTTGGAATGCAGTGCTCAGAGTTTGCCCTTTCCTTTGAAAACCAGGACTTTCTCAGGCTCATTTCTCCTGGCTTTACTCCGTTTTCCAGAATCTCCAAAAGATGGCCCCTCATGGCCTACTCACTGCCCTGGGATGAAATGCATCGGGGTTGGGAGTTCAGATGAACTAAAGCCACTGCTGGACACTCTCCCTAATGGAGAGCAGGATGGCAGTGCTGGGCTGGGGGGCTCCACGTGCTTCTCAGGGGCCTTCTTCTCTTCCACGAGACAACCTGGTGCCTCCTCACCCTAGATCTGACACTGGGATACCTTGAGTTATCTGAAAATCTGAGGACCACCACCTCACAACCATTAGGATTCCTACTATCAAAAAGAAGAAGGAGAAGAAACAGTTTGGGCAAAGATGTGGAGAAATTAGACCCTCTTGTGCACTACCGGTTGTAATACAAAATGGTACAGCCACCATGGGCAACAGTATGGTGGTCCCTCCAAAAAAAAGTCAAAAGCAGAATTACTATGTAATCCAGCAGTTCCACTCATGAGTATATACTCAGCAGAACTGCAAGCGGGGATTGACAGAGATATTTATATGCCCCTGTTCATAGTAGCATCATTCACGGTAACTAAAATGTGGAAATGACCCAAGTATTTATAGACAGACACATGAGTCAGTAAAATGTGGTATATACACAGGGAAGCCTGGTGTGCTGCAGTCCATGGGGCCGCAAAGAGTCAGACACAACATAGCAACTGAACAACAAACAGCAATACATGCAATGGAGTATTACTCAGCCTTAAAAAGAAGGCCATTCTGACACATGCTACAGCATGGATGAACCTTGAGGAGGGGTAATAAGCCAGTCACAAAGGACAAATTTTGTATGAATTCACTCATATGAGGTACATTAAGTCATCAGATTCATAGAGGCAGAAAGTAGAAAGGTGGCTGGCAGGGACTACGGAGCTCTTATTTAATGGGTGTAGAGCTTTTTGTTTCATAAGATGAAAAGTGTCCTGGAGGTGGATGGTGGTGATGGTTGTGCAATGAATTGGATGTACTTAATACACTGACCTGGACTCCAGAATGATTAAAATGGTAATTTTTATCTTATGTGTATTTTACCACAGGTTTCCCTGGTGGCTCAGTGGTAAAGATTCCACCTGCAATGCAGGAGCCGCAGGAGACGTGGGTTTGATCCCTGGGTCGGGAAGATCCCCTGGAGGAAGGTATGGCAACCTACTCCAGTATTCTTGCCTAGAGAGTTCCAAGAACAGAGGTGCCTGGAGGGCTACAGTCCATAGAGTTGCAAAGATTCAGACATAACCAAAGAGACTTAGTGAGTACACACATATTTTACCACAATTAAAAAAAAAAAAAGGTGAATCAGATTTAAAAAAAAAATGTCAGGGCCTCAGTTTCTTCTCCTAAGAAAGAGCAGGATTTGACTACATGTCCTGTGGTCCTCTCACTGTTGTGGCTCTGCGCCCACTGAATCCACATCTGCCCTCCAGAAGCCCTGGCACTCAGCAGAAAAGAACCAGCATGCAGTGCCCGGCACGAGGGAGGTGCTCGGGAGTTGTTAGCTGGTAGGACAGATGGCAGATAGATGGGTGGAGAGTGGGCTATGGGGCTTCCCTGGTGACTCAGTGATAAAGAATCTGCCTGCTAATGGAGGAGATTCAAGTTCAATCTCTGGATCGGGAAGATCTCCTGGAGAAGGGAATGGTTACCCACTCCAGGACTCTTTTGCCTAGAAAATTCCATAGCCAGAAGAGCCTGGCAGGCTACAGGATGGATGGCAGACAGATGGATGGATAGACCGGCCCCTAAATCACAGGCCCTCTGGCTCATGACTAGCACTGTTTAGAAGAAGAAATCCAGGAGAAGCCCACTTGGCAATAGCAGGCATTGACATCAGCAGCAATCACTGAGGGTATCAGGGAGAAAGCTGGCCTAGGAATCCACAACCCCACTGCTGATCCAGCCTACCCCCCACTGCTGTGTGACCGTGAACCAGTCACCTGGGCTTTCTGAGCCCCAGTTTGCTCCTCTCCCCAAGATGGGCCCACACCTGTCCAGACCTCCACACAAGTCACTGTGGGCTCGGGGAGCCCAGCATCAGGGGAAAGGCTCTGAGAACTGCAGCTGCTGTGTAATAAACCACTCCCATTTGTCACGATCATGGTTACGAGTGTGGACCCTGGTGCCAGGCTACTGAGATGAAACCCCAGGGCCCCCTCCAAACAACTCTGTGGCCTTAGGTCTTATCAGGGTTCTTCATCTGAGACATTGGGGTAATCACAGCACCTCCCTCACTGCACTGTGCTAAAGAATAAATGAGTTTATTTTTGTAAAGCTCTCACAACAAAGGTCTGCAAAGAGGAAATTCCATACATGGGTTAGCTTTTCACTTGCTCTGATTACTGAAACCAACCTGGCATCCCTGTCCCCCACCACACACTCTCCACCCCACCTGTGATTCAGCAGGACTTGTTCCACAGAGCATTTCAAGTCCTGGTTTGGGGGCTGGCCTGCAGAGGAGAAGCAGTGCCCACACAGCTCTCCCCCCACCCAGGTCTCCTAGGTGCCAGCCTTTGGGTGCAGAAGGGCTCAGATCTGGCCCACTTCGGTGGCCACTGCACTTGGCCATCACCCTCGGGAAATTCCTTTGGACTCTTATTTTTCCGAAGTTGAGAAGAGCTGCCTCAGCGCTTTCCAAGGATCAGGAGCATCCATGACAAGCACACCCTCAGCCCTCTCCAGCCCGCCCCCAGCAGTGGACCCCACAGGAGGGAGGTGACCCTAGGACCCTTCTCCTCAAGGCCTTGGGCAACATCTGTTGAGTAAGATGAAAATATGGGTTGAAGATTAAGCCACTCTGCCCTGGTTGGCCTGGCACAGGCTGGAAAATGTTTGGCTGGCAGGGCCCTGAAGCTGGCAGAGATCCTGGGCCCAAGGATGAGTGGTCCCGATCCTGGGGCAGGGGTGTGGGGGTTGAACTGAAGTGAGATGGGTGAGAAGGCCAGAGGGAGAGCTGGGGGCATGGAGAAAACTCAACAAAAAGACAAACACACAGTGTGAGGCAAGAGGGAGGGGTCGGGGAGCCCAGAGACCAGCCCTGCAGAGGCTGAAGGGCAGGCATCGAAGGGAAAAGGAAGGAAAAATACGACCCGCCCTTTCCTCCCTCCTCTGAACCTGCTCAAAGCACTTGCCTGCCTGCCTGCCGTGAGGAAACAGGTGTTGAGTGCTCTCTAGGGGAAGGCAAACTTTCTCCCGGCTTCCCTTGGGCCACTTTCCCTCCCCAGGGACAGTATCAGAGTTTCCAGCTGGAGACTGGCCCCCCCCAATAGACCCCCATTGCCCAAGAGCAAAGAATCAGAGGACAACAGTCCTGTTTATTGAACACCTAATCTGCGCTGAGCATCTGGCTGAATGCCTTTCTTCCAGCCACTCAATAAGCATGCATCGAGTACCTACTGTGTGTCAGATAGTGGGAATACAGCAGAGAACATAGAGGATAGAAACCCCTTGTCATCATAGAGTTTACAGGCTGGTGTGGTGGGAGGCTTTTTTATTTATTTATTATTTATTTTTAATTGAAGGATAATTGCTTTACAGTATTGTGTTGGTTTCTACCAAACATCAACATAAATCAGCCATTGGTTTACCCATGTCCCCTCCCACTTGAACATCCCTCCCACCTCCCTCCCCATCCCACCCCTCTGGGTTGTTACTGAGCCCCATTTGAGTTCCCTGAGTCATACAACAAATTCCCATTGGCTGTCTATTTTACATATGGTAATGTATGCTTTCATGTTGGTGGGAGCCTTTTAAAGGAGATCAGCAAGTAGGATGGTAACACATGCTAAGGGGCAAAGAAAGCAGGAAAGGGAGAGAGGGTTGCTGGGGGAAGGAAAATCTGACACTTGAGTAAAGACCTCAAGGAGGGAAAGAGCCTGGCAGCTATCCTTGGGAAAAGATCAGCAAGTGCAAAGGCCCTGAGGCAGTATCTGGCTGATGTTCAAGGACCAGCAAGAAGGCCAGGTAGTCACAGCAGACTGAGAGAAGGAGGGAGCTTTTAGAAGATGAGGTGAGAAAGGAAATCTACCCATCGTTGTAGGGCTGTGTAGACCAATGGAAGAACCTGGGCCTTTAATTTCAGGGGTGAGCAGCCATTGGAGGCTTTGAATACAGACTGATTCGGTGAGTTTTATTCTCTTCACAGCCTTCTAAGGTAGGTACTGTTACTAACTCCCAACCCGCAGAGGAGGAACTGAGGTCCAGAGAGGTTCACCAATGTGTCCATGGCCACAGACCCAGGCCCTGGGGAACTTCCTCACTCTTGATTACTCCTGGGGGGAGGCAGGCAGGTCCTGACTCAGGTGGGGAAATCTTCGGTGTCACAATCACTCCCCCACCAGATGGCTCATGCAACGTCCACAAGGGTCAGGGCCCCTCTGCCCAGGGCGGGCACATTACAGACAGGAACATTCCACAGCCTGGCCCAGGCAGGAGTGCCTTCTGCTGCCGTGATGTGCTGTCCGACTCTTTGTGACCCTATGGGCTGTAGCCCACCAGGCTCCTCTGTCCATGGGATTCTCCAGGCAAGAATACTGGAGTAGGTTGCCATGCCCTCCTCCAGGGGATCTTCCAGACCCAGGGTTTGAACCCACATCTCTTTGTATCTCCTGCCCTGGCAGATGGGTTCTTTATCACAAGCGCCACCTGGGAAGCCCATCCCTTCTGGTATCTAACTGCAATTCTTCCAGTCAGAACGCCAACCTATTCCCTTCGGTTCCAATCCCTGACCCCTCCTCATGTAAACAAAGCTCACAAGACTCCCAGAGGTCAAGCATCTGGCTCCTGACTGGAGAGCCCTAGACCCCAGGGCCCCCCAACTATCCTCGACCAGCCAAGAACATTCTGTTCCCAGCAGCCAAGTAGCAGTCGGGTTGAAATGCTGAGACGTGGGCTCCTTCCTCTCCACCCCTCCCTGCCTGCCCTCCACGGCATCCTTCCGCAATCCCAGAGAGAGTTCTCGCTGGCAGTTCCAAACCAGGCCTGCACTCTGGCCTCATCCCCACAGTATTCAACCCCTAAGCCCTGCTGTTGTCAGATGACCTTTGACTGAGCTCTGTGCAAAGAATACTCCACATCTGGAGACACACAGCTGGGCAGAGGTGAGGCCCAAAAGCATTTGAGCCCAGTGAGTTTAGGAAGGAGGGGCCGATGCGAGGAAAGGATATGGAATGCCTGACCTCTGGGAGTCTTGTGAGCTTTGTTTATGTGAGGAGGGGTCACAGGTTGGAACAGAAGGGAACAGGCTGGCATTCCAGCTGGAGGAACTGAAGTTAGATACCAGAAGGGACTCCTGCCTGAGCCAGGTTGTGGAATGTTCCAGTATCCAGGCCGAGCCAAGTCATGGCTGGGCCTAGACCAGGAGGGCAGAGGGCAGTGACTCTGCTCTGCGTCCAAGAGACATCTAAGAGTCATAATCACTTCTGCATACCTTTTTTTTCTTTTTTTGCATGCTTTATTTCATTCCACCAATGACCCTGAATAGAGGGTAAGGATGGGAGGCGGATATGTATCAGAACTGAGAAGGCCTTTGGAGCATCGAGTGCAGCCCCCTTCTTTGACAAAAAGGGAAACTGAGGTCCAGAAAGAGGGCAGGACTGGCCCACTGTTACACAGCACTTGGGTGTCAGAAGAGAAAAGACCAGGAAACCCGAGTGAGATGCCAGCATCCAGGCTGAGCAAGTCATGTGCAGACACCTCCAACTGCCTGGGTCCCCTGGGCCCTTGCCTACTCCCCAAGACTCCCACCCACATCAGTGTCACCACAGGCACCTCTATACCCATCAGTGGGAGGGAGCCCAGTTGGGCCTCCATCACAAACTCCAGTCACAAACAAGTGCACACCTGTGTGTGTGTGTGGAGAGGCAGGGCCCTCCCTCTCCAGTCCCCAGGGCCCCCGCCTGCCTCCTGTGCTGGGCTGGGGAGCAGGAGGGAGCTCTGAAGGGTAAGAAGACAGAGAGACGGCAGGGAGGGAAACATTCCAAATCAGCCCAGCTGGGATGGGTCTGGAGCAGGCCCCTCTCCCCAGCCCATAACTCACAGGAGTCCTGCCCCATCCACACTTTTCTGGAAGCCTGACTGGAGGAAAGAGGGAGCACTGCGGGGGTCTGGGACATGGAGAGAAGGCAGAAAAGCAGAGTCAGCCAAAGAGCCTGGAGATGGAGCAGGCCGCCTGAATGTGACTAATTTCCCAGGTACCTGGACTCTGTGGGTCATGCCATCCATCTCCCCACCTCCAGCCAAAGGGGACCTGACCAGGGACCAGGCAGGTCAAAGGAGATGCCATCTCCCTGTTCTGTAAGCCCCAAGACAACAGGCACCTGACCAGGCCTAGAGACAGGCGAGATGCCCTTTTATGGGCTTTTCCAAGGACTTAAGTCTCAAGATTGAAATAAGAGGCCCCGAGTCTCATGAAGTCACGAAGGGACCTCATGACTCATTTCCTCCAAGTTGGGCTTCAGCTTCAGGACATGGCCCCTTCTTCCTCATTACCTAATGGCCTAGCACCCGTGGGGGCTACCAGGATGCTTGGGGGCTTCCCCAGTGGCTCAGCAGTAACGAATCTGCCTACAATGCAGAACACATGTGAGACGTGAGTTGGATCCCTGGGTCTGGAAGATCCCCTGGAGAAGGGAATGGCAACCCACTCCGGTATTCTTGCCTGGGAAATCCCGTGGACAGGGGAGCCTGGAGGGCTACAGTCCATGGGGTCGCGAAGACTGAGCGACTGAGCATGCACAGGGGCAAAGTAAGCTGCAGCAGGAGCTGAGGAAAGAGAGGAGGGTGGGCTGGCGGGGCAGGAATGGACTGTCACTCACCACCAGTTCATGGCTGGATGGAGGAATGCAGGGGGCAGCCACCTGTGGGAGGAACAGAGAAAGGGCAAGGTTAGCATCTTTCATCCCCATAGAAACCCAGGGCCTCCTGAGATCATTTTGCTCCCCCACCAGCCTGTGCTAGACACCCCTCCCTTCAGTTCACAAACATTGACACCCTCCAGGAGGAGAGTTCATTGGAAGACTGTGTAGCAACACATGAAAATGCCTAGGCAACAGTGCTCAGATGCAGAGGCCAAAATGAAATGGACACATTCTTAAAATTCTGTAAAAAGAAATATGCAGAAAGACCGGAGGTCAAATCACCAGGGTTAAGGTAATAAGAATAAGGTGTTTTGTTGTTGTTTTTTTTCTTTTGTGTTATGTTCTAAATTTTCTGCAATATGGTAAGATTTGTTTTTGTTTTTGTTTTTTTTAAAACCATGTTTAAGACCTCTAGGAAGGAAAAGTCACCTCCTCCATTCTCCCAAATGCCAAGGTGTCTCACTCAAAGGTCAGAGCTGCAGAGGGCTGGCCAAGCTTCCCACACCATGTGGGGAAATGGCCTGGGGAAGGGCCTGTCGGCTCTTCCAAAAGAAACCAGCCACTCTGCTAATACATGTGAAAGGTCTTGAGGGTGCAAACACTCTCCGAGGGTGAGCTATTATTTTGTCATCATCCTCATCTTCTCCTCTGATGAGGGAGGGGGTGGCCCCATGGCCTCGAGTCAAAGGGAGATGGGCGGAGAGAGGGGGCTGGATTGCTCCCTACCCTGAGATAACACTCCCTCCCCAGGGGCCCGGCAGCCAAACCACTACCCTGACAATTAGCAGAGGCCTTTATCAGAGACGTGGTGTGTTCCTTTTTTTCTAGCCAGGACACGTTTTTCTTGGAGCTCATACCTCAACCTTGGCTCCAATTCCTGACCTGAACACCATGCAGGGGCCCACAGAGGGGACAGAGGGGGAAGCTCTCCCCACCTCCCCCAGCCCCAGGCATGAGGATGTCTGGACATAAGCCATGGATCACCAAAGAGCAGGTGGCTACCTTCTCCAACAGTGGGTGATCCAGCCCCCCACTCTATAACAGCAGTGACAGCCCCCAGCCCCAGTCGGAGCTGGCTGTTCATAGAGGCATCACCCTCAGCTGAGTCCTTCTGTCCCCTGACCCTATTTTATCATCTGACCAGCTCCAGGGACCACCTGGCTTGACATGTCAGCTCAGAAGGTGTCCCTACTTATGGAACCATGTGCCCGGGCTCTGGAAGAGGTGGAGGGGCTGGGAGTTGGCATCCCTGCGTTCTTGACCCCGTCATGCTGCAGGCTCCCTGCCAACTCATTCTCCAGCAAAGTGACCTGAGTTGAGTCTCAGTACCTATCACCCTTGGAGGAGAGCATGGCAACCCACTGCAGTATTCATGCTGGGAGAATTCCATGGACAGAGGAGCCTGGTGAGTTATCATTCATAAGTTTCACAAAGAGTCAGACATGACTGAAGCGACTTCACACAGCACACACACCTACCACCCTGTACTGGACATTGCTCTAGGACTTGGGAGAATCATATATGAAGCCAAAACAAGGAACAATAACTATATTGAATGTGTACTATCAATATATAGCAGGCATTATTATCAATACCTTGAAAGTGTTAGTCACCCAGTCATGTCCGACTCTTTGCAACCCAATGGACTGTAGATCACCTGGTTCCTCTGACCATGGGGATTCTCCATGCAAGGATATTGGAGTGGATTGTCATGTCGTCCTCCAGGGGATCTTCCCAACCCAGGGATCAAACCCAGGTCTCCTGCATTGCAGGCAGATTCTTTACCATCCGGGCCACCAGGGCCATTATCACCATTATCAGTGTCTTACCCACACATTAACCCATGTAATCCTTTCAACAACAGTAAGGTAGGTACTATCATACCTCCAGATGAGGTACAGGGGGCACAGAGAAATTAAACAACTTTCCCAAGGTCACACAGCTGATCAGTGACCCAGGGTGGGGTGGAGGATGCCAGGAAAACAGGACAGAAGGGCAGGGAAGTCTGGAGGTGGCTGCAGCCTTCAGGACGCCCTGCTCATCAGACAAGGTCTCAGTCACTGCTGTCCCCTAGGCACCTTCAGAGCAGGAGCCCAGCATCTAGCAGTGACCTCCTCCCTGTCTCCTTCCACCCCCAGCCCCAAATCCCACTCTGAGGCTTGTAGGTTTCAACCTCCTGGGGCCAGGCCCTCCTGTCCCACTCTTCCTAACACCCATGGGCCCTCAGGCCCGAGTGGGAGTGGGCCAACCCACAGATCAGCACCCTGCTCTGCTCCTTCTCTCGGAGCTAGAGCTGGAACAGGGCTGAGACCCTAAATGTGGAATCAGCTGCAAGAGGAGAGGATGCTGCCGGCTAGTGCCACGGCCTCCCAGCCACAGGCAGGTCCCATCCACCACCGCTGTCTTCCCCTGCAGTACCCGAGAGTGCGTGTCTGGTCTCCATTGGGGACTGGGGGTTAGGGAAGTGAGGGGGGTTACGGACACATACTGAGGCAAAGGCAGGACGGACAGGTGTCCTCTGAGACAAGAGGGAGAGCCTCTTCTCTAGGACCACCCTAAGGTACTAGTCACTCAATCGTGTCCGACTCCCTGCCACCCCCTGGACTGTAGCCCACCAGGCTCCTATGTCCATGGGATTCTCCAGGCAAGGATACGGGAGTGGGTTGCCATTCCCTTCTCCAAGTACCACCCTGAAGCAATGGGGAACCACGGAACCTGACCCCAGGTCCCATCCTTGTCCTCTCTGAGGACTTAGATCTGCACTGTGGACCCCCAGTTTGCGGGCCTGATGCCGGGGTGCCCCTTCATGGCCTGCTGCCCCCCAGGGCCTCCTCCACCCACCACCCACAGCTGCACATTCCAGGCCAGCCCGCCAGCCAGCCCACTAACTTTGTTGTGTGTTTCAATGTTTCTTGTCTCTCGATTTTTTTTTTTTTTAAAGCAGAGAAATGTTTCCTTAAAAGGCTCTCTCCTTCCCTCCGGCACCCTGGCTCCTGGCCACCCCCTCAGGAGCCTGGAATGTGCCAGCGAGGGCCAGAGCCCCTTGCCACTCTGGCCCGGGCCCTGCGGCCCCATACTCCTGGTGTCCGCAGCAACGACTCCCACTGCCTCTGGGGACCCCAGCTAGGAGCCCTCCCTCTGCAAAGAGCGCAGACACGGGGGTGCCAGTCATTTGTCTCCCCAGGGCTGGCAGGACAGGATTCCAGGTCTCAGGCCCGGGAATTCGGCCTCAGGTAAGCCTCCTCCCCGAGTCTCCCTCCACGATCCTTCCTCACACAGAGGGTATGAGCCGGTGGGCCTGAGGCTCACAGCCTTTCCATTCTGAAAACTGTAGCAATACTAAAAGTAGCAGCAGCAGCAAATACTCCCATCAAACTTGCTACCGGCCAGGCACTCTGCTTTGTACCTGGCGTGAGTTAACTCACTCCATTCCCACAATCCTGAGCATCCCATTTTGTGGCTGAGAAGACCAAGGCACAGAGGTCAATCAAATGTCCAACAGAGAAGGCAGGACGCAAGCCCAACCGTCTGGCTGTAGACAAGGACGTGGCCTGGCCCTCTCTGCCGTGCCGACTCTCCAGTAAAGACGAGTTTCCCCAGAGCCCTACACAATGACAGCAGGAACAGAAAGTTATGGGATGTACCTGTGTGTCTGTTGCTGTCCTAAGCCCTTTCTCTGGACTCATTTGATCCTAATAAAAACGCAGACTTTGGACACAGTAGGGAAGGAGAGGGTGGGACGAACTGAGACAGTAGCGTTGACATAGATACACTGTCATGTGTAAAATAGAGAGCCAGTGGGAAGCTGCTATATGGGCACAGAGCGCTCAACCTGTGCTCTGAAATGACCTAGAGGGGTGGGATGGGGTGGGAGGCTCAGGAGGGAAGGGACATATGTGTCCTTGTGGCTGATTCACGTTGTTGTATGGCAGAGGCCAACACAATATTGCAAAGCAATGATCCTCCAATTTTAAAAAGTTTCTTTAAAGTTCACAGGGGAAAAGGTGCATGAGTTATCCTGTTTTACCCCCATTTCACAGATGCAGAAACTAAGGCACAGCAAGGGTAACGACTTGCCCAAGGCCACTGCAGCAGAACGGTGCAGCTCTGGAGGTAGAAAGGCAAGAATGCTGCCAGGATGTGCGCGTTACCAGGCTCCATAGCCTGGCACTGGGGCCAAAGCCTGGCATTCAACAGCCCTCCACCCACTAATATTTTCTGAACTTCAGAGGTCCCTGGGAACAGTGCCAACAACAGGACACAGCCTAGGAGACTCCCCCCAGGACAGGAGAGTCCTGAGAGCAGGCAGCCCAGTCAGGGGGCGCCCTGCACAACCCGTCCCCTGGCCTGTTCCCCAATGTCTCTCTGTGTCCATTCCCCTTGTCCAGGACCCAAAGCCACACCCAAGGGGTGGGCTCCTCTCAGTCCTCGGGACACACTTAGCTCTCTTCTTCCTCAGGGCCTCTGAGTATGCAGTTTCCTTGCCCAGATGTTCTTAGCCCAGCTGCCTGCACAGCTGGGTCTTTCCTATTCTTCTGGCTTTGGCTTAAATGCTACCACCCTAGAGAGAAGCCCTCCCTGACTCCCTTAAGCTACACACACACACACACACACACACACACACACAGCTATCCTCTCTCCTGAATTCCTCTCTCTCCTTCACAGTCCTAAATACAATGTGTAATTATAGATGTGTTTATTTCCTTGTCTATAATTTGTTACTCAATAGAGAAATCAGGTGCCCTAAAGGAAAGGAGTATGCCTTGTTCATCATGCTAGTCCCAGCACACAGAGGCACACACGAAAGATTTATGGAAAGATGAAAGCAGCTCAAGGCCCAAGGACAGGAGGCACTAGTCACCACTACTAGCGATAGGATCACTGCCATCTGTTAGGCCCCTACTCAAGGGAGCTAATTCTACCATATGCCTGTGTTGTCTCTGAGACCCTCCAATTCTGCAGAGTCGGTATTACTGCTCCCATTTTACAAGTGAAGAAATCGAGGCTTGAAGAGATCATAACAGAGTCAACCAGCCGGAAGGGGAGAGTTGTAGGTGAAAACCCAGGCACCCGCCTCCCATTGCCCCCATTACCTCACTACCTGATGAGTGGCAGGACCTCATCCCCAAATGGGTGACACTCCCATCCTCAAGTCTGAGGATTGGTTACATGACATCCCAGCCTTTCACGGGTCCCCACACCCATGTCCACCTGGTCCCCAGGGCTGGAGGACAGCCCAGCCAAACTAGAACCACTTGAGTCTGGGGATTGAGCATTTTATATAATCCTGGGCAGAAAAAAGATCTCTCCCATATCTTGCTAGCCTCCCACACACACACACTTTAATTACAGTAAAATGCACATAACATAAAATTTACCATTTTAACTAGTTTAAGTCAGTGGCATTGTATATTAACAATGCCGTATAATCATCTCCACTATCCATTTCCAGAACATTTTCATTATTCCAAACCCATCAAACAATAATTCCCCATTCCCCCCACCCCAGTAACCTCTCATCTACTTTCTGTCTCTATGAACTTGCCTATTCTAGGTACCTCATATAAGAGGAATCATACAATATTTGTATTTTTGTCTGGATTATTTCACTAAATATTATAAGCTGAAGTATCCCTCCAAATTCTTAGGTTGAAGTCCAAACCCCCAGCCCCTCACAATATGACTGTATGTAGAGATGGGGCCTTTAAATGTGTGTATTAGTTGCTCGGTCGTGTCTGACTCTTTGCAACCCCATGGACTGTAGCCTGTCCATGGGAATCTCCAGGCAAGAACACTGGAGTTGGTAGCCATTCCTTTCTCCAGGGTATCTTCCCAATCCAGAGATCAAACCCACATTTCCTGTGTTGCAGGCAGGCTCTTAACCGTCTGAGCCACCAGGGAAGCCCCAGGGGTGATTAAGTTAAGGTGAGGCCATTAAGGTGGGCCCTAATCCAATATGACTAGTGTCCTTACAAGAAAAGATCAAGACCCACAGAGAGTCACTAGGGGTACATGCACAAAGGGAGGACCACTGTAGACACAAGGAGAAGGTGGCTGTCTACAAGCCAAGGAGGGCCTCAGCAGAAACCATACCTGCCGGCACCTTGATCTTGACCTCCAGCCTCCAGACTGTGAAAAAATAAATTTCTGTTGTTTAAACCACTGAGTTCGTGGGTCTTCCCTGGTGGTCCAGTGGCTAAGACTCCATGCTCCCAATGCAGGAGGCCTGGGTAAGATTACTGGTCAGGGAATTAGATGCTACATGCCACAACTGAGAGTTTGCATGCTGCATGTTGCAACAAGATTGAAAATCTTGTGTGTCGCAACTAAGACCCGGGGCAGCCAAATAAATAAATAAACCACTGAGTGTGTGATATTTTGTTATGCCAGACCCAACAAACTAACATACTCTGCATAATGCTTTCAAGACTTTCTCAGGTCGCAGCATGTATCAGAGTTGCATTCTTCTTTGAGGCTGAATACTACTCCATCATATGACTATACCACATTGTGTTTACCCGTCCATCCATCAGTAGACACTTGGGTTGCTTCCAGAGAAGTTCTTGCTGACACCTACTGCACATGCCTCCCCCAGCAACTCCAGGCACCCACCTGGAATGACACCCACCCCTCTTCATGACCCCCCTGAAGTAGGTTCTTAGCATCCTCGTCTTACAGCTCAGGCAGTTCAACAATTCTGTGAGATCCAAGATGGCACATCTATCAAGTGACAGTGTCAGGACTGATACCAGGTCAGACTGCCTGCAATGCCTGCCTTTCCCAGCAAGCCACACTGCCCCGCGGCCAGATGAGGCCCACACTATGGCAGAGAGCTGGGGCTGTGAGAACACAGAGAAAGCTGGAGGGAAATGGGGGGTTACCCAGGCATACTCCATGGAAGAGGGGGCACCTGAGCCAGGCCTCAGTAACACATTGCTTTTGTTTGTCTCCTGTGTGGTTCCCCCTGTGAGCCCCAGGAGGGCAGGAAGCCCACGGGTCATTTTCCTTGAGAAGCTCTGGGGTTCTGCTCAGAACCTGGAGCTTACGAGGTCTATGGGTAGTTTTTGAAGGTGGCGAAGGGGAAAGGGCATTTCAGGTAGAAATAACCACACAAACAAGGCATGGAGGTAGGAATGCTTCCCACATCAAAAGAAGCCCCTTGGGCTGGGACTCAGGATGGGGGAAGGGAAGGAAGAGATGGCGCTGGAAGGCATGTAGAAGGAGATGAGGCAGACGCCTGAAAGTCTCCCTCCAGGCTGGATAATGGGAGACTCTGAAGGCCCAGGAGAGGAGTTAAGACTTTCAGCTGCCAGCACTGGGGAGCCACTGAAGATGCCTGAGTAGGAGAGGGACCAGGGGAGGTGAAGGATGGGGAGCTTAATGCAAGCAGGAGTTGTTCAGTAACACTAAGAATAATGGGGGGAGGGGGAAAGATGGGGAGGAGCCCTGAAGTCTAGAGACAAGGGGCCATCACATTGCAGGTCTCCTGCATTGCAGGCAGATTCTTTACCAGCTGAGCCACAAGGGAAGCCCAAGAATACTGGAGTGGGTAGCCTTCTGCAGGAGATTTTCCCAACCTAGGGATCGAACCCAGGTCTCCAGCATTGCAGGCAGATTCTTTACCAGCTGAGTCACAAGGGAAGCCCAAGAATACTGGAGTGGGTAGCCTATCCCTTCTCCAGCGGATCTTCCCGACCCAGGAATCAAACCGGGGTCTCCTGCATTGCAGGTGGATTCTTTACCAACTAAGCTATCAGGGAAGCCCTAAGGGGCCCTCAGGTACCTGAAACTCTACAGGCCCCCATCCTCACCTCATGTTAACATATGCCCCCTCCAGACTCTACTACTCTCCTCCACCCAGAGCATGGAGGGCACAGCCACCTTCCTGCATTCCAGAGCCGGGGATCCCGCCCTCAGCTCTGCCTGCTGCTCATCCTCTGGGCCCCACTCAAGGAACCTGTGGTGGCCAGGAATCAGCCATCCTCCCAGACCTGGTCACTGAGGTGATACCAAGGAGTCAAGAATAATGCAGACTATGATCCTGGAGGGACCCAGCCCACGCACCCCGCATCTGAGGACATGATCAGATGACCTCCGTGTGTGGAGAGCCCAGCACCTCCAAGTTCACATTACGAATCCCCGCGGGGCTCTATAAAGCCCAGCCAGCCCCTGCCAGCCAGACCAAGGCAGGCTGGGAGCCCCCGCCAACTAGACCAGGGCTTGGCTTGGAAACCAGGCGAGGGGTGAGTGTAGACACTCACAGTCAGACAGCTACACGGGGCCCAGCCATGGGGGTAGGGGATGGGCACTGGGCAAGTACAAGGCCCGAGGGTGCAAAGGGCAGCACCCCAGGGCAGCTCGAAGACACTGGCCTCCCAGCCTGAACCTCGAGCCTGAAGCTCTGGGCCGGGGGGTTCCTGAGAAGGAGGGGGCCCCTGCCCTGGCTCCATTTCCTCCCCAGGCCTGTGCCTCCCCTCCAGGCCACCCATCCTCACCAGAGCTTGCTCTCAACCTGCTCTGCTGTTTCCTTCCCTTATATAGAGTTCTGCTCACGACCGGGAAAGGAACTGCGTCAAGTTCCTGGAGGCAAGAAGGGGCCTGTTCCCAGGGACACCTCGAGGTGAGGGGGCGGGGGGGGGCCATGCCCCTTCAGGGCCAGAGTCCCCTTCAGGGCCAGGGAGCCAGCCGGGGACAGGGAGGGGGCCTGAGCCTTTCTCCAAGCCCAGAAGTCTCCAACTTAGAAGCCAAGCAGACAAGACACACTGGCGACCCAGAGAGCTGACTCCAGTCACTGCCCCCAGAGTTCTAGGCCCATCCCCTCCCCAAATCCTCCTGGGCCAGGCCCCTCTTGGACCACTGACCCAGTCATTCTCCCCCACCAAGCTCCAGCAGCTCCCCTGAACCCCAAGCCTTCCTCTTATCCTAGGAGCCTTTTCTCAGGCCCCACTCACTGGCCGCCGCAGCCCCTGCCGGCAGCCAAGTCCTGTTGCACGCTCAAGAAGGGCCCTCCAGAAAGGGAAGTTTCTAGCCACACCCACACACAGCAGCCCTGACCTGCACAGCCCAACCCCATACAAGGGGAGGGCCGGGTGTGCCAGACCCTCTTGAGCCTGCTGGAATGTGATATTTCAGAGCAGACACTTCCCCAGAAGGTCGTGGCAGCAGCAAAGCAGGTGAGGTGGGTCTGGCACTGAGCGCCAGCCAGTCCCCTTCAGAGTCTGTCCGGAGGATGGCATAAGATAGCACCCAGATCTCTGGATGCCGAACTGGTGGCAGAACATCTTTTCTGACGATCTGCCTCCTCTGAGACCCAAGTCGGGACCCCAAGTGCCCATCTCAGGGGCCACACTGGCCCACACCCAAAATCAGTGACCCTGGAGGGCCGAGTTGCATACCAGGCCAGACTTCTCGTGAGCAAACCCTTGTGAGCAAGAAAGTTAGAGAAGCTGAATTCAACAGACAGGTACCAAGCATCTCCTACGTGCCAGGTCCTGGGAGCACAAGAGGGGAGCCACAGGCCCAGGAGAGGCCTGGCAATGACAAGGGTGGGGAGTGCAGGGGCAAGAGGGCAGAGCTGGGCCCAGGACTCGACACGGGTCAGCCTCCTGGGCTCACAGCCCTGTCCCCATTCTGCCTCCTCCTGGCTCCCTCACTGCCATTGACGTCCACCCCACTCCCCGACCACCTAAGGTTGTTAAACCAAAAACCTGAGGGTCAGCTGGATTCTTCCTACACCCCCCCTCCCCGCCAAGCCTGGCCAATTCCTCCACCAGAGTATCCTTCCAAGCCACTCCCTCACCCCTAGCCTCTTTAAATCATGGAGATTCTTACAAAAGCCTCCTGGCATCAGCCTCCTTGCCCTCAGCCCAGCCCTCTAAGCCTCTCTCCACTCAGCAGCCACGGAACTGTTCCTACAAGGCACAGCCGGTCATGCCACTCCTGCCTGAAGTCCTTGCACGGCTCCCAGCTCCACGGGATAAAGTCCAGATGCCCTAATATGGTCCTCACAGCCCTTCGGGACCTGGCTGTGTCTCTCTTTCCAGTCCCACTTCTCACCTCTCCGCCTCGAAGCCCTTGCTCCAGCCAGAGAATACAACTTTCAAGTTTGTTTGTTTGTTTTCCCATATGGTACACTGTGAGGTAGGGGTTATCAGCCCTTTTTACAGAGCAGGAAACAAGGCTCTGAGAGGTCACAGCCTTGGCCTGCAGTAGGTAATGGAACCAGAGTTCCAACCTGGTGGCACCCCATGACTTGGCTCTGCCCAGGACCACAGCACTTTGCCACAAATCAGGGGTCACAGGTAAGAGTTTCATGGGGGACATGTCTTCTAAGGCAGGTGGCCTGGGAAGATGTCAGAGTCAAGAGGAGGGTGGGGGCAGAACAGGAGACCAAAGTGAAAGGAGACTCTGAGCTGGGGTTCTGAGCAGAGTAGGGAGGTTACCAAGAACATTCCAAGGGGATGTAAGAAGACAGAGGAGAAACCGGCCACCACTGAGGGGCCCAGCCCGGAGCACTCAGAGGATGCAGGGCCTCTGTTATATAAGCGGAGGCCCTCAACAAGGAGTCTGACAGGCAGACTCCAAGGTCACCTTCTCCTAAGACCTAAAGAGCAGGGAAAACCCCAGCTCTTCTTTCCCACCTGGAGAAGAGCCTTTTGTTCTGGAGCAGGGGGGTGGAGGACGTGACCTCCAGCACAGAAAACATTGTGTCTAGGAAGTTCCTAGAAGAATCTGGTGAAGGAAAGGACTGTGGTCTGTGGTCAAAGTTCTAGTGGAACCGGGGACAGGGAGGAGGTGATGGGCACACAAGCAAGGCAGTGCACTTCTTCACCAACAGTAACAGGGGTCCTCGGTGCCACGTTCCCAGCTTCAGAGCCAGAGAGGAATAAGAATGGCCTGACCAGGGAGGGGAACTTGTGGCCCAGTGGAGGAGACAGGCATGCAAACAGAGAACTACAAACGAGCCCAAGAACTGCTGTAATGGAGGTATAAGAGGGCTATTATTTCACTGGGATTCAAGTCCATCTGGTTTTCCAGAAATTACACCCAGAGAGAGACTGCCCACCCTACCCCCTTACTCTCCATGAGAGTTTCTGTCCCTGATGAAAACTTGAAGGATCAAAGTCTTTGACCCTAAGCTGTGCTAAAACAGTGAGGAAAGAAGGATGTGTGGGAGAAAAAAAAAATGTATTAATAAGAGCAAGGGGGAAACCCAAGAAGCCAGAGGGGTCAGGACCTGCCAAGGAGCATGAAAGGGGCCCCAGCAGAAGAGGCTGGGGCAGGGGTGGAGGAGAGGATGGGCTGAGCCAGGCCCCAAACTGAGAATTCCAAGGCTGGGGGTCATCCTCAAACCTGCAGAGACAAGAGAGGTTCCCTGTGCCTTCCTAAACTCAGCCACAGTCAGCTCTCAGGACAACAGGACAACAGCTTGCAGGCTTCAGGCCCTTCCACATCTTCAGGAGGCTTTGCAAACCACAGGTGCGCATGGCTCTGTTTCCTAATCTCAAAGATATCACTGACTGTCTGGGGTAGCATCAACTGGACAATAGCTTTTGAGGAGGGAAGGCTACCCGAAAATGTACACTTTCAATCATAAGATGCATTCCAAGTTCAAAAGCATTAAACAGAATGTAGGAGGGAAAAAAAGACATCTCAGATTTGAAGAAATGGCCCAAAGCTTTTTTGGTTCTTCAGGCTTTTCACGCTACCTGCGTCACTGCCCAATGCTGCTGAAGGCCTACCCGCTTCTTTAAAGATTTAAGGCTTGTCAAAAGAAAAGCAAACAGGAGAAAATTCTGTATTCTCCAAGCCCATCTGTAGTCTTGCTTTCCCTAAGCTGCTAAAAGTCATTTAGTCTCATCACTTGACTACAAACTGCTCTTTGTGAACCTAACACAAACGTGGTAACTGGAAGTAGGTTCAACTCTAAAAGATCATAACACCTTCTGCTTGTGGGTCCTCATTTCTAAATTCCTGAACACATTGAGGGGCATGAGTATCCAACCAAAAGATAAGAGGTAAGATAGAAAAGCCCCGGACTGGGTTAGTGGAGTGGAAGTCACTCAATCGTGTCTGACTCTTTGCAACCCCATGGACTATACAGTCCATGGAATTCTCCAGGCCAGAATACTGGAGTGGGTAGCAGTTCCCTTCTCCAGGGGATCTTCCCAACCCAGGGATCGAACCCAGGTCTCCCGCATTTCAGGTGGATTCTTTACCAGCTGAGCCACAAGGGAAGCCAAGGGGACGCATACTCGCCTTGTGGTACAGAAACAGGAAACTTGAAGATTCGTCCCTACAGAGCCACTGACTTGCCACGTGCAGACCCTGCTTGAGGGTGGGTATTGTCTGAGTACCGTCAAGACAGCAGTAGAACAGGACAGTGGCTTTGTAAGATGCACACAGCCTACGAATGACAGGTGATTCTTGCACCAAACCCGCAGCTGCCTTCGAGGAGCCCGAGGGTTAGGCCTGGGCTCAAATATCCATCTGCCACAGACCGGCTACTGAGAGCTAAATTGGGGATAAGGAGGCCTACTTTGCAGAATGGTTGCGTGCGCTCATGCTAAGTCTCTTCAGTGGTGTCCGACTCTGTGCAATACTATGGACTGTAGCCCGCCAGGCTCCTCTGTCCACAGGATTCTCCAGGCAAGAATACTGGAGTGGATTGCCATGCCCTCCTCCAGTGGAATCTTCCCAACCTAGGGATCGAACCCGTGTTTCTTACATCTCCTGCACCGGCAGCCAGGTTCTTTACCACTGGTTGGGAGGACAAAATAAAGTTGACTGAGATGACACAAGTAAAAATGCCTGGAACACAGCACATGCTTGGAAAACATTAGCCCCTTTCCATTTGAGCTGGACACAGTTCCTACATCTCTCCATGCCTCAACGCCTTTGTTTATAGGTGAGCAAACTGTACGGGGCATACCATGTGCATTTGATGTGTAATCCTCTCTCGATTACTCACATAATCCTCTCTCCAACCCTGTGATGTAGGTTCTGTTCATAGGCCCACTTTATAGAGGTCAAAACTGAGGAACAATAACAATAAGAGGAATCTACCTTAAGTCAGAGCTCAGAGCAGTATAAATACAATGCAAAAGATTATCATCAAAACAATTCAACTTTTTTCTTTGGCACTTCCGACTGTTACATGGCCTAAGCTTCAATTATCTGAAAATTCACTCATGTAGAAAACTCCTGGGCCACAGATGGCAGCAGCAGGAGGAGCCAGTGTGATGGTTCCGCACAATTAGTGCATGTCAAGGGCTAGTGTTCTGGAGCCCCATCTGCTCTGATGGACTGCTCCAGGGGTCCCAGGGGCACGAGGTCTCCAGGGCAGGACAGCCCGGCTCCCGCAGCTCCTTTAAATCCATCTGTGGCCCAGTCACAGGAAGCCCCTTCCCGATCCCAATTAGCCAGCAGCAGAGACTTGAAGCCAGGCCAGCACTGAAGGCCAGCAGAGGCCTGGCTGTCACCAGCATTGTTCGGGCTCCATCTGACGCATATCCACTCCCCCCTCCCCTCAATGTTTCCTTGTTCCCTGGGAGGCCCTTCAAGATGCACGCATCCGCATCCAAAACCAGGTCTGGAGGGAAGAGGGGGTGGAGAGAGGGGCAGGGGCAGCGGAAGACCAGGCTCTATCTGGCTGGGAAAACACAGGCAGGTTTTCAATACACAGGAGAGGGAGTCCACATCAGATGGAGGCTCCGGGGACCAGAGACACTGCACAGAGCTCGGATGCCCCGAGGCACACACAGCGCACCCACACGCCACAGGACCACTGCCAGGCCCAGATGCAAAGTCAATCCCTGGTGCCCCCTCCCTGCCCCACCCCAAGCAGAGCCTCACAGACGGGAGCACACCCCCTGGCAGGGGCAGTCTGCACGGCCCTGAGCTCAGCTGACTTCAGGAAGCCAGAAGGGGAAATGACCCCCACGTGGGCAGACAGTGGGGAAGGGTGAGCATGAACCGGCAGAGGTGGGAGGCGTGAGGTGCCCACAGGAGCCTGCCCGCCCCCTGAGGCCAGACAAGTGACACATTCCCCTCGCCCAGCCCACCTAAGCCCTACGCATACTTCCACTGGAGAGGGGGCAGTGTAGGGCACACTGACGGAAGCTGCATACGAGATGGCAGAAACAGGACGGCACATGTACCAAGGATGGGGCAGATCCAACTGGAAGATAAGCATCCTGAAAACGATGGGATGAAGACATGGAAGCAGGAATTTTGGAGGTGGAGGTGGTAAGGAGGAGCCAAACAAAGTTCAGGGCTTGTGGGACAACCGCTTTATCTGAATACCTACCAGGTACCGGATACCGTTTACTTCAGACACAGTATCACATTTAACCCTTTCAGCGATATGCACAAGCAACACTCCGTTCCTCCATATGCAACCACTGAAACTCAACCAGAAGACTTAAGTTGCCCAGACCACTCACTTCCCAAGACTTGCGCTGGGACTCAAACGCAGGACAGCCAGAATAAAAAATCTATACTCCTTCAGACGATCAAGTCACCAGGGTGCTTTGAAGACAAAACAGGGCAGATATGGGGTCAAGGCGGGGTGGAGGTATAGGTGGTGGGAGGGGCCAGTGCAGAAAAACACAAGAGAGGCAAAGGGGCGGGGGACGCAGGCCTGCAGCTGCTAAGCTCCAGGAGACGAGGGACTCTGGGTTCCCAAGGAGGGCAGGGGCTGCGGAGCTCAGGCTGCCGTGACTCAGTGGCTGGGCCTCCAGAGAGCATTTCCGGAGCCCTGGACAGCTCTGTACAGTCTAAGAGCCACCTGCCCGACAGACACACTCAGCCATTACTCACGACTGTTACTCACTCCTCTGTATGCCCTCCACTAAGCGCATCACTTACTCCCACTGTCCCCTAAGCATGACCAAGAGGGAGCTGGCAGATCTGCCTAGTTCCCTCTCTCACTCCACCAGCTCTCATCCTGCCAGCGCGTGCCCCCCTAAAAGAATGGGACAGAGACCCAGAAGCTCTGGCCCCTCAACTCAAGACAGCTGTTGCCCTCTGCTCTGTTCCAAGAAATGGAGCTGAGGAGTGGTCACTGGGCAAAGAATCTTCCACTGCCAGGGCTGGAAGGGACCTCCCCAGCATCTCAGCAAGCTTCTCAGTAGATACCTAAAGACCCTCCAGAGCCCGCACCTCCATGCCAGACAGCTCTTCCCAGGGCCCCAAAAGCAAGGACCTCACTATTCAGAAAGAGCTATGGACTTGCAGAATTTCAACACCGACTAGAAATCAAGAACTCCACCCTCTCCTCTCATAAATGAGAAAACTGAAGCCCAGAGAGCGGAAGTGATTTTCCCAAGGTCACACAGTGCCAAAGAGGGACTAGAAACAGGCCACCTGAATCCCCCCGCCATCAGTCCCTCCAGCTAACCGTTCCCCTGCCCCAACTCAGGGCAGGGCCCTGAAGTCTACCCTCACTCCCTCCTGTTGCAAAGCAGCTGTTCCTCCCACCAGACTGCTCCTCCACCCCAAAGGAACTGCAGCCAGACAGTAGTTCATGCAGAGCGATCACTTTCTAACAGGGAAGGGGCATCAGAAACAGGCTGCCCAGGAAGCAGGGACTGGACCACAAGCCTTCCAAAGGCCCTGGAGCTAAAAGGTCAGGACCTCTGGCAAGAGATGATGGAAAGAATTCCTTGGGTCTCAGCTGGGGACTAGGGAGAGTCCTGGCCTCCTCTCTGCTCACCTCTCCTCCCCCACCCCTCGCCCCGGCTCGCCCCTGCTCTCCCAGGACTCCAGCCGGGAATCCAGGCCTGGCTGCTGCCTCCGCTCCCACGCTCTGCTCAGCTCAGCTGGCCACAGCACAGGCAGCGCCCTGTGTGGCGTCCCAAGCAGCTCACAAGGCACCGAGGATTCTTCAAAGGCTCCATCTATCTCTTGCACTCCCCTCACCTCCCTCTGGGTGGCTCCTCTCATCCCTGCCAAGAAGCCCCTGCCCCAATCCCTCCCTCTGCACCAAAAGTGGTAATAACAATAACGGTAATAATAACCACAAGTCCCCCACTCCAGTATTCTTGCCCACAGAATCTCATAGACAGAGGAGCCTACAGTCTATAGGGTCACACGGAGTTGGACATGACTGAAGCAACTTGGCATGCACATATGCAATATGTCCATAGGACACAGATCTTTCTGGTGCCCACATTTCACAGTTAAGTAAACTGAAGCCCTGGCAGGTTAGCCAAGTGGCTGGCAGTCACACAGTCTGCAGGAGGTGGTCTCAGGATTCAAACCCAGACAGTGCAGCTGCAGGGTATGTGGTCTTGACCTCCATGCCACTCCACCCGAGGGACAGGACCTCACTTCGGGAAGTTAAAGCTCCTGAAATCCTTGCTCCCTCATCCTCACAGTCACTGAACACCCAGCCTCTGCAACACTCAACCTTCCTCTTGGCTCTGGACAGGCAGCCCATGTCCAGACACTCACCAGCCCACTGACGGTCAGATAGGACACCACTGCCTCCGCCCTGACCAGGGGACGCCCTTATTCATGAGTGAGCACCTACTGGGTAAATAACACCCCCTAAAGGAGTCTCTCTTGTATGACTCCTTAGAAATGGGAGCTGCCAACAGTCTACCCTCACTCCCACCTGCTGCAGTCTGTCCATCCATTCATGTAGAGCTGTGCCCATGCTCTCTTCTGGCCCGAAAGATCACCCAGGAAGGAGATCTCAGGGCCTCCCCAGCCTTCTGACCCTGGAGAGGAAGACAGCACGTGGGAAAGAAGCCCAGAGGCATGAAGTGATTCAGGGGAGGGTTTCCCAGCCCGGGGACTCCAGGAGGCTGGCCTTGGGACCTGTCCCCGGTCTCCCTGGCCCAGTCTGGGCTTCTCACCTGCCCAAATCACCATCTCTTTGTGTTTCTTCTCTGTCAAAGCCCTCTGCTGCTTCCCTCTTTAACCTCTCCTACAGCTGAACCCCAAGCTGTAAACCCCCCACAGCTGAACCCCAAGCAACACCTCCAGGCTCCCCTAAAGCCAGCCTTCCCCACACAAACCACTTTCTGTGGGCTTGGCCTGTGCCAGGCACTGAGCCTCACAAGCAGGCACTTCACAAGTACGATCTCATTCCATCCCCACCACAACTCTATGAGATTGCATGTTAACCCCGTTTTACAGATGTAGATACTGAGGCTCGGCCCAAGGTCAGACAGCTAGTAAGCAGCAGAGTTAGGAGGGACACCGAAGCCTGACTCTGACACGCAGCTGGAGCCATTATTTCATCCATCAGTACAGCATGCCCCTGTGCCTTTGTGCAGGCCTCCCCTCATACCCAGAGAAGCCTTTGTCCTTTTTCCTTCCTGCAGAACTCCTTCTCAACCTTCAAAACCCATCTCAAACGGCACCTCTTCTCCAAAGTTTTCTCCGTTCTATCAGCTCGTGTGCACTCCTTCCTGCCTGATACCCCCTCTGCATGCTGCAGAGACCCTCCAGCGACTCCCCTTTGCTTCCTACTAGACCATGTCTCCCTGGCCTTTCCAGCCCCGCACATATCCCTGGCACCCTGCCTGGCAGAGGGCTGACACCCAGAAAGTTTTAAGCGTGCTCAGCTGCACTCAGCTGTTGCCACACCGCCTTGGCCGCGAGTCCTCGGCACTGCCAGGGCCCAAGGAGCCAACGCCTAACCCACGCAGGCATCTAGCGCCCCCTAGTCACAGCCACCACTCCAGTCCATGTCCCCCCTGACTGGGGGCTGCTCCCCATGCTTCCCCCTTCCTGGCCTGGCGGCTCCTCTCTGCTCTGCCAGCTCCGCTGTTTCTGGGAGTCTCAGCTGGCGATTAGGGCCCTAATCAGCAGGACTTCCTGCCAGCCACTGCCAGAGGTGGGGGCAGGGGTTGGGGGAGGGAAGCAAGGTCAATCCAAGGTGAAGTTCAAAGCCTGGGACCAGGGGAGGCTTCAGAAGGGACAGGGACTCACAGACTCCTCCAGCGCAGCATCCCTCCAGCCCTCTTTCCTACAGATGAGGACACCGGGCCCAGCAAGGGAAGGGACTGCTCCCAAGTGCAGGAAGAGGCAGGTGCCTTGCTCTCCTGCCACCCTCAGCCACAGGGACCCCAAGGCAGGAACCCTCCCTTACGTGTCCCTTGAAGCCCTCTGCCTGCCCCTGGGCAGTCCCACCCCAGCATCAAGCCCCATGCTGAACCCACAGGCTGCTTCCCGTAAAGGGTTGTCGGAGCCCAAGTGACTGCTCAGGTCTGATTGAGGTCAAAGGGCAAAGGTGAGCCCCTCCTCTAGATGAGCAATGGCCTAGAAATGGGACAGAAATGAGCAGGGGCTAAGACGGGGAAGCAAGATAGGGCCAGGCTGAACTCAGGAACCCTCCCCAGCTGTCATCATCATCAGCCCAAGCCCATTCTTTCTTCAAAAAAAAATTGCTTAATGCTTTTTACAGCTGCAACTGGGCGGGCCAGGGGTCCGGAAACAGAGCTCACACCCCCCGACCTGGAACAACCTCAGCCTCCCTGGGTGGGAATCAGGACTAGGTGGAGGGTATATGTGGCAGGTCTTGAGAGTTGACCCTGACTAATGAGGACCATCAGAGGCGCCGGAAAGCAGGTGACCCCAAGAGAGGCCTGAGATGGAGAAACAGCACGACCAGGAGCCTGCAACTGCCATCACGGGGTCAGAGCTGCCAGCTTCAAGACAGACAGGAAGGGCTGGGCATGGTTCTCCCCCACCTCCTACCAACAGGGGACTGAACTAAGGCTACAGCGAGAGGGATGCAGGTTAGACTTCGGAGAGACCTAGAGGGCATAAGATGCAGCAACTTGCAGCATTACTGGGGGAATCCTACTTTTAAAATATAGATGCTACCCCTGTGCGTGTAGCCCATGGTTAAGGGGAGCCTGCCTGGAGACCAGGCCACATCCTTGCTGAGCCTGGGAGTCTCTGATTCGGTGACTCTCATCAACAAATGGGATGGGAGCCAAGAAGGGGAAACTGGGCTGGTTTATAATAACGCATCTTGTTTACAGTGATGGCAGCTTTCTCAGAGTCCTCCATAAACACAGCTCCCTGGGCAGAGAAAGCCTGGAGAGGCTCCCATATCTCCCACCTCCCCTCAGTCACACAGAGAGAGTTAGGCAGGGAAAGGAAATCTCTTCTCTAGGCTCTGAGGCTAGGACCCGTTGAGGGAAAACAATGCCACTATCTCCACTCTCTGGGCCCACAACCCTCCCTGTCTTAGGGCTGGAACAGCCACAACAGGAGAGAAAAGAGCCAACCCAGAGTTGGGCACCTAGAATACCACCACCACTACCACCACCAATAATAATAATAATCACTAACATTTATTGAGCACTTATTATGTGCCAGGCACTGTTCAAAGTGTTTTCAAGAAACTAACTCATCTGCTCCTCACAAACAAACCATGAAGCAGAAACTGTCATTAAAACTGGCAAGGGCATTATACTAAGTGAAATAAGTCAGACAGGGAAAGACAAATACTGTATGATGTCACTTATATGTGGAATCTAAAAAATGCAACGACCTCATGAATAGAACAAAAAAAGAAGCAGGCTCACAGATACAGAGAAGAAACTAGTGGTTACCAGTGTGTGTATTTGGCGGGGGCAGGGGGCAGGCGGGAGGTGCTGGAGAATAAGTGCAGAGAAGTGGGAGTTATAAGCTATTGGGTGTAAGGTAAGCTACAAGGATATATTGTACAACACAGAAAATAGCCAATATTTTGTAATAACTGTACATGGAGTATGACCTTTAAAATTATATTAAAGAATAAACTTAAAATGTTTTAAGCTGTCTAAAACTGTCCCCTGAGCCCATTAGTCCATCGGTTCATGTTAAGCAGCACTCTGCCAGGTAGAGCAAGCATCACCAGGGAGGCGAAAGGCACAGGCTTGCCCTCAAGGAGCTTGTAATCCAGCAACAAGACAGGTGGGCACAGAGGAAGCCTGCAAGGGCTAGGAAACTGGGGGACCCCCATATTCTCTGCTGGAGAATGCCTAGGAAGTTCCCAGGGGACCTGACCTGGGACTGGGGCCCTTCCCCACAGTGGCAGACGGACAGGATTTGGCCCTCTTGTGCCTCACCAGCTCCCGGGGACTCCGCCCTCCTGGGCCAGTCCCTGTCTGCCTCCAGGAACACCCAGGCCCAAGCTACAGGCTTCCAGCCCTAAAAAGGCAGGGATTAGAGCGACCAGATGGACCCTGGAGGAGGCAGCGCCAGGGGCTGGCTCAGGCAAGCTCCCACTCCACGGAGACCAACCACCCTCTCAGAGGGAAACCAAAGTATGGAAGAGAAGGAAGATGGCCAAGGTCACCAACCTGGGTGAGAGAGCTGGCCAGGGACCCAGCTGCACCTTCTGAAGGCCTCCACCAGCCCCCCAACCCGTCCCATGGGAAAGAGTTTCAGGCGACTGGAGATTAGGAAGGAGGTGAGGGCACGGGTGACCGTGCATAATGGAGGGACACCCAGGGGGGCGGCATGAACCGCAAGGCTGGCAGCCCTGCCACCCCCACTACCCTCGTTCCAGCTCACTGGTACCCACACCTCTGCAAGCCTAATAGATTTGAAAGCTAAGACCAGGGCCACAGGTGGGGGGGGGACAGTACACGGGAAGTCCCCCCAGTCTCCCCAAACCACTCTCTCCCTCCTGCAGCACCGCACTCATTTCTGATTTGCTTTTTTCTGAGTCTAGTAATTGGGAGGGCTTTCCTCTGCCCCGCTTCAGCACTATCCCTCAACTGGGCCTCAGTTTCCCTTTCTGGAGTGAAAGAGACTAGGGGCCCCAGAAATAAGCCAAGAAGCCAAAGCGGCTGCACCTGAAACCCTTTACCAGCCACCCCAGCTCCCAGCCTGAAATCTCCAGCCCCTCACCTCCTGCCCCTCCCATTGGTCCTTATCAGACCAGAGGAAGATGGGTCCTAATTAAGCAGCCTCATCAGGTCCCGAGGTGCTGAAGTCATACATTAGCAAGGATTTCATCCTCAGTCAAAGCCAGGACCCTCCTCCTTCACTCTCCCACTAAGGAGAAAGGGGCTTCCCAGGTGGCTCAGGGGTAAAGAATTCATCTGCCAATGCAGGAGACTCCAGTTCAATCCCTGGGTTGGGAAGATCCCCTGGAGAAGAAAATAGCAACCCACTCCAATATTTTTGCCTGGGAAATTCCATGAACAGAGAAGCCTGGCGGACTATAGTCCATGTGGTCACAAAAAGACAAGACTGAGCACTCATGCACGCACTAAGGAGAAAAGGGCTCACGGGTCATCCAGAGAGGAAGGGCTGCAGAGAGAGGCAGGTTGGGACATCCAGTGTGGGTCCAGAGTCCAGCCCAGAAGCCCACCTTGACACTCCATCAGGGGACGCCCATGGTTCCCAGGGTTTGGTGCTCAGAAATCTTGAGCCCCACCCCCACCCCACCTCACCTCTCTGCTTTCAAGGACCTCCCTCCCCCTGCCACCCCCAAACCTTGGAAAACAGGTCTAGAGAGGCTGGTGTTGGGGGAGAACGTGACCGGCTCCTCCCACACCCCAGAGAGGCCCTAGAACAACTCTCTTGGCTTGCACCTCCAGCTGTTAGTTACACAAACCACTTCTCGCTGCCCGGACAACCCCAAACCCGTATTATTTTACAAACTCAGAAACTGAGGCTCAGAGAAGTACAACCCCTGTGTTTTTCACAAGATCTTGGCTCCACTGCCCACCAGCTCCAGGCAGGCTGGGGAGGCCCCTTTTTCCAGTGGGGGACAAACTGGACAGGAGCTCAAGCTACCCACCCTAGCAGACTTCTCTCCCCCTCCACTGTCCCCAGTTAGCATCTCAGGGCAGGGAGTGGGCTCTAACTGCAGAGGGGCAGGGGGCCCTCCATTCCACACCATGTCCTCAGCGCACAGGTCCGCTCTAACCCTTGTGGGATTAAACAGCAGGGCAAGGCAAGGAGCAGAACAAGAGGAATAGGAAGAAACTCCGAATCTTTGCAGGAAGCAGCTGGGGCAACGTGGTGGGCTGATGAGCAATGGGTGTGAAGGCAGAGTATCAGGATCGCTGTTCCCCAAACACTGGCAGGGAGAAGGAGGACCCTGAGAGGTCCTGCCAGTGCCCACGCCCCAGGCCAGAGGCCACTGCCTTCCTGCTCCCTGACCCCAGTGTCAGAGAATTCCCCGACTCCAAGAATCCCAGGACCTCAGCATCCCCAGAGACCTTCAAGGTCATCCCTTCTAACCACATCCCAGCTCAGGAATCTGTTGTCCAGCCTCTGTCCGAACTCCTCCCTGGACGGGAAGCTCACTACCTTACAAGGCAGCCCTTTCTCCCACTGACCCGCTAGGCTTGTTAGGAAAGCCCTACGTTAAACAGACCTAAGTTTCCTTCACCAAACAAAAATCCATTCTGTCCCTTTGCTTCCTACTCTTACTTCAGTAAAACAGGACACTGAGAGTTCCCAAACTCCAAAGCTTCAGCCGCAGTCCCTCGGCAATGAGAAGACGGTCACCAAACGGTAACCTCGTCTCTGAACTCCTCTGTTCCCCATATACCCCAGCCCCACTCCAGGCCCCTGTGTTCACAGTTCCGGACCTCACAGCCCCCCCGTGGGAGCCTCTGAACTGGGGCTTTGAGGGAAGTGAAGTGTGAAGTCTGGGACAAGGGATTAGGAAGAAGGGCCAGAAGGGTTCAAGGCCAGGGGTCTGGAAGCAGAGGTTGGTTCCCAGGTTGCCTCCTCCGCCACCCAAGACTTCTCAGCTCCAGATCAAAGTCCTGGCTTCAGTCCTACTGGCCTGGCTGAGACCCTCCTAGGCTCTGGCCCACTGTCTCCACTCCCGGCCCTCTGCGGGACAGCAGCGTCAAGGCCAACCCTAAGCCGCAACCCCAGCGCTGATCCCACTGACAGCTCTCCCAGCCAGCTCCGCATCCAGAGCCAGGTCCAGGGCCTCCTTCCCCCAGCCCTAGGCCAGAGAGGTCGGGGCAGAGGATGCCTTAAGATGTAGCAAGTTTTGAGGTCCTGGGGGTAAAGCCAAGGTGGGGGCGGCTGGAGTAGCCACCCGCTGGCAGGGGTGGAAGCAACTTAAGGCCAAGCCTGACCACAATGGTCCCCACCCCACCCAGGCAGCTTCAGGAAAGGGCCCAGCAGAGACTCAAGGGTGCTCCCTCCCCACCTCCTCGAACACCTGGCCTGGTTGGGCCACACAGAAGGCACCCTGGGGCTCCCAGAAGAGAAATTCTTGTCCCGCAAAGGCTCTAGAACCCTCATCTCCAGCCACCTCTCTTAGCCTCACGCCACGGCCATCTGTCCTGCTCTGGCCAAACCAGCTCCTCTCCGACCAGCACACATTCTGTCCCCTAACCCCATCCCACCCCTCTGGAGGGAGACTGGCTTGAGAACACAGCATGTCACCCCTCGGTCACCACCCTCCCGGTTCCCTCTTCTAAGAGAGCAGCCAACCTAAAAACATCTGGGCAGGCAGTCCCAGCCCTGGTCCTGAATGAGGGGTGGGGAACAGACCCTGAAGTTAGCTCTGTTTGGATGCTCGGGGCTTGGGAAGGGGTGGCACGCAGGGTCAGGGCCCAGAGAAAGCAGTGGGGATGGAGGGGGGTGCGGTTTGAAAGGCACCTGTGTGTGTCTGTTCATTAACCACCTGGATTAGCTATTTCTGCCCAGAGGGGTGAGAAAGGATTGGGAGCTGCTAGTTGGGGGAGGGCGGTAGGGGGCATTCATGCCAGGCTGTGCCCATGGGCAAAGGAGCAACGACCCGTGAGACGCAGGCCTGCCACCTCACCCCCACCCCCGCCCCGGGGAGATGAGATATGAGAGGAAGAAGAGCCCCAGGGGGCAAGAAGGTACCCAGTAACAGCTCCAGCCTCCGGCAGGGGAAGAAATGGAGAGAAAAAGCTGCCTGCGTCTGGGTCCTCTCCCTGCCGGAAAGCAGGCAGGGGAAGGGACCCTGGAGACTTGAATACCCTGACCTCCCGCCTGCCTCAGTCAGAGAGTACTCCTCGCTAGTCCCTGCTGGCCTCGGTCTCAAGCAGCCACTGACACCAGCAACTTCTCCAGGAAACAAAACTCCTTCTGACTGGCAACCGCGCCCCAGACATCCCTGCCAGAAGCAGGCACTGACGGCGACAGAGGACTGATACGATGGCCAGGACGGGCCACTGAGCCGGAGGCATGTGACCAGGCAGGACCGACTTCCCGCTCCCCTAATTTACACCCAGATCGGTGGTCCTGAGAGCATCAGTGCTGGCAGCCCGCCGCACACATACACACAAACACACGCACACCCCACGCTCACCTTTCCGGCAGAGGAGTCACTGGGTGGGATGGGTGTCTGGGCTCACAGGACGGGGCGGTGGGCAGTGATGGGGCTGCAGCTGTGGCTGGCAAGAAGCTGGTTGCCGAGAGGAGGGCGTGAGTGAGCCTTGTGTCCAGGCGGGGAGCGGGCGCAGCGAGCAGAGCTGGTCCCAGGGCCACTGCTGGGAGCAACTGAGCGAGGGCGCTGCTCGCCCGGCTCCCTCCCCCAGCGGAGGCGGGCGGGCTACCGGCGCACCGCCTCCTCCTTCCCCCTTCCCGGAGCCGGCCAGCAGTCCGCCCGCCGCCTCCTTTAACCCCTGAAGCACTTGGCCAGGACACTCACGCCCAGCTCCCCGGCTCTGCAGGCTGGGAGTCAGGGCACGTATATACGTCTGGGGCAAGGGATGCCAAGAAGGGTGGCCTGCCCCCTCCTTCAGCCAGGCGCAGCAGGCTCCCTGGGGACCTGCCGGGAGGGGCAGAGGGCTTTCGGGGCAGAGGTGGGGAAAGGGGCAAGATGCCAAGAAATCCAGAAACCCCACCCTCCACTCCCCCGTGGAAGAGACAAAACGGCAGAGAAATGGCCCAAGAGCTACTGGGTGGAGAAGGATGGTTGATGAGACAGTAATAATAATAGCAACTCCCAACTTTAAACCGCCCAGCTTTATACTGTTTCCAACTCATTTTGTGACTGGAGACCTAGAATCTCACTTCTGAACCTATTTTTGTTTTTTTTCTCTGTCAAATGTGGGATAACAACCCAGGCTTTTTTTCCTCTGGGCTGAGTTAGGACATTTGTGACTCTATATTCAAAAGTGATTTGCATTGAACTCTAGTTAGTGAAATGCATGCTTCAACTCTCTTTGAAAAATATTGAAAAAATAAGATGGATTGATGGAGGAAGAGACAGAAATGTGATAAAGCAAATATAACAAACTGTCCATTACAGAATCAGTCAGTTTACCATGTTATCCTTTCAACTTTTCTATATGCAAAAGATTTCTTACATTAAAAATATTAGGGGAATGGGACTTCCCCAGTGGTCCAGAGGTTAAGACTCTAGGCTTCCACTGCAGGGGGCACGGGTTTGATCCCAGATTGGGGAACTAAGATCCCACATGCCCTGTGGCACAGCCAAAAAAAAAAAAAAAAACGGGGGGAAATGTGATTTGAAGCTTGGAGTACCACACAAATGACAAAAGAAACAGATAGGATTATCCCGAGGGGAAGGGAAAAGTCATTTGCCTCACACCTGTTTGTATGCCCGGCACTTAATGAATATTGTCTCTCACTTAAGTCTTTGAATCTCCCTTGTTATTTTAGCTGAAGAAAGTGACCTCCAAGCGGTTAGCTGACTTGTCCAAGACCACACAGGATGGTGCAGAGTGGGAACTCTGATCCCATGGGCTGGCTCCAAAGCCAAGCGCCCCACCACTCAGCCCCTCCAGAGATTCAAAGGCCCTCCTCTCGGCCATCTGGGCCACCTTCCTGTGAGGTCCTGGGCCAGCAGGCCAGTGACCTGCACCTCGGAGCCTCCTCAGGTTCCCCAGCTATCCAGGGAGTAAGCATCGGAAGGTCTTCGAGATCTTTTCCGGCTCAGACGCTCAGTAGTTTTTTGAATCCAGCCAAACCCTTCCCCAGGCTTCAATTTTCCAAAGAGTAAAGTGATAGGGGAGGCCTGGGAGGAACAAACAGCCTTAGAAAGATTTGGTGCCATCTGGGGCCAGTGTCACAGAGATGGTCACCACACCTCTAAGGTCCCCTTCACTGTCACCACCTGTGACAGTGAAGCCCAGGAGAATAGAGGCACCTTCTGCTAGGGGAGGGCAGAGACAGAGGAATCCTTGCATTCACCCCCTGTCTCCAGAGCAAGATGATCTCATCCCTTCCCAGATGGGATGAGTCTGGCCTCCCAGAGTCCCAAATTTCAGCATCTCAGTACCTACCAGCCTTGACGGCAGCCTCAATCTAAACACATGGGTACTGACCAGAGATGGGAAAGTCCTGGCCCCACAGAACATGACTCTGAGATGTTCTAGACGTTCCAGACGTGTCTCTGGCTTCAGGCCTCCCCGGGTCCCTGCCCAGCCCTCACTGGCCCTGACTCTGGGGCAAAGCTGTCTCCGTATACCCTGGTCCTGCCTGACCCTCACACCCCCTGCAGACCAAGGGCCACTCAGGAGCTTGGGCCAGCCCTGGTCAGGGGAGGGAAGGGAGAGGGGTCCGTGTCAGCCATCAACGCTCTTCCAGAGGTGGATGGGGGAATCTGCTTTAAAAGAGGAACCCTCCCCTCGTCAGAGAAGTGTCATCCTCCCCCACCGCCTCCTTCCAACCCACATCCACTGTCATCCTGCTTGACATCAGATAGTGACTGGCGCCCCACCACCTACATACCCAGTCCCAGGTCTGCAGCAGGACATTAAGAACCTCTGCGATGCGGTCCTGCCCTTTGAACCTTACCATCACACCATTCAGAGCGGAGTTCAAAAGCCACATCCTCCATGGATCCTTCGCCAGTCGTTTGGCAGGTACTGACCACTCCTCTGAATACCTGACACTCTTGCTCCTATACTAACGCTGAGACAGGCACTTGTTAGGTGCACTCCCATATCTCTCAATAGTTGAGCAAAGATTTATTTGTCCTTTTCCTTTTCCTTTCCAACTGTGTCCAGTGCTTAGCACAATGTTGACACCTCCAAGCAAGATTACTAGCGTGGGTTGCCATTTCCTCCTCCAGGGGATCTTCCCCACCCAGGGACGGAACCTGAGTCTCTGTGTCTCTTGCATTGGCAGGCGGGTTCTTTTACCACTAGCGCCACTTGGGAGGCCCTTAGTAGATTTTCAATAAATGTGGAATAAATAATGGAAAAATGGAGAGATGGATGGGTGATAGATTAAAAATGGACTAAAAGGGCTCTTTTAAACACTTAATTCTGCACAAGGCTGTATCAAGATAAATGTATGCAGTTTTTATCTTCAAAGTTATGACAGCAGACAGAAAACCTGACCATGCTAAGACATGGGAACCATCAGACTGATACGTGGATGTGCCAGGAGCATCCCACCCTCCCCAGGTCTGCAGCAGATGCAGGGGGGCTCTGAGAAGCACCCTCCTCCAGTGGTGCTTGGAGCCCCACCACCATTCCCTCTATCCCAGCCTTCCTGTTCCAGCACCTGGGTACAGAACCATGAATTCAGCAAGTCTCTAAAAACCACACAGAGAGGAAGTCAAGGAACTAGAGGTTTTCAAAGGAGAGCAGCCTTGCCCTGTATTTCCAAAAGCTGTCCCACAGCCGATCTCTCCCCGCCCCCCGCCCCCCCCCCACACACACACATGAGCCAGAACTGCTTTCCGAAGAAGCCTGCTCAGCCCTTCTCTCCCCACCCAGCTCCTCCTCCTCCGGGCTGGGGAAGACTCAGCATTCCCAGGGTTTCCCATCTCCCATTCCCCCGACCCCTCCCCCCTTCCTGAGCCAGCCCATGCCCCCTTTCCCTCCTCCCTCCTCCCGTCCCATCCCCAAGCGCAGTCCCGCACATCTGGTTCCAGTTGTGGTTGGTCCATTCAGGGGCAGGCCTGGGGGGTTCTCATAAAACTGAATAATACCAGTGTTGGAGCCCAGTGCAGCTGGGGGAAGGGAGGGCAGGAGGCCGAAGGGAGTGGGAGGCAAAGAAGCAGCAGCAGGGAGGCAAGGAGACAAGAAGAACCAAGAAAGGCACAGGGCAGTGCCTGGCATCTAACGAGCGTTCAATGGGTGCTTGTTAATGGCAGATTAACGCTAGAGACACAGAGGGTAGAAAAGCCAGGAGGAGACAGGGGGACAAAGAGTAGGGACCCAGAGGGAGGAAGGAAAGGAGCTGGGGGGGGGGGGGGAGCGCCCATGGAGCCACAGAGAGGCCATTGAGAAGAGAGGGAAAATGAACAGCTCATGTTGGGGCCAGGTGCTGAGTTAGACACTACCACGCAGAGCGGGGGGACGGGACAAAAATGGGGACAGAAGCACACACAGAGACAGAGAAGAAAGAGCCAAGAGAAGGTCAAGGCCCAAGATTCTCTCAGCCTCTCAGCCCCCTGGGAGGTGGTGGGGTGGGAGTGGAGGGGTTGTCGATCCAGAGCTGATCTCACTTGCTCCTTCATTTCACTTTCATTGCTATTTAAATGCCTACCCTGCACCAAACCTTTCCCTTGTGTTCATCCACACAGACCCCCATCAAAACCTGGGAAGTGACTGTGATTCTTATCCCACAATTAGAGATGGGCTCAGAGCAGTTAAATGATTCACCCAACATTACAGAGCAGCTGATGAAGGAGAAGGAATCTGGATCCAGGTCTTCCAGCTCAAGAAGGCTCAGTCCCCACATAGCACAACCAGGCATTCTGGGTCCCAGTGCTCCCCCTGGAGGGCACCATGTCACTGAAGCCCCCATTCTTGAGAGGCCAGATTCCCAGCCTCTTACAGCACTAAGGGGAAGCTGTTCTGACCTGGGCTAAGAGTTAAGAACAAACACCCAGCAGGGAGGGATTGGCTTCTAAAATCTTCCTAGGGTGGGGGCAGGGGAGTGGCCTGCTGGGGGAGTTGTTGGAGCCAACCCCTCCAGCACCCTTGGACCCCACTCTCTTCCTCCTTCTCCACCACAGAGAAGACAGGGCCACATGCCCAGACCCCAAAGGGAGAGACCCTGGGTCTCAGAACCCTGCCAGGTCCAACACACAGCTGGCTGGAAGCCAGACCCCGGGGGACCATCCTAGGCATGTCTGTCTGTGCATTTGGGTTGCGGCCTCCCGCTTCTGACCACACCACCCCACGGCAGCTCGGGATGAGTTGAGGCTGTCCTCCAGAATGCTTTCATCCCAGGGCCACCCCTGGGAACCCTGGCTAGGGCACCCTCCAAAGCTGACTCCAGGAGACACACCCTGCCCTGTTGCCCCACAGAGCCCCTTTGCCCTCGTTTCCTTCCTGAACCGGGCTTTGCAGCTCAGGTCACTGGTTGTTTCCTTTCCTATTTGTCATCCTTAACACTCAGGCCAGACTGAAGCAGGAGAGGGGTGCCCCCTCCTCACCGCACTCCCCTATTTGCATCTCATTTGCATGCATTCCCAGCCCTGCCTCAGGCCCTCTGCCACACAGGCCCCCTAGGGACAGAGAAATGCTATGTGTTAGTCACTCAGTTGTGTCTCTCTGTGACCTCAAGGACTGCAGCCCACCAAGCTCCTCTGTCCATGAAATTCTCCAGGCAAGAATACTGGAGTGGGTTGCCATGCCCTTCTCCAGGGGATCTTCCTGACCCAGGGATCAAACCCAGGTCTCCCGCATTGCAGGCAGACGCTTTACCATCTGAGCCACCAGGGGAAATGGATGAGGGAGAAGAAGCAACAGGCCTTCCACATTCTGGCTTCCTTCTCTCAGATTTGCACCACAGTCTGAGGATGGAGGATCAGGAGGGCAGGGGAAGCCTGGGGAAAACATCTGCCAACAGTCGGTGCCCAGGACACCCGCTGGCAGCCCCTCCCTCCCTGGAGCCTGCCTCAGTTTCCAGCCAGGAGAGGCACTGGGAGTCAGTTCCAGCCCTGCTCAGCCACCAATGGCTTGGGGACCAAAGGTCACGCCTAGTCCCTCTTGGCTTTCATCTCCTTATCGGATAACCTCAGGTCCCTTGGAAGTTTCCAGGCAGATGTTGATCCCTGGCTGCCGGTGTCAGTTGACTGCACGCAAATCGCTATCTCCCCTGAGAAGTGCGATTTTAAAGCATGAAGAACTCTGAGATTCAGATGCCTCCAGGCAGGATTCCTCTTAGCCCTCCCCCAGTGATGATTACTGGCTCAGCCTGAATCCTTTCAGAGACCCACATCCCTCCCCAGTAGAGCCACATCCACCACCAGAACTCCATTATTATAAGGTTCCTGGACTGGACGGTGGGGGAATCCCCTAACCTGAATTATCTGGATCTCAGGAAGGTGTTGGCAGGATTCATGTTGAAATAGTTAGAGAAAAGATAGAAAGTCGAGTGGATTCCTAGCCAGCAAGCCAAGGAGTGTTGATTAATAGATCAATGTCAACTTCCGGACTTGCCAAAGGGCTCTGTCCTCTGCCCTGGCTTGTCCGAAATACTTATCAGTAACTAAGGTGAAGACTCAGAATGGAGGCTACCAAGCACACGAAGAAAACAAAATACAGAAAGAAAAGCTAAGGTATCCAACTGAACTGAAGTGCAAAACTGACCATAAAAAAGGCTGAAATTAGCAAGGAAACATTTCTCTTGCAGTGAAGTCCTAAACTAAGATTCAAAGGTCATTTTTTTCAAACACTGAATTAATCAATCATGTAGGAAAAGGTCTAAGATTTGGTGAAAACAAATTCAGTTCATATGGCAGAAGGATATGGCTGACCCTAGAACTTTTGCAACTTTTGGTTGCCTCAAGAAAGGTATGGAATCAAAATTAAAGGAAGGGAAAGTTCCATTCTACACCACACAGCTTAGACATCATCAGAAATGTCAAGTTCTCTTCTACACGCTATAAACCAAAGAGCACCCAGAGGAGGACAACAGTACACACTCAGTAAATATTTCTTTTTAAAAAAGCACAAGAAAAGTTAATGAAATTGGGCCCCATTTTTATTTCAGATGATAAAGAAAGGATACAACATTCATCATCAAATACTTGAAAAACTGTCTTAGGAAGGTGAGCCAGAGCAAATTCCACTGCCCATGTACACCTCCCTTTGTCTTTCTGCCCCTCCATCTGTGAATTCCTTGAGCCTGGGACCACTTCCCACTCATCTCTGACTGTCCAAGAGGCAGAAACAGCCAGGGCTGAGCAGTTGCTAAGGACAGGATAGCATCCTGACAAGGCCAGGCCTGAGGGTGCCAATCAGCAGAGTAAGCGCTGGCCCCAACATGTGAACCGACCTCTAGCCAAGCCGGCTGCCAGGCAGGAAGAGGCAAGGAGCCGGGCTAGTGGCTGAACCTCCAGCTTGGACCTGCTATCCCAGGCTGGCTCGCTGGTCAACTAGCCTCCTACTCCCTAAAACTGCCTCGTTGCCTGCCCAGTAGCTCTGTGGGGACGGGCCCTAGCTGGCCACCTTTGCCCAAAGTCTGAAGCCCTGCAGCGGCCCACTTCCTGCCAAAGGTTGGGTTCCTCTCCCTCCTCTCTCTTATCACCAGCATGGTGTTCGCCCACGCCTCACCCTTCAGGGCATCTACTTCCCTCCCCAAAAACACTCCCCCCCTTCAAGGTGCCCCTCATCTCATCATTCCTTCTCCATAACATCTAAACTCACATCTGCAGGGTTCCTCTTATGATTCTCTCCTTGCCCTGGGCCCCCTGGCAATGAGCTGCTGAAAATTTCAACCCTTGTCCTACTCTCATGCTCTCCCCAGGTTTTTTTTAATTACATAGTACTTTTAGGGTTGGACAGAATTGGAGACTTCCTTCCTGAGAACTGAGGTTCCTATAGAAAATAATAATCCCTATAGATAATAATCACCATTTAAGCTCCACCTTAAAATGAACTGATGTCCTTCCCTGGGTATGAGAATCAGAGAAATCTGGCCCCCTCCTACCAAGGCTCGGGAGTGGAGAGAGTGTCCAGGCTTTGGAGTTACACAAGCCTGGCTAACCACTCACTGGCTGCATGATCTCAGGCAAGTCACTTAACCACTTAAGGCACTGTTGAGTGCAGAGTCTGGCCTGAGCAGCATTCTCCCCCCGCCCCCACCCCGGTATGGTTATGCTCTCCCCAAATCCTACTCCTTTAGAGAAGCCATCACCACTCCCACCCAAAATCAAGATTCATCTCTTCTTCCCATAAAACTCTTTGGTCTCATTTAATAAATGCTCAAAATTTATTGTGCTTTCCATGTTCTTAGACCTTTGTGGGTATTAACTCGCTTTAATCCTCTTAACAACCCGAGGGGTATTGACCATTATTAATCCCATTTTATAGACGACGAAACTGAAGTTCACAGACATCAGCTATGACTGCGATTACTTTTCTAGCTGAAGCAGCAGCATCAAGCGGGCAGGGGCCTCAAGGTCTTTTGAGTCGAGACATCCTGTCCAACGCAGGGCTCCCCTTATGCCTGGCATACCCCCAGACTCTGTCTGCACAGCCCCGGCCCTCAGCTCCTCCCATAAACAAGGCAGCTCCCACGGCTGAGAGGCTGCCCGCTACCGGAGACGCCTGGTTTTGCTTCAGAGAACAAGCCTCAAATCTTTAGTCCTAGGTGGCGCTAGTGGTAAAGAACCCACTTGCCAATGCAGGAGATGTAAGAGACTGGGGTTCGATCCCTGGGTCGGGAAGATCCCTTGGAGAAGGGCATGGCAACTCACTCCAGTATTCTTGTCCGGAGAATCCCATGGACAGAGGAGCCTGGTGGGATACGGTCTATAGGGTCGCACAGAGTCGGACATGACTGAAGCGACTCACACACACACACACACACACACACACACACACACACACACACAATCACTCACAATCTCCCAGAATAGTCACTTCCTAAGCTGGACATTCCCAACTCTTTCAGTTTCTGGATCTTTCCACTTTCTAGGTGTTCAGCTATTTCTCTGGTTCTGATCCTTTTCCAGCTGCTCTTCATTCATTTGTTCATTCATTCATTCACCCACTCAGTCAACAACCGTTTTGTGAGCACTGCAGGGTAGACAGGCGCAAAGCCGGATAGAAGGCCTGCTCTCAGCGTCTGGAGGAGAGACACGGAACAAGCAAAAGCACAGACAGAGGTGTGCACAGTGACAAGAGCGAAAAGAGCAGGATGCCAGTGGGAGGGACCACATCCCTCCCAACGGCTGGTGTGCCCTCCACCCATTCCAGGCCCGTCCATGCAGGAGCGCGTTCACTCTGCACCACAGCCCTGGGAGCGGGTGTAATCCCTGCCTGCTCTGAACAGCGCAGGAAGCTCAAGAGGTGAAGAGGTGAAGTCACTTGCCCAAAGTCAATCATGATAAGACAGCAAAGCATAGATGATGCCATCTTATCTCCAGAGGTTCAGAGAAGGTTCCTTAAGATCCATTCCCAAACTACTAACCCCCCGGCCACACACACATCCCAGAAGCAGCTGACCATGAAGAAGACAGTGGGCCAGTCCTGGCATGTCCCAGACCCCACACTGAACCCCGAGTGCAACACTGGCTTCACTAAGATGGCGGTCACCCTAACCCCAGGCCCTCTGCTTTTCTCCTACTTGATGCCACCTTCACACCTTTGACCTTTAGCCTGGCTGGCTTCAAGGTGGTTGGAAGGACTGTCCAAAAGGACATGAAGAGGTCCAGTCGCCAGCCCCTCTTGCATGAGACGTGGCCCCTGGTCTCACCGATGGCATCAAGGAGGGAGCTAGAAGGACTCCAAAGTCTGGGTAACAATCCCCCCAGGCTCTCCCCAAAGATACCCAATCAGGACTCACAAAACGTTGGTGAGAATCTAGAGCTGACCGGAAAAGTCCTGGGGCTTCCCAGGTGGCGCTAGTGGTAAAGAATCTGTCTGCAATGCAGGAGACTCAAGAGACACGGGTTCGATCCCTGGGTGGAGGAGATACCCTGGAGGAGGGCATGGCAACCCACTCCAATATTCTTGCCCGGAGAATCCCATGGACAGAGGAGCCTGGCGGGCTACAGTCCATAGGGTTGCACAGAGTCGGACAAGACTGAAGTGACTCAGCATGCACACACGCAGTGACCAATCCTCTCCTTGTAGTGATGTGGGAACTGAAGCCCAGAAAAGAGAAGGAGGGAATCCAATGTCACCACAGGGTCAATGGACTTGAATAGAGAACCAGGCGTCCAGCTCCCAGCCCACCCCCAGGAGAGCTGGTGCCACCCCAGCCAAATGAGAACAGCAGCAGGAGCCCGTCCACTTAACCATGAGAAGGGAAAGAGCAACTCGGGCCCCTGGGGTGGTGAGGGACCCACAGGGCCTGGATAAAGGATGCTTGGGATCCAGGTGCAGCAGGGCCCTGCTCCCCACAAGACAGACAGAGCAAAAGCAGGGGTGGGAAGGCAGAGCAGGACAAGGGGCAACAGCCGGAAGCCCTCCCCATGGGTGCTCCTCCCCAGGGACCCCACGGGTGACTGTTTTCCTAGGAACATTGTGTTCAGGCTGTGAGTCTTGGCTCAAGCACCCTACCCTGGCAGATCTCCAGCTGCCTGTTTAATAATGTACAGCCAATGGGCCATTAACAGCAGATTCCAAAAAAAAAAAGTTAGATGGTTGTTTTTGTTGTTGTTGGTTTTTTTTCTTCTTCCGGGTAGTTGGTGGTGGTTATGAAAAACAAGTCTTCTCTGGCTGGCGTCCAGGGCAATCGCAACCGACCAGGCTCAGGGATCCTGGCAGATCCCACCTGCCTCTGCCCACCAGCGCCCCACCATGCTGCAGCACCAGGGTGCCCACTCCCACTTCCACACTCCTGGCAACACTCTGGGCCTCCTACCCCAGGGGGGCAGCCGTCCTGGCACCTGGGAGTTCCAGGGAGGCCTAGGAGGGCCAAGGGAGAGGATGTGGGAGGTGCTGGCAGGGCACAGGGGTGGGGTAGGTGGGGGGCCGAGCTTTCCACGGGCCCAGCGCTTCCTAGGAATTCCACTCCTGTCTGACCAGAGCTGGGGGCGGAAGGCGGGGCCAGGGTAGCTCAACCAGGTGTGAGGACCTCAGTCCACAGCCAAACGGCCAGCTCTTCTGCACAGGACTGGGTCAGCCAGGGAGCAAAAATCCTGGGGCCTGCCCCCATAGACTCCCGTTTCTCTCCATCCGAGAGTCAGTTTTTTTTTTTTTTAATGAAACAAAGATGAATGTTTTTAACGATAAAACATACAATTCACAAAGAAGATAGATATCATAAACCATTAGACACTTAATAACAAAGAAACAAAGGTACATACAGCAAAAATCAGAAGCAATATAAGAGAAAAGAAAAAAAAAATCATAATCATAGTGACATCCAAGAGTCAGGATTTGTAGTAGGATCTGGGGAGTTCAGAAGCAACGACTTATCGGAGGGCAGTTGGAATAGAGGGTGGACCCCTCGTCCTGTAAGAAGCTGCGTGGTGAGCAGAAACAACCTGGGCTGCATGCAGCAGCTGGCCTGGGCGAGAAAGCCCTCCAGACTCTCCTGACTGCTCCATCCTGGCAAGGCGCTTCCAACCCAGAAACACCAGCAAGGCAGAAAGAGCCTCGGTAGCCTTTCTTGGTAGAATGAGCTGCCAGGATCCAGGGGGTTGTGTTTTTATGGCTCTGCCGGGCTTCCTGGTGACCTTGGGCCAGTCTCGTGCCCACTCTAGGCCTCCCTCTCATGGTCTGCCATGGGTGAGATAAGCTGGGGGTCCCACATTCTGCCTGAAAGTCCTGGCCAGAGAAGAACTGTCAAGCCAGATGCTGGGCAGACAGGGAGATGCACAGTCATCATGATGATGGTGATAATGTTATCATTTATCAAGCTTTTATTGACTGATTATTAATTTATTTTATTATTTATTTATCAAGCATTTATTGATAAATGTTATCATTTATCTCTGGGTACCACGCACTGCTTTTTTTATTCTCCCAATAACTCTACTGGGCAGGTTAGTATTATCATCAACATACAGATGAGGAAACTGAGGCTTGAAGAGGTTAAGTCACTTGCCCAAGTTCACGAGGCTAGTGAATGATGGAGGTAGGACTTGGACTCAGGCCAGTTGACCTCGGGGCTCTTTACCATTCGCCGCAGAGAGTCTAGCCTAGGGGAGTGGCCCAGACCTCAGGTGCTGAGAGCCCCAGCAGCCCCTCCTGCCTGCCCTGCACGTCTGCCTGCTGTCCTGCCTCCCCCATTCCATCTCCCGGCATCTCCCCACACCCTGGTGGGGTCCAGTCTCCCCTCTGTCCTTTACTTCCCTTCTGCTTCCTAGGCCTCCTCAGGAGAGCTTCCTGCTTCCACCAGGTAGGAGCACGCACAGACATAGACATGTAACCACACACACTCACACATTCATACACACACACACTCACGCACATATGCCTGCACACGTATCCACACTGCACACAAATGTGCACTTAAACACATGCGCACACACACAGGCATGCACACATCACTGCAGATAGCCACGCACACTCTTTACACATGCACTTCCAAACTTAAAGGCCCCCAAAGATCCACACTGACACGCACACTTGCACCCACACAGGCACGTGCCTTACACTGGTACATACAGATCCACACACACACACACACACACACACGGGCACACATGAGCTCCAGCACAGGAGGTTTGGTGCAGACACCAGAGGGCTGTCTGGGCAGGCAGAGCCGGACAGGTGTCTGCCACGCCACCAGGGTGATTATTCCAAAGGCGAGAAGGCTGCCGGCTAATAATACCGCAGCACATTCCTAGCCAGAGATAAGCAGCCCCAAGCATCCCCGGCACGTTCCAGCCTCGGTGTCTCACCCCTCTGGATTCCACCCACCCGCAGCGCCGTGCTGGAGGAGCCCAAGAAGCCGGCGCCACCAGTACAGACAGACGCCTTGGCCAGGAGCCTGGCACTTTCCCTTCTCCAGGGACCCCTCGGAGACACCCACCCCACACAGGCAAGAGAGGAGGGCTGCATGCATCCTGAGAAGTGGGCTGAATTATAGGTCATCCTCCCCACATTCCAGTCCCTCCAAGCTGGACAAACGCACCCCACACACCTCCAGGACTGAGAGCACCCAACCGGGGCCCCCCCACTGCCAAGGGGTGTCCAGGGCACCTCGTCTCACCCCATCCTCTCCACCACTTATGAAATCAGTGATATTGCTGATATTTTGCAGATGAAGTGACCCAGGTTCACTGAGCTCCCATAGCTAGGAAGAAAGAGACTCAGAATTTGAACCCAGGTCTTCTAACTCCTAAGCTAGGGCTCTTTCTAGGACCTCAAACAACAGGTCCTGGCTGAGTCTTAAGTCACATATTTTCAGGGATCGTTTTTCTCAGAGAAAAGACTCGTTCATTACAGACTCAGGAAGAGGGCATCCTCAGTAACACACACAGGAGGGCAACACCCCCACAAAGGTGTCCAGTGTCGGGGGCTATTCTGGGCATCTGTAGCTGCCTTGGAACAGGAAGACAGACGGGTGTTCATCAGTTGGACAGACGACAGGAGGACAGGAGTCCTACAAACCCCCAAGTCACAGAGAGTTTTGGAAGAAACTTGGGAGATAAATGGACCCCCTGAGTATGGAGTCAAAAGGGAGGGGTCATTGCTTTTTTAGGGCTGGGGTTCTGTACAAAAGGTTGCAGGGCATCAGGACGCAGGCTGGGGACGAAGGCAGGACCCTGAGGATGACATGTACCTACAGAGTCCTGAGGGGCACAGCAGAAAGGAGAGGGTGACATAGACACAGAGAGAAAAGTCAGACAGGAAAGAGACAGAAGAAAGATAGAAATACTTGGAGGTGGAACCTGAGATCCCCAGAGGAAAAGACGCAGCAGAAGGGAATATGAGATGTGACCATACACAGGGGTGAGAAGCTGGAAAGTTCTGTCGGGCCTTGGAGATGTTGGGCAGCCCTCTCTTCAGTCTCCCTCTGCCCTGGATGCTCGAGGGCTGCAGTTCTAAAGCCTGGGTGCACACACGTGCACACACTCACAAGCACGTGTGTGCACACAAGCACATGCCTAAACCCCAAACATCCCTCTTGACCACTCGGTCAGGAGGTAAAGCGTTGCTCTGAGCATTTGTCACAGGAGAGCACTGAGATCCAGGGAAGGGTTGCAGTATCCGTCAAGGTGCCCAGAATCAGGAGAAGTAATCTGGAAAGAGGACCCAAGTACCCCCATCCCCTCAAGATTCCCAGGAGGCAAAGGGCTGAGGCATGAGACCTCGGAAGCAAAGGCGGGAGAGGAAAGACACAGTCCCCGGGGATGCTGGGGCATGACTTTCCCAGCCCCAGGGAGATGGGATCAGAGGAGCAGAGCGGCACCAAGCTTGAGACCAGGCTCCTAGAGGGCAGGACCTTGGCTGGCAATGAAAGCAAGAGGGCAGGGGTCCAGGGGGTGGGACCACGATGGGGAGCACGGCCGAAAGCAGGGGCATGTTCCCACAAGGCTTTGGCCAGCCCCAGGCCAGCCGCCCAGTAAGGCTTCCCAGAGCTGCCTGACCCTCACGGCCAGCCCCTTCAGCACGGCCCACTGGCCCCCACTCCAAGCAAGCCAGGCTGCCATGGACATCTCAGGAATACAGTATTCATCAGGTGGGGCGTCAACGGAGATGGGCACGTGGGCTCCTACCTGTCCCCCAAGCCCCCCCCCATCAACTTCACCCAAGAAGCACCCACTGCCTCTCCTCCTAAGCCCCCTCCTTCCTAGGCACAGCGCAGCAGGTCGGCCAGGCCAACGCCAGGAAACAGAAACTGGAACCAGGAGAAATAAATACTAGACTCCTGATTTCATGGCCAGCTGGACAGAGACCCCACTTAAGAGTCTGCAGGGACACCTATACTGGAGAAAAAGAGGAATGAGAGAGGAGATGGATATAAACTACAGAATAGGGACCCATCAGAAAAAGGGATCCTGTATCAGCACTTGATTAGTGAAGAGACACAGGCAACGATACATGTAGACACACGATTATTACGGAAATAGAAAGAGAGACTAGAGCATAGTTTTCAAACCAACCAACCGAAACGAGACATTTTTGAGATAATCAGGGAAAACTGAATGCAGACGAGGTATTAGCTGCTTTTAGGAAAATATTATTAATTATGTTGACGGTGATAATGGTATTATGGTTACGTTAAAATTAAAAGTCCTTATCTGTTAATGATATGGACTGAAATATTTACAGTGAAATGATATAATGTCTGGGATTTGCTTTAAAAAAAAAACCCACTCCAGCAAAAAAAGAGAAAGAAAAGAAAGTGAAGAGGGACAAATGAATCAAAAATAGCAAGAAACTGACAATTTTTGAAGCAGGAGTATGGGTACTATTATATAGTAGTATTCTCCTACTTCTATAGATGTTTCAAAGCTCCCATAATAAAGAACTGGCTATATATATATATATATATATATATATGGTGGCTCAGTTGGTAAAAAATCTGCCTGCAATACAGGAGACTGCCTGCAGGAGACCTGGGTTCAATCCCTGGGTCAGGAAGATCCCCTGGAGGAGGAAACGGCAACCCACTCCAGTATTCTTGCCTAGGAAATCCCATGGACAGAGAAACCTAGCAGGCAATAATCTATGGGGTCGCAAGAGTCAGACATGACTTAGCAACTAAACCACCACATATAAGGGTGAGAGAAATTTACCTGATCCAGAATTCCTAAGATGTAGCATTCTAGATGATTTTCCTTGGAAACATGGTTCAACAATGGTATTTTAATTTTTTAGTTTAATTTACCAAGAAACTAAAACAGATAATTATAGATTAAGCCCAGTCTTAGAATGAGTAAAAGGTTAAAAAACAAGTCAGTTTTTAAAAATGATGTTATAGTGTAGGAGTGTAGGATGGTGATGACTGATATGGTAAAAGAGGAAAGGAGAAAGAGCACCAAATCCTAACCACTAGACCACCAGGGAGCATCTAAAGATGAAAGGAGACCAAGCCTGACAGCGGTTGGGAAACCAAGGAGCTCACCCACTGCATGGGAAGCTGGTAACTGTCCCACTGCGGGAGTCATTTGCTGTCTGCTCAAGCTCTTGTCTGCACCTATCTGCAGGGATGCAGCTACACCAGAGACATCAACCACAGAGGATAGAGTGGGCTGCTGCTGGGGATCCCTGTTGATGTAGCTGGTGATAGACAGTGGATGGCTGCTTGTTTATCAAGGGCAGCTCAGGCCTGGCTCTAAATTTCTAGAATCTCCAACCTCTAGACCACCCTTGGATGTTGACAATATCTTGCCTGTTTACAGATGGGAAAACTGTGACTCAGAAAAAACAGGCCCCAAGGTCACTGGTGGTAGAGCCTGGATTTGAACCCACATCCCTCTGACACTCAAGGCTGCTAGGTGAACTTCAAAGGCAAGCAGATAACCAACCCAGCAGGAGTCTAAAGCCCCGCCAAGAGCTGGAGCAATGAAAGAGTTGGAAAGGAAGACAAGAACTGTATGACCATGGGAGGAAAAGGAAGGAGAGGAAGGCAGGGAGGGCCTGCACCATTGGTGTGGGTGGCTGGACAGTTATTACACAGAAGTGGCAGAAAGGGAAGGACTACAGCAAGTTGAATGGTGGTTAGACCACTAGGGGAACTGGATGGTAAAAATGGAAGATGGTGAGCTTTGGTCAACATTTCAGAACACCACTCTTCTGAGCTTTGGAATTATTGCAACTCAGTAAGGGGAGGTTGGTTACTCCACACCTCCTGGAACTTCTAGTCAGTAGCTGAAAATGGGTTTGACTAACAGACCTGGGGAAATGAGTATAATTTCTGAGACTGTGAAGTTCACAGGGGAAATACTAATAAAAGAATCCTTTCATTGTCCATCAGAGCCTGAAAACAAAAGCATTACAGTAGTACCTTGGAGAGGGTTGCCTACTTGCCCAGATCTCTAACTTCACATCTCTAAGAACTGGAACAGGAATGAGGAGGGACACTAACCTTCCTCTGCAAAGTTCTCAGCACCCAGGCGGTCCCCATCCATCTTCCCTGAAAGGTGAGATGCCTGAGGGAGTTCCGGTCCCCTGAGCAAGTCTTGCCACCCATGGCTGCATCTTCTCTCAGGACTATGTCCTGAGTCCAGGGACCAGACCGGCTGACTGGAGCCTAACACTGTGGTGGGGGAAGGGGTGAAGGGGAGAGGATGGGGAGGCAGGGGACCACTGGGACATCTGCAGCATGGCGGGCTGGGGGGTTCTGGCTCCACCCATTCACTAGTTGTGTGGGGTGGGACAAGCAGCTTGACCTCTCTGAGCCTCAGGGCCCCCTTCCAACCCACCTTCCCCTCCCTGTCAGTGCTAAAACTGGAAGAATAATAATAGCAGCCTCATGGGGCTGTCTTGAGAATCCAGTGACATGATCCATGTAATGTGCTTAGCATGCAACCTAATTGCTTAATAAATAATAACCACTATTATCATTAATAATAATATTATTGTTGTTGTTGTTGTTAACTATCCTATCCAAGGCCCCCAGCTGGGCCCTTTGGTATTCAAGGCTCTGCTGAGACTGGCTAGAAGGAAGCGGCTGGTGGGCAGCAGCCGGCAGGACAAAGGAGGGGTGAGCACCACTGCTCAACCTCATCCTCTCCAGGAATGCAGGGCCGGCGGCTGGGAGGGTGGGGGGCGAAGGGAGATGCCTCGCCGCTGAGGTCAGGCCCTATTCGGAGCTGGCAGCCTGTTTATCATCCTCCCGGGTGAGGGGGGGTGGGGGAGGAGGGGGAGCAGGGAGGAGGAGGAGGAGGAGAGGCAGCTGCAGAGAGCAGGGGGAGGACTCCCTGTAGGGGAGGGACCACTCCTGCAAAGCAGTCCCGGGAGATCCCTGCCCCTCCTAACTGGTCCAGTGAGTGGGGGGCAGGAGGAGTGCCAGCTTCTATGAGTGGTGCGCCCCCACTCATAGCCCCAGCCAAGAACAGGACACTGACCCTCAAGGAGCAGCATCTACAAAGCTCTCCCCACAGCACCCAGCAAGCTAGAGGTTATTTCCTGATCTCCATCTTCCAGAGGAAGAAACGAACGGAGGCTCAGGCTGGTCCAGCTCAAGGTCCAAGGATGCTCACTGACACCAGTCCCATCTCCTGGCTTTTGTCACTGCCCCAGAGGCTGGGCTCACAGTGGGGTGCAGGGCTGGCACAAGAACAGATGTGCTCTTAAGGGGCACAGCTGGCCTGTGCAGTACTCCCCAGGTCAGGGCAAAGCAGGCTGGGACTCCAGGATTCTCCTGGGTTCATCATCCTGCCCTTACAGACACCCCAGTGCTTAGAAGGCCAGCCCTTCCCAGCCAAACACAACCACCTCTATCCTTGAGATTCAAGTCAAGGGGTCCCAGCTGCCCCTTCAGTCCCCTGGGGCTCCTTGCTGGGCTCCCACCAGCAGCCCCTAGAATTTACCCCTTCCAGCTGCAGTATCAACCTGTTTCCTCCTAGGTAGTCTTCCATGAAAATCAGAGGAACAATCTGGTTTCCCCACAGGTGTGCCTGGTACCTGCCCTGGGCCTGGGCTTCCCCTTATGGAAAGAAAGAGGGCAACTGACCTCCAGGGAGGTGGGAGGAACACCAAGACCCTCTCAGTAGGGCAGGTCTTTGGGGATATAGCTAGGGTTTTCCTCTTGCATGAAGGCTCCTTTCCCACTAGTTTCCACCTCAGCTTCTCCAGTTCTGGAGAAGCCAGGCCCCCTCACCCCTACCTCCCCACCCCTACCTCTAAGAGCTTCAGAGAATCCTGTCCAGTCAGAGAGTTCAGCACCTGTGGGCCCCTCACAGGCTCAAGTCCCACAGGGGTCTCCCTGTACTTCCCTATCTGACTTCAGGATACTAAACACACGCACATACACACACACGTGTGTGCCCAGAGCCACAACTCCTGCCTGGGCTCTGTGCTTAACCCACTTTGAACTCTCTGAGGACCCTCTTTCAAAGTGATCAGATTAAGGAGAGGAACAGCTGCTGCTAACAGCCCCTCAGCCTCTCCCGGGATGGAGGGATACCCCAGGTGTGTTCCCAGAAGGTTGGCGGCAAGTCCTGGAAGGTATCGGAAGCCGTGTGTGTGTGTGTGTGTGTGTGTGTGTGCATGTCTGTGTGTTGGGATGTTCTCACTCAGACTTCCAAGACAGGCATTTAAAAATCCTTCTTATGAGAATTCCCCAGTGGTCTAGTGGTTAGGACTCTTCATTCCCACTTGCTGGGGGCACAGGTTTGATCCCAGGTCAGTGAACTAACATCCCACAAGCTGTACAAAAATTATTTTGAATCCACCCATGCCCAGTAACAGTGATTCTCCCATTTTACAGAGTAAAGGAGGCATTTGCCCCAGCTGTCACAAAGAACAGGAATCAAAAGTCAAATCTGGAAACTAAAGGGACCTGGATTGGGATTGCAAACTTCCAACCCAAACCAGCCTGACGGGGCCCTGTGATGTCTATCCACCCACTCATGCTGACATATGAAAAGCCAAGTAACTCTCATGCTTCCTATAGGATGAGTGGGTGTGGCAGTCAGTTTCCTGTATCAACTTGGCTAGATAAGAGTACCTGGTGATTTCATCAAACACCAATCTAGGTATGTGTGAAAGTGTTTGTAGATAGGTTAATAGGCCTTAAATAAAGATTACTCTGGATCCAATATGGGCCTCGTCCAATCAGTTTAAAAGCAAAAACTGGTTTCTTGAGAAAGAAATTCTGCCTTAAGGCTGCAATATCAACTCCAGCCTGAGCTGCCAGTCTGAGAGACTGCCCTACAGATGTCAGACTTGCCAGTCCTCATAATCTCATGAGCCAATTCCTTAAAATAATTCTCTCCATCTAAATATCCCATTGGTTCTGTTACTCTGGAGAACCCTCACTGCTACAGGCGGAAAATAACAGCTCACACACCGTGGGTCCTACCAACTTAAAGGAACTCCCAGCGCCCAGAGCTGAGACAATCTGACCCAAGAAAAACAACGAAAGCATTGGATTATAACTTATAAAATAAAATGAATATCTACATCCCATACAGACATAAATTCAGTTCAGTTCAGTTCAGTCACTCAGTCGTGTCCGACTCTTTGCAACCCCATGAACCGCAGCACACCAGGCCTCCCTGTCCATCACCAACTGCCAGAGTCTACCCAAACCCATGTCCATCGAGTCAGTGATGCCATCCAGCCATCTCATCCTCTGTCATCCCCTTCTCCTCCTGCCCTCAATCTTTCCCAGCATCAGGGTCTTTTTCAAATGAGTCAGCTCTTCGCATCAGGTGGCCGCATATTAAAAAGCAGAGACATTACTTTGCCAACAAAGGTCCGTCTAGTCAAGGCTATGGTTTTTCCAGTAGTCATGTATGGATGTGAGAGTTGGACTATAAAGAAAGCTGAGTGCTGAAGAACTGATGTTTTTGAACTGTGGTGTTGGAGAAGACTCTTGAGAGCCCCTTGGACTGCAAGGAGACCCAACCAGTCCATCCTAAAGGAGATCAGTCCTGGGTGTTCGTTGGAAGGACTGATGTTGAAGCTGAAACTCCAATACTTGCGAAGAGCTGACCCATTTGAAAAGACCCATAAATTAAACATTGAATAAGTACACAAATAGGGTGGGGGTGGGGTAAAGGACAGTTCTTTATAGTAGAATTCCAATTAATAAACAAAGAAGTAGTAGTAGTGTTAGTTGTTCAGTCATGTCCGACTCTTTGCAACCCCATTAATGTAGCCTGCCAGGCTCCTCTGTCCAAGGAATTCTCTAGGCAAGAATAATGGAGTGGGTTGCCATTCCCTTCTGCAGGGGATCTTTCTGACCCAGGGATCAAACCCGGGCCTTCTGCATTACAGGCATATCCTTTACTGTCTGAGCCATCAAGGAATGATGGAAATAGAAAATCAAATAAACCAAAATTGAGGGACATTCTGCAAAATAACTAAGCAGTTCTCTTCAGAAGTGCCAGAGTCAAAGGAGACAGAGCAAGAGAGGAATTGTCCCAGCTTGGAGGAGGCTAAAGAGATGTGATAAATAAATGCAAAGTGGGATCTGAAACTGGATCCTGGATCGGAAAAGAGGTAATGGAAACACTGGCCAAATTCTACTAAGATATGTAGATTAGTTAATAGCATCAGATCAGTGTTCATTTTCTGGTTTTGATAATTGTGTAACAGTTCCATAAAAATTGAGAAAAGAGTATACTGGTACTCTTTGTACCATTTCTGCAAATCTTCGGCAAGTTTAAAATTATTTCAAAAAAATTTATTTAATTTAATTGGGTCCTGAAAAAGACACAGATTAGGGGTCAGAATGAGAGCCAGAAAAACATAATAGAATTAAGTCCTTAGAAGGGAAAGTGAATTCAACCTGAGAAGGTCCCCAGACACCTTGGAATCAGACAAAGACACTCGGAAAAGAGGGCAGAGGAGGAAGAAGGCAGACTGCCCAGGGAGCAGAGCAAACTGGATAAGATGACACAGGTGGAACACACAGGTATTCCAGCTCTGGGATCGTCACCTGAAGAGGGCCAGACGCGACATCTAGTGATAATCACCACGATGCTACCCCTCCAGCTGCAGCTGTCACAAATCACTGGCTACTGGGCACCAGCAGCTGAAGAGCACTCTCCATATCTAGCTAATTTAACCCTCACTATGACCCTGGAGGAAGGTTTTTGTGACCCTAGTGTATAGATGAGAAACCGAGAACCAGCGCACTTCAGAAAATGGTCCAAGCTCATCCAGTTGTAAGCGAGGAAAGCAGGAAACCAAGCCAGCTCTGTCTCCGACGCTCCCAAGTCTTAGCACAAAAGAGATCTTCACTGCTTCCAGTCCAACCTCCTCCTCATAACGCAAGATGGCTGCTGAGGGCTCACCATCTCACAAGACAGCCCTCTCGAGTATGGACCACTCCAACTGCCTACCCTGGAGGTCCAGGCAAGCTTAGTAAAGCAGAATTTGTCCACCCAACCTGTCTCTCTCCTAGGACCCCATGCACAGAGGGGCCATGATAATAATAATGACAATAATTGCTGGTATTTATCTATTGCTCTGCACACTTTAGACGCTTTCACTCTTATTCTCACAATAATCTTCAAGCAGGAACTATTTTTATGACTTTTATAGATAAAGAACCCAAGTCATAAACAAACAACTTGCCCAATTAGAGTTATGAGCATTAAAGAAGGAAAGTCAGACAGGAGGTCAGTGTCACCTCCAGGCAGACTCTCCCCTGGAGGCTCTCCCAGAGTCTGGGTTCAACTCCTGGGTCCCGGTTCCACTACCTTCCTGGCTGTGTGAGCACATGCTCCATCGTCTCAACCCGTTTCCTCCTCTGTGTCCTAAGGGATTACACTAATGCCTATCCTTTAGTGCCGGTGTGAGGATTAGATTAAATGAGCCTGTCTGTACAGGCATAGGGATCTTCATAAGCCAGAGACTGATGGGGGAATTCAAGCCAGTGTGATTTTCAGAGTGCAGGAGAGGGCGCTGGAGCCTTTCCACGGCTCCTCCGATCACACATGACCCACAAGTGACCTTCCTTCCCTGCTTCCTTGAACAGAACCCGGTTTGAACCCAGACACCTCTGGACACTCTCGCTTGGGTGCCCAGGCCCAGCAGGTGGAAACAGGCCAGGAGGTTAATCTGTGACTGGCTCTGTGTTTCACTGTGCCCCAGGGCACACATACCCCTCTCCTCCTAATGGCCCCCCGCCAACATCCCACCCTGCCTGCCTGCTGCCTGCCAGCTTGGCCAATGACAATTGGTCAAATCATTCACCAGCCATGGGCCAAAACCTCAGAGAGAGGGAGCAGGGGCCTCGTAGGTCCTAGGAGGACATGGGGCCAGCAGGTGACCGCAGGGGGCCAGCAGGTGACCACAGGCAGAGGAATCAGTGTGGGAGGAGGATAAAGGAATGTGGGCCATGGTCATTCCAGTGGAGCGAGCCAGGCCTGCTGGCTAGGGGGTGTCGGGGCGCTTAGCTGTTTGTTATCCTTGTGTCTCAGAATAATAGAATAAGAGTTATCATCTATTGAGAAAGAGTATATCACATGCCAAAATTTCACCTACATTTTCTCTAATCCTCAGACCAGCCTTGCAAGGTGGCTGATCCATATCAGTGTTACTGTTTCTATACCAATGAGGAGACCAGGTTCAGAGGTTGAATGGTTTGTCGGCTCTCATGCAACTCACATAAATAGCAAAGTCAAAATCGACCAGAGGACTTCCCCGGCGGTCCAGTGGTTAAGAATTCACCTGCCAATGCAAGGGGCGTGGGTTCGATCCCTGGTCCAGGAAGATCCCACATGCCTCAGGGCAACTAAGCCCATGTGTCACAACTACTGAGCCCGAGCACTCTAGAGCCTGTGCTCTGCAACAAGAGAAGCCACCACAAGGAGAAGTCTGTGCACCATAACTAGAGAGTAGCCCCGGCTCTCCGCAGCTAGAAAAAACCCAGGCACAGCAACGAAGATGGAGCATAGCAAAAAAATAATAAATTAAAAAAAGATCCACCAGAGCCCAAGGCCAGAGGGGCTCCAACTCCACCAGCACATCCAGGCTCCAGCACTGGCTTTGGGTCAGTGGCTCAGAAGGTTAAGACTCTCCCCAGGGAGAGCCAAGCAGGGTCGGATGGCTGCCAGGTCCTCAGGAAGCATCGTAGGGCCCTCTCTCAGGACCAGCAGCTTCTCTTGGGCAAAGGTAGGTGCCCCAGGAGGGGAAACCCCAGCTCTCCCTCACTCTCCCTGCTCAGCCAGCTCCGGGTGAATTGCAAACCCCCTAAGTTGAAAGCCAGAAGCAGCCAGGGAAGCTGGCATGGGCCAGGGGTTCAAGAGTCACCTCCCCTCTCGTTAGACCTTCTAACCTGCCGTGGCCCCCCTGTCCGCTCCCTGCACCGCAGACCCCAGCCCTCACCAGATCCCTCTTTAGTAGGAACCCCTGGTCTTTGTTCCCTCCTGCATATTTTACCACGTGTCCTGTTTCTACGGGACCCCAGGTCCTCCCCTGTCTCCCTTTCTGGCTCCAACTCCCCAGCTCCCATCTGCCCTCCTCTCCCTGCCCTGGGTTCCCACCCTCCCCCTTCCTAACTCCTGCAGTCTCTCAGATGCAGCAAGCCCCCGTGTGATGTTTACACAGTCCCAGAGTCAGAAACGCTGAAAAATATGAGACCTTTTGGGAACCACATTCCAGGAAAATGAGAAGCCAGTCACAGCTCAGTGTCACTTTCTCCCCCAGCCTTGGGGGGGTGTGTGTGTGTGTGTGTGAGAGAGAGAGAGAGAGACCGCGCACGCTAACTGACTGCTTATGACACACTCCAGGCCTACTTATTAACCCCTGAAGGCCCTATACTCTCAGATGTGTGTGTGTGTGTGTGTGTGCACGCGCACGCTAACTGACTGCTTATGACACACTCCAGGCCTACTTATTAACCCCTGAAGGCCCTATACTCTCAGAGAAAACTCTGGGAAGATTGTTGGGGCGGGGGGGGCGGGGGGTGAGAGGGGCTGTTACAGCTTCCTGAAAATTTTTAGAAAGTGGAGATAAAATGGCTTCTCGCCCAAGACCTACCTCATCCTTGACGCCCACTGTGGGGGAAGCAAAAGCCAGGAGAACAGAAGCCAGAGAAACCAGTGGCTCCCTAGGGGCCTGTGCCCAGAGGAGTTGAAGAGGACTTTCCAGAGGCAAAGACCTGTTAGTGAGGTGCTATCAAGGGACTCCAACATCAGAATCACTGGGGGGCGAGGGGGGAGTCTTAGAAAATAATGCATATGCCTGGGCCCAAGCCAAGACCCACTGAACCAAAGTTAGGGGTGGCAAGAATATGCTTAATGGGCTCATCAGGTGAGGCTGAGGCCCACTGATGGGTGATGTGAGGGAATGGTGACCCATGGCTCTTCTCCTTGGAAACCAGCAAAAAAAAAGAAAAAGAGCCTCAGCAGCAGAGAAAAGAGGCTGAAGGTGGGAAAGGAAGTAGTGAAAAGCCATCAAGCACTGGAGCTAAATACTCAGCCCTGAGCGGCCTGCTAGCTACAGGACTGGGGCAGAAAGCTTCACTTCGGCTTTCCCTTTCGAGAGTGTGACCAATTATAGCCACTTCATGTGTGGTTTTTCAAGGATTCAATGAGATGAGTGTCAAGCAGCCACCATGCAGAGGATACTCAATAAACAGTGGCTATACACAAAGTGACTATGATGAAAAACCCTTCAAGTTAGAGAGAAAATAGGTTCTTTGAAAAGGCCAACAAAGTTGATAAGCTGTTAGTAAACTGACCAGGAAAAAAAGAGAGAAGACAAAATTACTTGAATCAGGAATGAAAGAGGGGATATTACTACTGACCTTACAGAAATAAAAAGAATTATGAAGGAATACTATGCACAATTGTAGGCCAATAAATTAGGTAAGTAAGATGAAATGGACAAAGTCCTTGAAAAACATATACTATCAAAACCAACTCAAGAAGAAATGGAAAATCTGAATATATAAAAAAGTTATCTGTTAAACCGAACTAGCAACACTGCATGCAGAGAAAAGCTCGGGCCCAGATGACTTCACATGTGAATTCTATCGAACATTTAAAGAATAATCAATATCAACTCTTCACAAATACTTCCAAAAAGTGGAAGAGGAGCAAACACCTGTTAACTCATTGCATGAGATCAGTATTACCTTGATGTCAAAACTAGACAAAGACATTACAACAAAAAGAAAACTAAAGATCAATATTTCTTATGAATAAAGATGCACAAACTCTCAACAAAATACTAGAAACCACATCCAGCAACACATAAGAGCAAGAATTACACATCCTGACCAAATGGGATATATCCTGGGAATGCAAGGTTGTTTTAACGTCTGAAAATCAGTTACTGTAATACACCATATCAACAGAATTTAAAGAAAAAAAAAAAAAGCAAACAATCATCTCAACAGATGTTAAAAAAATTGACAAAATCCTGATTTAAAAAACACTCAACAACAAACTATAAATAGAAGGAAATGTCCTCAATGTGATAAAGGGCATCTATGAAAACCCCACAGCTAACATCCTGCTTAATGGTTAAAGACTGCATGCTTTCCCCTAAGATCAGGAACAAGATAAGGATTTCTCCTCTTGCCACTCCTAGTTCTAGCCAGGACAATTAGGCGAAAAAAAAAAAAATGGAAGAAAAGGAAAGAAAATTTGGAAAGAAAGAAGTAAAACTACCTCTATTCACAGATGACATGATCCTGTATACAGAAAATCCTAAAGAATTCAATTTTAAAACTACTGGAATTAATAAATGAGCTCATGAAGGTTAGCGCAAATCTTTAAAACACAAAAATCAATCGTATTTCTATATACTGACAATGAACAATCTGAAAATAAAGTTAAGAAAACAATTTCATTTATAATAATATCAAAAAGAATAAAATATTTAGAAGTAAATTTAGCTCCCCAAAAGTGTAAAACTTCTACTCTGAAAACTACAAAACAGTATGGAAAGAATTTAAAGAAGATATGAACAAATTGAAAGATATCCCATGCTCACAGATCAGAAGACTCAACACTGTTAAGATGGCTGCTGCTGCTAAGTCGCTTCAGTCGTGTCCGACTCTGTGCGACCCCATAGATGGCAGCCCACCAGGCTCCCCCTTCCCTGGGATTCTCCAGGCAAGAATACTGGAGTGGGTTGCCATTTCCTTCTCTGATGCATGAAAGTGAAAAGTGAAAGTAAAGTCGCTCAGTGTGTCCGACTCCCAGCGACCCCATGGACTGCAGCCTACCAGGCCCCTCCGTCCATGGGATTTTCCAGGCAAGAGTACTAGAGTGAGTTGCCATTGCCTTCTCCAGTTAAGATGGCAATACTCCCTAAACTGACCTACAGATTTAATTTAGTCCCTATTAGAATACCAGCTGTCTGCTTTGTAGAAAACATAGGTTGATCCTAACGTTCAAATGGAAGCTCAAGGGACCCAAAACAGCCAAAACAATCTTGAAAAAGAAGAACAAAACTGGAAGACTCACACTTTCCAATTTCAAAACTTACTACACAACAGTAGTAATCAAAACAGCATGGTACCGGTGTTAAGGACAGACATATCCTTATTCCATTCTAAATGGAATAAGACAATTAAGACTCCAGAAATAAAACCTCAACATCTATGGTCAACTGATTTTTGACAATGTTGCCAAGATCATTCAGTGAGGAAAGAGTAGTCTTTTCAACAAATGGTTCTGGAATAACTGGGTTTGTTGTTGTTGTTGTTGAGTCACTAAGTCGTATCCAACTGTTTTTGTGACCCCATGGACTGGAGCCCACCAGGCTCTTCTGTCTATGGTATTTCACTGGATAGGCACATGCAAAAGAATGAAACTGTACCCTTACTTCACACCATATATAAATACTTACTCAAAATGGATGAAAGATGTAATGGTAACAGCCAAAACTATAAAACTCAGAAGAAAACATAGGGCTAAATATCACTTTGGATTTGACATGATACCAAAATCACAGACAAACAAACCAAAAAAAAAAAGATAAACTGGACTAAATCAAAGTTTAAAACATCTGTGCTACAAAGTAAAAAGACAATCCACAGGATGGGGAAAAAATATCTCAAATCATATATCTGATAAGGAACTTGTATCCTGAACATACAAAGAACTCTTATAACTCAACAATAAAGAGGCAAATGATTTAATTTTTTAAATGGGCAAAGAATCTGAAAAGACATTTCTCAAAAAAAGATATATACATGACCAATAAGCACATGAAAGAATACTCAACATCATTCATCATCAGGGAAATCAAATCAAAACCACAATGAGATATCACTTCATATCTACTAGGATGGCTAGAATCAAAAAGTCAAATAAGTATTCATGAGGACGTAGAGAAGTCGGAATCCTCATACATTGTTGGTGCAAATATAAAATGGTGCACTATGTTGTAAGTTGAGTTGTGTCGCACCTCCCCTCCAAAACAGGTATGTTGAAGTCCTAATTCCTCATCCCTCAGATGTGACCTTATTTGGAAGTAGGGTCTTTAATGAGGTCATCAAGTTAAAATGTCATCATTATGGTGGGCCTTAATCCCATATGACTGGTGTCCTTGAAAAACTTGGACACAGAGACAGACATACACAGAGAAAAGATGATAAGCAGACCCACTGAGAAAATACCATGTGAAGATAAAGATCAAAGTGAAGTATCTATAACTCAAGCAACATCAAAGATTGACAGCAACCCACTCAAAGACACAAGGAAGGATTCTCCCTACAGTTTTCAGAGGCATATGGTCCAATTTTGGACTTCTAAGCCTCCAGAACTGTGAAACAAGAAATTTCTGTTGTTTCAAGTCAGTCTGTGATACTTTCCTACAGCAGACCTAGAAAACTAACATTAGCTACTTTGGAAAACAGCCTGACAGTTCCTCAAAAAGTTAAATGTAGAGTTAAAACAGAACCCCATAATTTCACTCATAGGTAGAGATAACTAGATAGATAGAGCCAAGAGAAGTGAAAACATGTGTCCAGTGACAACCTGGAGGGATGAGATGGGGAGGGAGGTGGAAAGGGGCTTCAGGATGGGGGGGACACATGTGTACCTAGGGCCGATTCATGTTGATGTATGGCAAAAGCCATCATAATATTGTAATTATCTTCCAATTAAAATAAATAATTTAAAAAAATAAAACATATATCCACATGAAAACTTGTTCATGAATATTCATGTCAGCATTATTCACAATAACCAAAAGGTGGAAACAATCCAAAAGTCCATCAACTGATAAATGGATAAACAAAATGTGCTATACTCATACAATGCAATATTATTAGGCCATAAAAAGGATGTACCTTGAAAACATTATGTTAAGTGAAAGAAGCCAGCCCTAAAGAACATACATTCTATTGTTCCATTTATATGGCATCTCCAGAATAGAGAAATACGTGGAAATAGAAAGCAGACTAGTGTTTGCTTAGGGCTGGGGCCAGGGTGTGGGAAGGAGAGGGATTGAGGGACAGTTAAAATGTATGGGGTCTCTAAAATGCTGGAGAGGGTATGGAGGAAAAGGAACTCTCCTACACTATGGGTGGGACTGTAGGTTGGTACAGCCACTATGGAGAACAGTATGGAGGTGCCTCAAAAAGCTAAAAAGAGTTGCCATATATGATTCAGCAATCCCGCTACATACTCAGACTCTAATTCAAAAAGATACACGGACCCCTATGTTAACAGCGGCACTAATCACAGTAGTCAAGACATGGAAACAACCTAAATGTCCTTCAACAGATGAATGGGTAAAGAAGACATAGTGTATGTACACACACACACACACACGCACACATAATGGAATACTACTCAGACATAAAAAGAATGAAGGGATGCTATTTGCAGCAACAAGGATGGGCCTAGAAACTACCATACTACATGAAACGTCAGACAGGAAGACAAATATACAACATCACAAATGTAGAATCTAAAACGTGACACAAATGAACTTCTCTATGAAACAGAAACAGACTCACAGACACAGTGAACAGACTTGTGGGTGCCAGGTGGGAGAGGGAGCTCGGGAGGGGTGGGCTGGGAGGGATTAGCAGGTGTAAACTTTATATATATAGAACTGGCTTCCCTGGAAGCTCAGCTGGTAAAGAATCCACCTGCAATGCACGAGACCCTAGTTCGATTCCTGGGTCTGGAAGATCCCCTGGAGAAGGGATACACTACGCACTCCATTATTCACGGACTTCCCTGATGGCTCAGATGGTAAAGAATTCACCTGCAATGCAGGAGACCTGGGTTCGATCCCTCGGTTAGAAAGATCCCCAGAGGAGGCCATGGCAACCCACTCCAGTATGCTTGCCTAGAGAATCCTATGGACAGAGGAGCCTGGTGGGCTGCAGTCCATGGGGTCGCAAAGAGGTGGACAGGACTGAGACTAAGCTCACACAATCGCATATACAGACTAGATAAACAACAAGGTCTTGCTGTATGGCATAGGGAACAATACTCAATATCCTGTGATAAACCATAATGGAAAAGAAAATGAAAAAGGATGGATATAAATGTATAACTGAATCACTTTGCTATACAGCAGAAATCAACACAACATTATAAATCAACTATACTTCAGTAAAATTTAAAAAAATCTAATATATGAAGTTTCTTTTCAAGATGATATATTGACTGTGGTGATGGCTGCACAACATTGAATATACAAAATACCACTGAATTATACATTCTAAAAGGATGAATTGTACTGTATGTGAATTACACCTCAGTAAAGTTGCTATAAAAAAAAAAAAAAGACGATGACTAGGAGAGGTCCTTGACTGCTGAAAGCGCTATTATACACTTGGCATTGTGCTGGGTGCTGACCAAGACAGCAAGGGCAGAGATGGGTCTTCAAAAACTGCAGACCAGCGATTCTCAAGACTAGCTGCAAAGTGGACTCAGCTGGGAAACTTTTATTTAAATCAACTTTATTGACATAATTTATACACAATAAAGGCATCCCTTTTAAGAATATGGTTCAGTGAATTTGACAAATATATACTCTGGGTAACCACGACCACCACAATCAAGATAAAGGACATCTATATACCGTCCAAAAAAAAGTTCCCTCACACCCTTTTGGAAACAATCTTCCCACCACCCCCCAGATCCAGAAAAGTACTACTCTGCTTTTTGTCATGAGAGTTTTGCCTTGTCAAGAATTTCATAAAAATGGAACCATTTGTTCCATTTGTGTCTCGCTTCTTCCACTAAGCCCAGTGTTTTTGAGATTCATCAGCAATGCTATGCATAACAAGAGTTCATTCGTTTTTATTACCGAGTAGTATTCCATGGGAACTTTATGTCACAATTTGTCCATTCGGCTGTTGTTGACTAATTGAGTTTTTCCAGTTTGGGACTATTATGAATAAAGCTGCTAAGAATTTATGTGCAAGGGACGTGTTTTCATTTCTCTTGGGTAAATATCTTGGAGTGGAATTGCTGGGTTATAAGGCAAATGCATGTTTAACTTTTTACGGAATGGCCAACAGCTTTCCAGAATGGTGGCACCATTTTACACTCACAACCCTGGTGGCTACTTTCAAAAATCCCAATGCCCAGATCATGCCCCAAACCAATTAAATCAGATTCCCTGGGGAGGAGGACCCAGGTAGCACTATCTTTAAAGCACCCCAGTGATTATAAAGTACAGACAAGATCTGGAACCCTGACTACAGGTCTCGGTGCCCTGAGGCAAGCAAGCAAGCAAAAGACAAATTATATTCGCTGACATCTGTTTCCTCATTCTTCCTTGACAGTGGAGAGGGAAAAGAGAAGCCAAACACATGTCAGCATCTAGTTTTGCCTGACACCAGGGCCTTCAGCAACCTTGGCTGGTCCCTCAAATTCTCCTCACCTTTTTTTTCTGCCCCTGCAGTGGAAGCCCAGAGTTCTAATCACTGGGCCACCAGGGAATTCACTCTCTGCTTCCCAGGTGGCACAATGGTAAAGAATTCACCTGCTAATGCAGGAGATGAGGTTTGATCCCAGGGCCAGGAAGATCCACTGGAGAAGGAAATGGCAACCCACTCCAGTATTCTTGCCTGGGAAATCTCATGGACAGAGGAGCCTGGGAAGGGGGACTGCCTACAGTCCATGGGGTCGCAAAGAGTCAGACACGATTTAGCAACAAAACAACAGAGTTAGAAGACAACAAGAAAAATACAAAATAAATATTAGCAACATTTCAACCACTTATTTTGAGCTTGGCATTTCAGTTGGGATATCACAGAGTCCTACAAAACAGGTCCTATTATAATCCATGTTACAGATGAGGAAACTGGAGCTCAGAGAGGTTAAAACCCTTGCCAGGGTCACACAGCCAGTTGTTAATATAGAAGACATTTAAACTCAACAGTCTGTCTCCGAGTCCAAAGAACTTAAACACTCACTGCACTCAGAGCAATCGATGGGTCTGAGAGCCATGAACGTCCTCCTGCTACCCTGCTTCCCGGTAGCAGGAAAACACAGCAAGTCTCCAACAACTGTGCAGGGAGGCTGCAGGTGTGTTTATGAGAGAGCAGGAAAGGTGCTATGTAATGTGACTGAATAATGTGACTGAAAGATGGGGGTTAATTATGGGATTTCCTTTCCTTTCAAGCTTAAAGGATGGGATTTAAACCCCTCTGGTACAGGGGAGGGGACCCAGTCATTGCTGCAGCCTCCTCCCTTCATGCCCCTGGTGCAGAGCAGAACGAAGAGCCGGGGCTGCGAAGAGCGTGTTATCGTGGTTGTTGCTCAGTTGTGTCCAACTCTTTGCGATCCCATGGGCTGCCGCCCACCAGACTCCTGTTTGTGGGATTTCCCAGGCAAGAATACTAGAGTGGGTTGCCATTTCCTTCTCCAGGGAATCTTCCCAACCCAGGGATCAAACCAGGGTCTCCTGCACTGGGAGGCGGATTCTTTACCACTGAGCCACCCAAGGAAGCCCAAGGATAGGAGAAGGTAAAGGAAGCAAGGTGAGAAGGGACTGCCCGGAGGCTGAGGTGCAGGTCCCGGCAATTTGCCTGCTCGGCAGCTACCTGGCTCTTTGAACTCTTATCAGACCCGGAATGGACAACCAGCATTTTGCTGGAAGGAGCCACCCTTGTCTGCGAGAATTGCTATTTCAAAGCGAGGGGGCAAATCGGGAGTGAAAAGAGGCTTTCTCAAACACTGTATCCGGATTAGGGGAACCTGGGTGTGGGCTGCACAGAAACTCTGTGCTCTTTCAACTTTTCTGTAAATCTCCAACCAGCCTGGCGGGGAGGGGAGGGCGGGACGAATTGGAAGAATATGTATGTCAATACATACACTATCACGTGTAAAACAGATAGCTCGTGGGAAGCTGCTGTATGCACAAGGAGCTCAGCTGGGTGCTCTGCGATGACCTAGAAGAGTGGGGGGGATGGGAGAGAGGCTCAGAGGGAGGGGATAAACGGATACACACAGCTGTTACACCGCAGAAACTAACACAACATTGTATATTGTACACTGATATTTTAAAAATAAATTTTTAAAAGACAAACTAGGTTAAAAACGACAAATAAAAACAAAACCAACCGAAAATGTAAAATCTCCTTTAAAGTAGTAAATAAATACATACATGAACAAATGTATCTGGAGACTGTGGAACCCTATAGCAGGCGAGTGAAGAGAAAAGCAAAACAGAAGAAAATCTACTGTGTATATACACACTGTGCACGTGCTCAAATAAAAGTGGAAGACAAATCCTGGGCCATTCATTTTAAATCCTCAACTGAGAGAAACAATGGGGAAAGAGGAGGACCCCTATGAGACTTAAGGGTGAGGACTAAGGGAAACTCACAATTTGCTCCCGTTGGAGAAATTTATGCGGGGGGTTGGGGGGCGGGGGGACGAAGGGAGTCTGGGGGGTCTAGGCAGGACCAGGGAATTTGTTCGATCCCTGGTCTGGAAACTAAGATTCCACATGCCACAGAGCAACTAACCCCAGGCTGAAATTAAGACCCTCAACTAAGACACTGCAAAACCAAAAATAAATATTCTTTTTTAATGGAACTAGCTTTTTAAAAAGGAGATTTGGAGGGGCAGCTAGATAGTGGAGCTTCCAGGAACCACGATGAAATGCCAGTGCCTGAATCAGCCCCTTCTCTCTATTTGTCTCCATTTCTCTGGCTCACTCTCAACTCACTTCTCTTCTCACCTGCTTCCCACCCATTTTTACCAGGGCAGTACCAGAAAGCTACTGGCATCAAGGTGCCCTTAGCCAAGACCCTCCCTGAGTCTCAACAACAGATCTATAAAACGGGGCTCCCATGAGCCCTGCCCACCTCTTAGGACTGAGAAGGTGAGGGAAAATGTTTTGTGTGTTACAAAGTTCAGTGTAGATACAGGTGATTAAATGTTCATAGCAGGTCTGTTCATTACAGTTCCAAATTGGAAATAACCCAAAAGGCAATACACAGTGGAATGGATAAATAAATTGTGGTTTATTCACCTACTGGAATACAACATAGCAATAAAAAAAGAATGAACCACCGCAACCCACTAGAACACAAATGAGCCTCCCGGACATAATGCTGAATGAAATAAGCCAGACACAAAAGTAAACATACTGCTTAATTCAATTTATATGAAGTTCATATACAGGCAAAACTAATCTCTGAGGTTATAAGTAAGACTAGCAATTACCTTTGGGGGATATTGATTGGAGGGGGGCACAAGGACTGCTTCTGGGGTGCCAGAAATGTTCTAGCTCTTGATCTGGTTCATAAATATGTACAAATTTATCAGTTGATGATATGTGAGTTGTATCCCAACTAGAAAATGTAAATGACTAGATTTATTATTTGGAGCATCTTTTTTTTCTCTCTCTCTTCTATTGGCTGCACCATGCAGCTTGCAGGATCTTAGTTCCCAATCAGATATCACACCCAGGCCCATCGCCGTGAAATCACCAAGTCCTAACCACTGGACCACCAGGGAATTCTTTATTTGGAGCATCTTTGTGTCAAGCTGTAGGAGAGCATTTTGAAGGGGTTTTAAAATGGTTTTTCTGCTCCTTCTTTTATGCTCTCATCCACCCCCTCAGCCTCTCCCTACATAGGAACTTCTTGTTTCTCAACATTCCTTTATTCCACTCCTTTATTTCTTCATGGAACCTCTACTATCAGACAGGCACTGTTCTAGAAGTTAAGGGCGCAACATATCTCTCAACAGTTCTAAGTGCAATAAACAGCTCAATCTACTCTGAGCTTAGCACTAAGACCCCTCTACCAGCACTTCCTCTCAAGCAACTCCAAGTGGCAAAGAATGGGGCACAGAATATCTGAGCTCTTTTCTATCTTTGCCTATGGTTCCAAGAAAGGAGAAGATGCCTACTATGTGCCAATGGGAACTTAATCCTCTATAACCCAACTGACACAGCTGGAAGGCAGCAGAAGTAGAGTTCAAATCCAGGTAAGTCTAATTCCTATGTCCTGCCCTTCCCACCACTCTTGAGACCTTCCAAAAGCCAGATCAGTTTTGCTCTCTTCCTGGAAATCTGTGGAAGTCAGGCTCCAAATGGTCTCAATGGTTCTTGTCTCCAAGGCCCTTCCCACACTCAATGAGGCTAAAGTGGTAGTTGCTCAGTTGTATCCAAATCTTTGTGATCCCAAGAACTATAGCCCACCAGGCTCCTCTGTCCATGGCATTCTCCAGGCAAGAATACTGCAGCGGTTAGCCATTCCCTTTTCTAGGGGATCTTCTCGACCCAGGGATCAAACCCCTGTCTCCAGCATTGCAGTTGGATTCTTTATCTTCTGAGCCACCAGGGAAGTTCCTCTCAATGGAATTGACTTGCATTAACGAACAGCATATTGCAGAAACAGTGTTCGTCTTCCAAGGCAAGGATATAAAAGACTTGGGGCTTCCGCCTTGCGTTCTTGATTCACCCACTCTGAGGCAGCTACCGCCATGTTGTAAGCATACTCAAGCAGTCCTAGGGAGATGTCTGTGTGGCAAAAAACTGAGACCTCCTGCCAAAAGCCAGCCCCAACTCGTTAGCCACAAGAGTAAACCATCCTGGAACAGATCCTCCAGTCCATCAGGCCTTCAGACGATATCCCCAGCTGACATCTTGACTGCCACCCCAGGAGAGACCCCAGGCTAGAACCAAACCCCACCAAGCCACCCCCATATTTCTGACTCATAGAAACTGTGTGTTGGCTGCTTTTAAGCTACTAAATTTGAGGGTAACTTGTTACATTGTATTGTGACTATAAATAACAGGGCACCTCTCAAAGTCCTGGGTTCATGCTGCAGGAACAGCCTGGGCGAAAGAATGTTTAGGCATCCAGAGCTAGCCACTTACTAGAGGGGTGGCCAGACTGAGCTGAATTTGAGAGGACAGAGGAGAATCGACGTCAGCAAGAATTCCCCAGTGCGTGGGAAAGGAACTGTGAAACAAGAGACCAAACAAAGCAGACATCCCGGCACCCTCTTCGCTGGAAGTTTCTCATACACTTCATCTATCTCAGTAAATGGAACCACGTGTAGCCAGCGACTCCAGCCAAAAACCTGGGAGTCATCCCATTCTGCCTCTCACACCCAACATCTCCTCTACCGGCCAGGCTCTGGGCTCTGGCCCACCATGCATCCCAGGTCTGGTCCCTTCTTACCATCTTTCCTGCAAGCACCAGGGACTACACTGCCAGCCACTCTCACTTGGGCAATGTCAGCTGCCTCTTGGCCCATCTCCCTGCTCCTGCCCTTTTGCCTGCTCAAGGTGAGAATGGGCTTCTCCAAGTGAAGCGTGGCTTATGTCTTTCCTGCTCAAAACCCTCCAGCGCTCTCTCCTCTCCAGCGTTCTCTACTCTACACAGCCCTCTTTGAAGTGTGACAAGCTCAGCTCACCTCTGGAACTTTGTACTGGCTCTTTCCATCTCTCAAATCATCATGTAGCATCATTTGGGTCTCATCTCACACAACGGTCCCTTGGAGGAGCTTCCCTGGGCCACTCAGCCTAATCATCCTCTAACCTCCGCTCTAGCTCATTTCCTTCATAACTTGGTTGGCTATTTATCAGCTGTCTCCCATGTTCGAATGTCAGTCCCATGAAGGCAAAGGCTTTCTTGGTCTTGTTCACCTACAACAGTGTCTGGCACATGGAAAGAGCTCAAAAAACACTGATTTAATGAATCCTGTCTAGAGGCAGGGGGATGGATGAGATGACCTCCAAGTTGATCTGGTTATAAAAGCTGGAGTACAGAGCTCTGCTGTGTTCTGGGGCTCACATCACCCTTTCCCAGCAAAAGGAAACAGCAGGGCGGTAGTAAGAACTGTGGTTTTAGGGGAGAGGCTTGCCAGCTGGGTGGAGCTCACAGCACAAGTGGGTCCCATTTCCTACAGAGGAAAATCCTACAAAAAGGCCCATCTGTCCGTCTGGCCGGCTGCTGCCCTGGCAGTCCACCTCTCCCCTCTGCGTTGGCCTCTTCGGCTGGGCAGAGCAGGGCTGCTGCAGCCTGGTATATTCTGACTCCCAACATATATGAGAAGTGCCAAGCAGGCTGTGCACCACCCCCCAGAAGTCATCTTTGTCATCCCTCTGCCTCCACACAGGAGGCAGCGGTACAACAAGGACCCATCTTCTATCACACGTCTCAGCCTCTCCAGAACACTGCCCCCACCACCCCCCAGCCACCACCATTAGCCCACTCAGACCCTTCACTGTGCATTCATCCCCTTCTCCTCTCTGACTGCATCCAGGACTGCAAGAGATGGATGGCAAAGGGGGAGGGGCAGGTAAGGACCAAGGAATGTCTGCCCATAGGCAAGGAGGGGACGTTTAGAAGGAAGTACAAGGGCCCAGGGACAGAGGTGGGTGAGGGATTATACTGGGAGACCTTGGGAAAGTCATCCAGCCTTTGGATGCCTCAGTTTCCTTATTTGTAAAACCAAAGGATCTTTCAGCCTGTTTATCCTCTGATAGAATCAAAAGAATAGAACCGATAATGCATTGAAGTGCTTTCTAAGGCCTACAGCACTGTAAATGTCCACTGTCATTGAGAGAAACAAGTGCAGGAAGGAGGGGGCATATTGGGGAGGAGCTAGAACACCAGAAAGTTCTGGGATTAAGAGTGGAAAAACTCTGCTCTGAATGAAAACAAGGAAGGAGATGGAAGGAGAAGCAGAAACTCACTCCCCACCTGGAGAAGAAAAGGCTGAGGGGGTCAGAAAAGCAGAAGACAACAGAAGAGGCAGAAACCACCCAGATGGCAGGAACAAGCCAGGCCTTTGACACTTGTGCTGGGAGAGCCCCCCAGCCTGGAGTTTCCAGATGAGGAGGACACAGCCCTCAGCAAGGCCTGAGCAAAGTCACTCAGGAGGAAGTGGGTCCCCTCTAAGAGAGACCTGCTGGGTCCACAAGGTCTACAAGTGCCACCTTTCTACAAGGTAACCCTCAGCCCTCAGAGCTACCGACTGATAATCATCAATTACTTGCTATGTTTTGAGCACCTGTTGTGTCTCAGGAACTGTGCTGAGCATCACACGTATTATCCCATCTCATCCTCGTAATAGCCTTTTCTTATTCCCACATCCTTAAGAATGAAACAGAGGCTCAGAGAAGTTTACCCAGCTAATAAGAAGCAGAGCAGAAGATGCTCTGCTGGTTTCCACTGCTCAAAGTTCCTTTTTGAAGCATCCTTCCTCCTCCTTCCATTCCCTGAACTCCTTCCTGAAAGATCAAGAGTGAATGGCAAAGCGGGTGGTTAGAGGGCAGGGAAGATATTAACAATAATGGAGGAAGGCAGGCAGACTGGGCTGCCTATGAAAGCTAAGGCAGGGCATTTCCAGCTCCAGAAAGCTGAGCGCATCTAACAGAACAATTTCCTTCCCAAGTAATCCATCATAATCCATCCTGGTGTTACCCCCACCCCCATGACTCCAAAAGGCTGCCACTGGTGATCCATCACTCTTCTGCCAGGGCCTGAGAGGATACAGCCAACCCAGGGATCAGCCAGCTCGGCCAATCAGGACCCAGCAAACCCTCTGGTCTTCCTGCCTCTGGTTTTCCTTTCCCTCAAGACCAGCCAGGAAACACTGATGAGGAAACCGAGGATGAGACCGAGGATGAGGGACCCGGCCAATCAAGAGCAGGATGGTCGCTCAAGAGGTTCCAGGCCCAGAGGTCGCGACACTGAGCTCTGACCTTTTTCCACCTCACCCCTCCACCCCCTACCTATCCCATGCTCCCGCCCTCGGGGTCCTGTGGCTGTGACCCCCATCCCGCCAAATCCGGCCGGCTACATCTCCGCGCGGCCCACGGGGTAATTGTAAAGCATCCCTCTGCCCCTCCATACCCCCACCCCCTGGAGAACTAAGGGGAAATACCTTCAAAGGCCCTGCCCCCAGAGCTCGGTCTCCGCCAGCCACCCCCAGCAGCCGCCGAGCCTGCGCACCGCGCCCCCATCCCCCGCTCGCAGCTCCCCCGGCCCCAGTTCTCGCCTTCACCTTGACCTGAGTCCTCTCCGGGGCCCAGGAGCTTTGCATAAACAAAGAGAGAAGGAGGGGACGATCGGGGCACCGCCCCCCGGCCCGCCGGAGCCCCCGCTCCAGTCCCGGGACCCCAAGCCCGTCCGGCCCTCGAGTCCCCCGCGGGACCGGGCGGCCAGCAGCCCCCTTACCTTGGCCTGGCATTTCCGATGACAGGAGAAGCTGCAGACTGCAAGAGGGCGAGACACAGAAAGAAAGTTTAGCCGCGAGGTATGAAATGGAAACTCCGGCGAAATCTCCTCCCACCCCCGCCCGCAACCCGCGCTCAGGAGGGAAGGAGGGACGGAGGGAAGGAGGGACGGAGAGAGGAGGGGCGGGGGGCTGCCGCGGCTCCCCGGGGCCTGCGGGGCGGGAACGCCCGGGAGGCGCCGAGGCCCCAGTCGCCCAGAGCCCCTCGGGCGGCGCGGGAAGCTGGGAGGAGCAGCGGGAGAGGAGGGGACCCACTCCGTGGCTAGGTCCTGGCCGACCCAGTCTGGACCCAGGCCCCTAGCCAGCCGAGCCAGGCATAAGAGGACCGTCTCTCCTTACACAGGAGGCAGCAGGCGGTACCCCAGAACCACATCACTCTCATTCTGGCAAAGAGAGACACACGGACCCAATTCGCGGGCCAGGAGAGGGCCTGTGCACGCACACATACACATTGACACCCACACACACCAATAACCACTTACACACGTACACTCGGCATACGTGCACACGCAGTACACACAGCCAGCCTCACACACCCACTGGCAAGCCACAAACAGTTTCATGGGAGACCTTCAGAGTACAGGCTGACACAGACTTGGACACAAACTCACAAACTTCATGAGAAAACACACATGAGTTGAAACACAGACACACACATGCTCACACGTGCACACACACACACACACACACACACACACACACACACACACGACTTGCTCTGCCCTCCCACTACCAGAAGTTGGAATCAAATTTCCTGTGGGGTTCCCTCAGCCTGGAATGTCCCAGCCCTGCCCGCCCTACCCCCAGGGCCCTCCACCCAGGATTTGGTAGTCCCCTCCCACCAGGTCCCAGAGATGGGGTGAGGGGTCTCCTGAGCTGAGCTGCTGCACGCACTTAGGCCTGCAAAGGCAGGTGGGCCATGGACCCTGACCCCAGAGCCTCACAGCCCTGGCCTCGGTCAGCTGCCTTTCCTCCTGGATCTACAGTTTTGTTGTTGTTGTTTAGTCACTAAGTTGCATCTGACTCTTTGCAACCTCACAGACTGCAGCCCGCTAGGCTCCTTTATCCATGAGATTTCTTAGGCAAGAATACTGGAATGGGTTGCCATTTCCTTCTCCAGGGGATCTTCCCGATCCAGGGATCAAACCCAGGTCTCCTGTATTGGCAGGCAGATTCTTCACCACTGAGCCACCAAAGAAGCCCGAATCTATAGTTACCCACCCATTTCCAACCTCAAGCCAAACAGATCTCCAGCCAAGTGCAGAGGGGAGACCGAGGCACACAGGAAGGCCCAGAGCTGTCGATAAAGCCTCCATGGCTCCCCACATGAAAGCTTCTGGTTTGTCTGCGGTGGTAGGGGTTGGGGACAGAAGCTGGAGGACATGGGGCGGAGTCTGCGATGTGACCTTGGCTGGACCTTGTTCTCCCAGAACCCAGTTCTGGCCACAGCTCAGGCCTGTGACTCAGCCAGTGCTGAGTAAAGCTTTCCTGACCCCACCAGTCACACAGTCCAGCTCGGGGACTTCTCCACCCCCGGCCACCCAAGTCAAGTCATGCCCATCCTTCTAGCCCTCTCTCTGAGTGTCCCACCCTCACCACCCCCAGGTGGCAACTCCCTCCAGAGGGTGTGTCCACTCTGACAACAGCGGTCTTCCCATTCCCATCCCCGTGCCTCCTTTTCTGGCCTTGGAATGTAGAATTAAGAAAGCCTCAGGCCATGTGGCCTGAGCTTTGAAAGCCCTTCCAGCCAGGTAGGCGCCCACTGGGCCAGTGCCTCCTGACCCAGTGCCTCCCCTTCCTCTGCTAGTCAAAAGCCAGGTCTTCAAGAATAATAATTCAGTGGACATGAATTTGAGCAAACTCCAGGAGATAGTGAAGGACAGGGAAGCCTGGTGTGCTACAGTCCATGGGATCCCGAAGTCAGATACGACTTAGCGTCTGAACAACTACAAGAATAAGTCCTGGGCCCCTCCTCTGGAGGCCTCTGCAGACACTGTCCCCTCCTCCTTGAAGGCATCACCACAGAGTGTACTTCTCCTGACCATCTTGCTTCCTACACTTGTTGGCTCCTTCAATGAAGGGACCTCCTCGCTCTCTCTGTCTTCCTCTCTGTCTCTCTCCCTCTCTCTCTTAAACACACATACCTACACACACACATATGTGACAAGTGGTGCCTAGTGCAGAGTAGAGGCTTAATAAATGTTTGCTGCATTGACCTGACTGAAGATCTCCCCAGGAATTTATATGCACCCCCATTTAATCAGGCTTCCCTGGTGGCTCACATGGTAAAACGTCTACCTGCAATGCAGGAGACCTGGGTTCGATTCCTGGGTTGGGGAGATCTCCTGGAGAAGGAAATGGCAATCCACTCTAGTATTCATGACTGGGAAATTCCACACAGAGGAGCCTGGCGGGCTACAGTCCATGGGGTCCTGGGTCTACAGTCTAAGAGTCAGAAATGACTGAGCAACTAACACACACACCTATTTAATCATCCCCACCCAGCACTTAAGTCTTTTCCTGAGCCATAACCCTCCCTACAGCATCTTATAGTCAATCAAAAAGGCATTCTGTAGGGCTTCCCTCCCCAGGCTTCCCAGGTAGCTCACCGATAAAGAATCTGCCTGCCTCTGCAGGAGACATAAGAGATGCGGGTTCAATCCCTGGGTTGAGAGGATTCCCCTGGAAAAGGAAATGACAACACACTCCAGTATTCTTGCCTGGAGAATCCCATGGACAGAAGAGCCTGGAGGACTGTGTCCCTGTTGTCACAAAGGGTCAAACAAGACCGAGCGACTGAGCATGAACTCAAGGGCTACCCTGATGGCTCAGAGGTGAAGAATTCGCCTGCCAACGCAGGAGACACAGGTTCAATCCATGATCCGGAAAGATCACACATGCCTCAGGCAACTAAGCCCAAATGCCCTAGAGCCTGTGCTCCACAACAAGAGAAGCCACTGCAATGAGAAGCCTGCGCACCGCAACGAAGACTAGCCTCTGCTCGCCACAATTAGAGAAAAGCCTGTGTAGCCGTGAAGACCCAGAACAGCCAAAAATAATTAGTTAAATTAAAAATTTTTAAAGGCATCCCTAAGGGTCCACTCCAGGCCTCCCAAGCCCAGTCTACACACTGGGAGCACAGTAAGAGCCAGGACTCCCGTCTTCTTCCAGCATCAGACTTCATACTCCTGACATTCACAGCGTGTATCGAGCTCTTTCCTACCTCAGGGCCTTTGCACTTGCTGTTCTCACTGCCTGGAAGGCTCTCCCTCACCCCAGCTCTCCACTGTTCACTGATCCACATCCGTCTTCTACTTCTAGAATCCACTGAAAGCTATCTCTTCCAAAGAGTCTTTCCATGACCACTCAAATTACAGTAGGCTCCCCGTGATTCTTTCTCAGCAGCACCCTGATAAAAATCCTCTTAGCACGGCTCACAATCTGAAGTCATCTTGGGAAATTCCTGCTTACCTTTATATAGTATGTCTCCCCACACTAGACAGATGAGGGCAGGGAACATGTCTGTCTTGTTCAGACTGTATCCCCAGCAGCTAGATCAGTGTGTGTTACAAGCACCATCTTTGGTGCCAAACAACATCTTTTAGAAAAAGTCCCACCAGACCAGCCCCCAGGACACTGACTACATGGTCTTTGTGGGAATGGCACAAAGATGTCCTTCATCCAGGTGGACCCAGCCCTGTACCTGGATGCAAGGCTTGGTGAACGAAGCACAGACTAATTCCAAGACTCTTGGGCAGGCGCCGTTGGCACTGAGTGGCCTGCGTGAGTATACAGGGCAGCCCTGCCTGTCACACAGTGGGCAGACACTCAGCAAATGCCCTTGAACGGAGGGCAGATGGGGAAATCGTTGGCCAATTGCAGCACAATGTACTGAGTGCTCCCTACGTGCTGGAATGCAAAGAGCTTGTCCTTGAAAGCTCTACAGTGGGGAGCAAAGAAATACCTCCCCAGCCCCCAGCTCAAAAGACAAAAGCTTGGCAAACGGAATTCAAGTGGCAGGTTCCAGGCAGCCCCAGCGTGGTCAAGCCCCCACAGGTGAATTTTTATGCCTTAAGAAGCACCTGCTCCCAACCCCAAGGAAATCCTCTTGCCCTGAGCCCCCTCCAGGGAAGACTCCTTTACAATCCTGGTCACCTGTCTCCGGTATTCTCCCACAGGGCAGTATTCCTACTCTCTAACTTGCATCCCTCCTGCTGTAATTTGAAATATGCTGATCATCTGGCTTCTCACTTCTCAGATCAATGAGGCGTCCAAATGGGTCATAGAAAGGGAAACTGTGGCAGGCAGCCTCCAAGGGGGCCCCAGTGTGAATCACCTCCCAGTAAGCACATCCTTCTGCAGTCCCCTCACACGATGAACTGGTTTATAGACCAATCGTATATTATAGAAAAGATAGTGTGTAACTTCTGAGGCTAAGTTATCAGCTTCTGTCTCCTGGATTGCTCACTTGCGGGGAAGCCAGTTACTATGTCATGAGGACACTCAGGCAGCTCAATGGGGGTGCCGTGTGGGGAACAACTGAGCCTCCTGCTGCCAGCCAGCACCAAGTTGACTGGCATACAACTGAACCACCTTGGAAGTGGATCTTTACTCCGTCAGGCCCTCTGATGACTACGGCCCTGGCTATCTCGACAGTAACTTGATGAGACACCCCAAGTCCAAACCACCAAGGTATATGGGTGAGGCCCCACTCATGAATCCCTGACCCACAGAATCTATGTGAGAGAATAATTTTGTATTTGATGTAAACTGCTAAGATTTGGGGTAATTTGTTACGCAGCTACAGCTAACTAATACAGATACCAGAGCACACGATCCTTCAGAAAGCAAGAGGCCAAAGGCTGATGCTGAGAACTAATACTAGAGGTCATCCTTTGGGTCTTTCCTTGCTCCCTGAGTATCTATATATTCCTCTCTGTAATTCCTTCTTCCGTTTCATTACCTTACCAAGCAGTTAGTCATCCAAAGAGGCTGCTGAGTCTCAACCTTTCTCTTCTACCACTGTACCAGTTCAGACCAATTATCCTTCCCTGGGCCACATCTCCCCACCAGCCTTGTCTCCCTTCAATCCACAGTCACAGGCCATTCCAAGGAACAAACTGATCATATCACACCCCTGCTTAGAACCCTCTGTCCAGCTCAACACACCTATTAGGCCTACGTCTTGCCTCCACCTCCTGCCACTGTCCATAAAGAGATCTGTCCCTGCCACACCAAACTCCACAGACTCTGAGTCTACAAGGCTTATGTCTGGAATGGTGAACTCTTATACATCCTTCAAGGCCCAGTTCAAAATGCTCACCCTGGATAATAAAGCATTCAAAGATGGTCTCTCTCTCCTCTGTGCTCCAAGAATCCTCAACCCACAACAAAGCTCTTATCACCTTATCTAAGCATTCCTTTATTATTTGTTCTCCCCCACATTCAACTGTTTTAAGACAGAAAGGCAGGTCCTGTTCAACCCTGTAGATCTGTGTCCTGCCCCTTCCCCTAGTACTGGGTCTAGCATAGATGAGACTCAGTAAATGTGGAGTAAATTTCAAACTGGAAGGATTCTCTGCAGCCTAAACCCTTGGGACCAGGGTGGACATTCTGAAGCAACGGAAAACACCCAAGTGAGGTAGGGAACTTCACACTTCAGCTCCACCCCCTGCTGGGAGAAGGCAGGTGGGGACCATAGCCAGTCTTCCTAAGTGCTTCAGGGCAAACACCACCTACAATCAAGCCTGGCAAAGGGTGGGAGCACTGAAGGAGTTGATTTATCCTCACCTACTCCCCCATGGGCCCTGCTTTCTATCTACCCACTTTCCTACCTGGCTGCATGTAGACTGACTCTCAGCTCAGATGCAGGTCATGCATCACCAGCTCTGTGATCTGGGACAAGTTACTTAACCACTCTGAGCCTTCATCTCCTCATTTCTAAAATGGGGCTAATAATAGCATCGACCTCACAGAGTTGTTGTGAGAATTAAAGAAGTTAATATACCTGGGCACCCAGAGGATGTTCTGTTAGTTGTACCAGCAGCATCTCCATCACCGTTATGATATTATACAGAAAAACCCTGAGTCAGGAGAACTGGGTTCTAGTCCTGATTGCTATTACAGCTGTGTGACCCAAAGCAAGTCACTCCCATCTCTGAGTCTCAGACTCCTGCTCAGAAAATAAGGCAGCCAACTAGCAGCCTCCAGGGCAGATTGGGCCTGGGCCCTTGTCTTCTTTAACTGGCTCAGTGTTTAAAATACAAAGGCTTCTTCTCTCAGCTGGAGTGTCGTGCAACAGAGCAGCTCTCTCTGGATCCTTGGGGCCTCCATCATGGCCTTCTGTCCACACTCACTTGCCTGCTTTACCACCAAAGTCCCCTGCATCTCTGACCCCTGTTCCAGGGAAACGAAGGCAGGAGAACTCCAACCTCCCCCTCCTAGCATCCCTCAGATACCCGAGACCTCCGTAGACAACACACATCTCAGGATCAACCCCACCTGAGCACACCCACAGAAGGCCAGGGAGCATGCAAGATGAGGACTCCTGGGGAGGAACCCTGTCAAACCAAAGCTCCATGGAGCCCAGGAGCCCCACCTCGGCCAGTGGGTGTCAACACTGCCCCTTCACAAGAGAGCCAGGCCGGTGGGCTGAGATGGAGCCAGAAGCCTCGGAGCGGGCAGGGGTCTGTAGGTCACCTGTGGGGTGGAGCACCCCAACCCCAGCCCTTGGCTGACTCCTGCCTCACTGGGCTGCCTGGACTCTGTCCTGGGGTGGCTTCCTGCCTCTTGGGAACACAGGAAGTCAACATTGTTGGGATCTAAATGGCCTTTTCCTCCTGGCCTCGGGTCGGAAAATGAGCACATAGCCTCGGTGTGCACCTGACCCCGGTGATAAAACGCCTGCATGCCCGGCAGGCCTCTGCTCCTTCCCCAGCTGGCAGAAGCCTGCCCAGCTGCCCACCGGGCTTCACAGCTCTTCCCTGCCTTGCTTATTTCTGTGGCCTGGCCTGGAGGTGTGTGATGGTTTATATTCATCGTCAACTTTCAGTAGATTGTGAGTAAAGAACATTACCGGCCATAATGTGGGTGGGCCTCATCCAATCAGTTGAAGGTTTGAAAGGCAGAGACTGATCTTCCCAAGAAAGAAGGAATTCTGCCAGCTTTTAGACTTGAACAGTCACTCTCCCCTGGGTCTCCAACCTGACTATCTTCCCTGAAGGATTTTGGACTTGCCAAGTCTCTACAATCATATGAGCCAATCCTTGACAATAAATATCTGTCTATCTACCTACCTATCCATCCTATTAGTTGTGCTTCTCTGGAGAACCCTAATGCAAGATGACTTGGGGTGGTAGGGGGAGTGGGTATGGTGTGGCTCTGAAGTTGAAGCAAGAAGAAACCTTCTAGATCATCCCATCCAGTGGTTTTTGTTTTTGTAGCCAAACTCTTGATGCAGCTAGACTCTTACATGGATTCTCAACGATGTTGTTTAACTGCTAAATTGTGTCTGTCTCCTTTGAGACCCCAAGGACTGTAGCACATCAGGTTCCTCTGTCCATGGAAATTTCCCAGGTAAGAATACTGGAGTCGGTTGCCATTTCCTTCTCCAGGGGATCTTTCCCCGCTCAGGGCTTGAACCCATGTCTCCTGCATTGGCAGGTGGAATCTTTACCACTGAGCAACCAGGGAAGCCCCCTCAATGACATTGTTGATCAGTCACTAAGTAATATCCGACTCTTTGCAACTGCATGAACTGCAGCACGCCAGGCCTCCCTGTCCTTCACTATCTCCCAGAGTTTGCTCATACTCATGTCCATTGAGTTGGTGATGCCATCCAACCATCTTATCCTCTGCCACCCCCTTCTCCTGCCTTCAGTTTTTCCCAGCATCAGGGTCTTTTCCAATGAGTCGGCTCTCCACATCAGGTGACCAAAGTATTGGAGCTTCAGCTTCATCATCAGTCCTTCCAATGAATATTCAAGGTTCCTTTAGGATTGACTGGTTTGATCTCCTTGCAGTCCAAGGGACTCTCAAAAGTCTTCTCTAGCACCACAGTTTGAAAGCTTCAGTTCTTCGGTGCTCAGCCTTCTTCATGGTCCAACTCTGACATCCATCCATGACTACTGGAAAAACCATAGCTTTGACTAGACAGACCTTTGTCAGCAGAGTGATGTCTGTGCTTTTGAATATGCTGTCTAGGTTTGTCATAGCTTTTCTTCCAAGGAACAAGCGTCTTTTAATTTAGTGACTGCAGTCAATGATATTGGTTGGCATTTATTGAATGCTTGTTATGTGCCAGGATCTGTTCTGAGCACTTTACATATATTGTCTCAGGTAATTCCCACAGTAACTCAAGGAGGAAGGTTCCCTGTGTGTCTTATTTTAAAGGTTAGGTAACAGAGGCACAGAAAGATGAAGCAAGCTGTCCTCACTAGTAAAAGTTGGAATTTGAATCTAGGATGTCTGAGCCAAATGCAGGATCACCACACTATTCTGCTCACTGATATATTTAACTCTTGAAACCAGAGTTGCTCCAGATAAAGTGGGCAGAGGTTCCAGGGCCCCAGGTCCTTAAGCCTACCCTTGATTTCCCCCTTTTTCCTACCTTCTCAGGCCCCTGAAGAACCTTACAGCTCCTCTGGAACACAGTTTAGAACCTCAGATCAAGTGCAACCCCTCGTTTGGAGAACCAGGAAAACTAGGCCCAGAGAGGTTAAGCGTCTCACTCAAGGTCACACAGCCAGGCAAGAGGAAGCCAGGACTAGAACCCAGTGTCTTCCCACTTGACCAGGCTGCTTCCAGTGACTCCAAGAAGGGAGTGACTGGGACACAGGCTGAAAGCTGGGATTCCCAGTAAAGAGGAGAAATCTCCCTGAAACAAGGTTTCCCCAAACCCAGCTAGTGAGGGCATCTAGGTGGACTTGTCCCATTGAGGGCTGAAGCATCTTCCCCAGGTACATCCCACTCTCAGGGACACTGCAGGTGACAGCCCCCACCTTGCAAGCTGACCAGATGAAGAAGGGGAGGGCTCTTAAGTCTGGGCCCCACTCAAGGCTGGATGGCAGTCTGGGGCTCTTGAGGTGCCATTCTGGTCTCTTCCCTTGGATGTCAGCCTGGCGGGAGGCTGGGGCCCTTGGTGCAGACCCTAGACTCCCTAGAGCACTGCCCCCCAGGGGCCTGTGGGAAACCCTCTCTTTGGACTGAGGAACTCCTACACATCCCTCAAGATCCAGACAACATATGGATTCCCTACTGAAGACTGACAGGAAAATCTGCTGAGTCAGAGGCAGCCTTTCACACACACTGGGCTCCGGAATTGTCCAATAGCACGTCTGCCTTGCCAGGGTAGGAGCTGAGTTTTGGCTCCAGCAGGGCATTCAGCCCAGAGGGGCCCAGTTCATGACTGTCAGATGGGTGCACGCCTGCACGCAGGTGGTGGGGGGGCAGCCTGCATTTGGAGAGTTTTCCAGACTTTGCAGATGCTAACAAGGGAATTCTCTAGGGCCTCCCACGGTCTGGGCCTCCGTGGAAAATCTTGGTCCAACCCTTTTTCTATAGATGAGGAAACTGATGCCGGACAGGACAAGAGATTTATCTGAGCTCACCTGGCCTGTGCATGGCCAGCCCCAGAAGTCAAGGCTAGGCCACTGACAAAGGCCCCAGAGGCCTCTTCTCCCACTGTCTCATCCACCTCCGTCTCCCCACGGGGAGCCTTAGTCCTGACACCAAGGCTCACTTTGAGCCACACAAAGAATCTCAGTGCTCCTCACAATCACCACTCAGAGAAAGGGCTGGGTTTATTATTAACCCTTTGATACCTGGGAGGAAACACTCAGTGCATCAGAAGACAGGCCACGGTCTCACAGCCACCTCTTTGCCAGTATATCTGCCACATTGGCACTCACATGTCCACCCACCTCTGTTCTCTGTCTGCCTCATTCACCTTTGAGCCTCTCAGAACCAGAACTAGACCCCGGGTTCCCTGACTGTCTCCCCGACCCTGTCTCCCACCCACCCCCTTCAGCCATAGTCCGTTCAACAGTGCAAGGCGGGGAGCTATGGGGCAGGGCGGCCAGTGGGAAGCAGGACCCAGTGCCCCCATCTCTCTAGGTCCTGGCTGGTGTTCTCACTGCCCCTGCCTGCAGCAAAAGCTCCCTCAACACTGCAAGCCCCATGGAGACTCTGCATCCAGGGCCTTGACACTCAACCCTGAACCCCCAGCCACTAATTCAGACAGTCACCAGGTTGCAGCCCGAGATTGAAGACTGGAAGAGGAGCTAGCTCAGTTCAGTTCAGTCGCTCAGGCATGTCCAACTCTTTGCGACCCCATGAACCACAGCACGCCAGGCCTCCCTGTCCATCACCAACTCCCGGAGTTCACTCAAACTCATGTCCATTGAGTCAGTGATGCCATCCAACCATCTCCTCCTCTGTTGTCCCCTTCTCCTCCTGCCTTCAATCTTTCCCAGCATCAGGGCCTTTTCAAATGAGTCAGCTCTTCACATCAGGTGGCCAAAGTATTGGAGTTTCAGCTTCAACATCAGTCCTTCCAGTGAACACCCAGGACTGATCTCCTTTAAGACGGATTGGTTGGATCTCCTTGCAGTCCAAGGGACTCTCAAGAGTCTTCTCCAACACCACAAGTCAAAAGCATCAATTCTTCGGCACTCAGCTTTGTTTATACTCCAAATCTCACATCCACACATGACCACTGGAAAAACCATAGCCTTGACTAGACGGAACTTTGTTGGCAAAGTAATGTCTCTGCTTTTTAATATGCTGTCTAGGTTGGTCATAACTTTTCTTCCAAGGAGTAAGTGTCTTTTTATTTCATGGCTGGAGTCACCATCTACAATAATTTTGGAGCCCCCAAAAATAAAGTCTGCCCCTTTTTCCACTGTTTCTCCATCTATTTGCCATGAGCTAGAGAGCACAACAAATCCTTTGGTTTGGCCTTGGCAAATTGACCCCTCAGCCAGCAAACTATCTATGCAACCATTTCTGGTGCCCCTGAATGGACGGGTGGGTGAATGTATGAATGGGACAGAGGGTGGGTGGGTGGAGGGAAGGAGAGAGGGAAGGATAAGTGGGTCTCTTGCCACCATGACCTCCTGGTTCCAAACCACAGAGAGTCGATCCACTTCTGCATCTCCCGCCATTAGCCCAGTGGCCCCAACCCTGCCCCCAAACCTAGTGACCTCACCTGTCTCACTGGGGTGCACACGTGGCCTGAAGAGCGAGGGGTCTTCTGTCTTCCCTTGCAGGGCTGGAGGCCCCTGGGCCTTCCGTGGCCCAGTTCTGACACCTGCTGGTGCCTCTGGAGAGTGGCCCCGGCTTCTTCCTTCTCGCCACTCATTCACTCAGAGCTGCCAGACCAGCCTGGCAGCCTTCTTGGCCACCCGCCCTCCAGTCTGGTTCACACTAGCAGGGCCAGGCTCCAAACCAGAGGAGACCTGGGACATCTTTGCACACCGTGGGAGCCTTCCATTCACATGGGGTCAAAGCCCCTCCTCCACCCAGGCCCTCTAGCCAGGTCATCCTGGGAACCTAAGACCACAGACTATCACAGAACGTGCGGCCGGAGTGCCCAAGGTCACCCGGTGAGTGTGTTGGGACTTCCTTCTACTCCCAGCCCTGTGTCGCCTCCTCTCAGAGCAGTATCGGGCATCACTGGGGTGAAGGGAAGAAGCACTGGGAAAGGAAGGAAGGAACTGGGGACTGGCCAGCAGTTAACAGGAGCAGGTTCAACAGACAGGATGAGGTGGGGGCTATGATGCAAGCAACATGCAAGACCCCACCTTAGGCAATACCTCCTTGACTTCTCCCAGTTCAGTTCAGTTCAGTTCAGTCACGTCCAACTCTGCGACCCCATGGACTGCAGCACCCCAGGCTTTCCTGTCCATCACCAACTCCCAGAGCTTACTCAAACTCATGTGCATTGAATTGGTGATGCCAGCCAACCATCGCATCCTCTGTCATCCCCTTCTCCTCCTGCCTTCAATCTTTCCCAGCATCGAAGATGGGAGAAGAGGATGACAGAGGATGAGACGGTTGGATGGCATCACCGACTCGATGGACATGAGTTTGAGTAAGCTCTGGGAGTTGGTGATGGACTTCTCCCAGCTCTGACCCTTAAGCACCATCCATCCTCAGAAAGTAAAGAATCCAACTGCAACGCAGGAGACCTGGCTTCAATCCCTGGGTTGGGAAGATCCCCTGGAGGAGGGCATGGCAACCCACTCCAGTATTCTTGCCTGGAGAATCACATGGACAGAGGAGCGTGGTGGGCTGTAGTCCATGAGGTTGCAAAGAGTCAGACACCACTGAGCAACTGAACACATCTCAGTCAGACCACTTGGGAGGAGGGTGCCACCATGTGGCTAATATTGGTATTACACACATTCCTGCTGGCTCCCTAAACTCAGTCTGGGTGTCCCAATCCTGCAGTCTGCCCTTGGCCTGTAACAGGCTTGCCTGGAATGCCCCCCAAATGCATGCACACACTCACACACTTCCATCCACCCACTCCGACTTCAACACCAGCAGCAACTCCTCGTCTAGGAAGCCCTCCTTGCCCAGAGAGCACACACGCTGGAAATACCACTGCGACCCAGCCAGCTGCATGTCTGGGCAAGAGACTTGACTCCTTGGAGCCTCAGTTTCTTTGGCTGTAGAACAGAGATGACACCAGCACCTCCCAGATGCCATGAGCCCTGCATGAGATCACGTGTCTGTGTGCCTCACTATTGTTTTCATCACTGTTCACTAGGGTCTGACACCCATCTTCCCAGCCCCTCTGGGACACAGGCATGGAGGGGAGGGAGGGGGAGAGCCCAGGTAGAAAGAAGCGGGTGAGTAAAGGCTCCAGGAAAGAAAGAGCCTGGCGCTTTGGCATGTTTGACATACTTGGTATACTCGGGAAGTGCGACGGGTGCGGCTGGTTTCACTGTGGACTTGGGAGGCAGGGGAGACGTGGGTCAGAGAGCTGGCAAGGGGCGAGTCCGCCAGGCTGCACGGCTGCAGGAAGGAGTGCGCTTTGTCTTGAGGGCGTGGGGGCTCCCGAGGCGAAACCCAGGGAACTGACACCGAGTCCCAGGGAAGCTGGCACGGAGGTGGGCTGAGAGGGTGGGTCGGGATGCGAGAGGCAGAGGGGCTTCCAGTCGCCCAGGAGAGAGAAGTCACCTGAGATGAGCAGCTCAGGGACTCAAGCCGTATGGCGGGCGGGGGGTGTGATGGCGACTGATGGGAGATGACGGAGGGAGGCAGCCGGTGGCAAGGATGTGGGTGGTGGTGTCCGTCGCCGAGACTGGGCACGGGGCCTCCTGCTGATTTCACCGTGTGATCTGAGGCAAGACACGGACTCCTCTGGCGGCGGTGACAGCCGAGCCCGGGCCGTTCCAGGAACACGTGAAAGCACCGACTGCAACAGCCTGCCAGCCAGCAGGCCCTCTGCCGAGGCCAACCGGGGGCCTCTTAGACTCTCCCCTCAGTTGCCACAAGGGAAGGACCGTGGCTTGGCATCTTTGCAGTACTCCCAGTGCCAGGCACACGCCCCCAAACACCTTCCACACGCCCTGCACACACCAGCCACACACCAACCACATGACATCCACAGGCCAACCACACCCCTTCACACACCCCCCCACACGCCAGCCACACACCAACCACACACCATCCACCTGCCACCACATACTATCCAAACGCCTTCCCCATGCCATTCACATGCCATCTGTAGGCCACCCACACACTTCATGTCATCCACACACAAACTACCTGCTATTTCCATGCCATCTATCACCTGCCGTGTGCCATTCACACACACCTACACGCTCGCCATCCGTGTGCTCAGCCTCTCCTCCCAGATGAGAACCAGGCACCCACTTGGAACCCCAAGGACATCCCAGCCCCGCCGGGACCCCAAGCCTCTCCCTTCCGCGAAGACACGCTCCCCCTCCCCCACGGCCCCACCAGTCACCCACCTTTGCAGGTGCAGCCCTCCCGGGTGATGACCTGTCGGCAGATGCCACAGGGCTTCACCTTCTTGAAGGTCTTCACCTTGAAGTGGTGAGTCTTGGGGGCCTCCAGGTCCTCTGGCTGTGGGAGGAGAGGCACAGAAGTCAGGCTGGGCTCCTGGGGAAAGAGCCAGGAGACTGAGGGAGAAGCAGGCCAGCACTGGGAGAAGGAGAAGTGGGAGCCCCTTCAGTGGTGAAGGGACTGAGCCCATTTCTGGAAGGAGACGCCCATGGAAAGAGAAAACTATGGGTGTGACCCAGACTCCCAGACGGCAGTGGGACTCAGACAACCAAAAACCCCAGCATCCAGGCAGCACAGGCTCCTCCATGGTTTCTTAATCACTTTTTCCGTATTAGCCAAGTGCACTGATTTTAAATGTATTGCTCAGTACAATTTGACACATGTGTGCCCCCTGGATTCACACCCCTGGAGGCTCCCTCGTGACCATCTCAGTCACTATCACCCCAAGGTAAAGACTATTGACTTCTGTCACCAAAATCCATTCTGCCAGGTTTTTAAACTTCATATGAATGGAATGACACAGTATATACCCCTCTGTCTGCTTCCTTGGCTCAGCAAGAATCTGTGAGATTCATCCCTGCGGTCACGTACAGCGGCAGCTCCCTCCTCACTGCTGCATGCACTCCACGAGTGCATGCAGCTAACTTGTTCATCCATCCCACTGCTGATGGCCCTCAACGTTTCACCCCTGTGAGTGCCATGCCCCTCCGCTCTCTCTCGAATCCTCATTATTACTCCCTGCCTCAGCCCAGAAGGTGTCTTCCATCTTCATCTCTTTTTTTTTTCATTTATTGTTATTAGTTGGAGGCTAATTACTTTTCAATATTGTAGTGGGTTTTGTCAAACATTGACATGAATCAGCCATGGAGTTACATGTATTCCCCATCCCAATCCCCCCTCCCATTTTTATTTCTATTTCCTCTTCTTTATTATGAAAATATCAATAGGTTAAATATCTTTTTTTTAATTTTTTTTTTTTTAGCTGCATGCAGCATGTAAGATCTTAGTTCCCTGACCAGGGACTGAACCTCCACCCCCTGCACTGGAAGCGTGGAGTGTTAACCCCTGGACCACCAGAGAAGTCCCTAAATATCCTTTTTAAAATGACACCACCGCACATGTGGGATGGGAGACGGGCTGGCAAGTCCAAGCCTTCTCTGTGTCTGGTTTTCGGTGAGCTCTGGGCCAGCCGCCAGCCTACCACTAACCCGGGCCTCAGTTGCCCCCTCCAGACAGTGAGGTTGGGCTCCACACCCCCTTGTGACCACAGATGTCAACACACTCTAAGTCACAAAGTCATGCATGCTGCTTAAGAACCCCTCCCTCCTCCCACCCGCAGCCCCCAGCCCAGGCACAGGCTGTTCCGAGGACACCGCCCCCCCTCCCCGGGAAGTCACGCCCTGAGTACCAACGCCCATTCCTCTCCCAGGCACCTCCCCCTGGTGTCTGACTGGATTCATTCCCCAGCTCCGGCAGCAGGGGCCAGCAGAGCCCAGACTCTGATGCTGCCCCACCGGCTCCCAGGCCCAGAGCTTTCCAAAGCCCCCAGCACACACATGGGCACACACAGATGCGACTGTACACGCCACAGTTCCAGGGAGAAGGTTCTTTTTCTCCAAGCCCCTCTCCTAGCACCCCAGTCTGAGCCTCCCAGCTCTAGGTGTTCAGGGGACGGCTGGCAGTGTCCCACAAAGTTTTGATAGCAAATAGACATACATAAATGCGTGCAATGCCTATAAGTTGGAATACAAACCAGCATGTCCAGGGCTCGCAGCTGAAAGCCCTGTAGAGCTGAGTCCTGGGTAGAAGAGATGGAGCCACGAGAGACAGAGAGAGAAAAACAGACGAAAGGAGAGACAGAAAGCCAGCAGGGAAAGAGGCAGAAAGACAGAGAGAGGCAGAGGGAGAGAGAGACACAAAAGAGAAAAATACAAAGAGAGGCAGAGAGAGAGAAAAGCAACAGTCAGACAGAGAAGGGAAAAAAGAGGATCAAGATAAAGACAGAAACAAAGACAGAGACAAGCAAGCACATAGATAGTGAGAGAGATGAGATGGAAACACAGAGAGACTATAATGGGAACCAGAGACTCCAAAGGGAACAGACAGACAAAAAGGACACAGGAGCCAGCTTCAAGGGGCTCCTCAGATCTGGGAAGACGTGAGCATCAAAATACATCATGATAGTAATGATACATCAAAATACATGCTAACAGCAATGACAGTCCATACTGATACGTGAAATAAGTGAAAATACTGAAAGTCTGGTGAGGAACAGAGCATTTACGAGGCTCAGAGCACCTCCCCACATCATGCTTATAAATTACAAAGGGGGAAAAAGAGTAACTCTGCCTGGCAGGCTCCACTTTAATCAAGTGATCAAAGCTAACGTCACCGGTAACGGGATGAGTGGAGATCGTGCACTAGGGAGGGGATGGAGTGAGAACAGAACATCATTTCTGCGATACTCCTGCCAAAGACACACAAGCTGAATCTAATCAGGAGGAAGCATCGGACCAACCCCAACGGAGGGACAGGCTACCAATGAAGTGGCTTAGAATCTCCCAAAGTGACAAGGTCACGAAAGTCAAGCAAAGGCTAAGGAGACTTCCAGACTGAAGCAGACTAAAGAGACCTGACAAGCAAATGCCACCACTGACTCTGAACTGGATTCTTTCCACTCCCCTAAAGGACATCATGAGGACAACGGGCTGACCTTCAGTGGAGCCTGAGGATGAGAAGGTAGTCACTCAGCAGTGTCAATTTTCTGACCTGGATGGCTGTGCTGGGTTAGGTAGGAAAAGTCCTTGTAGGAAAATAGGGCCATATTCAGAGAGGGTATGGCAATGGGTCAGCTACTCTCAAATAGTTCGGGGGCGGGAGGGAAGGTTCTCTGTATTGTATTTGACACTTTTCTGAAGTTTTAGATTGTCTCAAAATTCAAAGAGACAGACAGACTATACGTTGAGATGGTGGGGAGGCAGAAGGGAGCAGAGATAAAGCCCAAAGCCGAGACAGAGCGAGCAGAGGGTAGCAGAGCCAGCAGGTGCAGGAGCCCAGCCGCGGCCCCTGTTGGCTGGACCAGGCAGCAGGACCCAGGTTCTGATACTCCAGACACTTTGTTCTGGGAGCTTCTGCTGAGGTTGGGTGTGACGGGGGTAGACTGAGAGTGGGGGCACGCCACTGCCCGACTCTGCACTTGACCCAGTACCCCCTATCCCACACCAGGAGGGGCAGATGAGTCCTCTCCTATCCTGAGGTCTCACCTCCCGTGTTCCCATCTCAGCCCCCTGCTGGCGACCTTCCAAATGATCTCTGTCACTGACCTTCCAGGGAGGGGACCCAGTCCGTTGTCAACTGCAGCAGCCAAGGCTTAGATGGGGAAAGAAGCAGGGAAGGGATTTGGGGTTCAATTTAAGGCATGTCTGAAGGGGCCTGCAGGAAGCCCTAAAGCCCAATCATCTCAAGCCTACTCTGCCCCCAGAAGCCTGCCTCTCCCATCCAACTAAGTCAGCAAAGCTCCCCATACCAGCTTATCCCCCAGCCTTATCTGCCTATGACCCCAAACCTAGCCCTTCCCCTAAAGCCCAGGGAAAGAGGCCTCCTCACTAAAGCAAAGTCAGGGCAGTGGAATCTGCCCAGTAAACAGATGAGGAGCAGGCTGGCCTTCCAGGCTGACCAGCAAACACCCAGGCTTCTCCCCTGGGTCCTGGGCTTGCTTGTTCTGCTTGGCCAACTCCATAAAGTCTGGTTTACAAAATATCCTCCCCCATGGGCTTGGAGAACAGAAATGGGGTTCAGAAAACACGCTCTTTGGCCTCGCTCACGGCCTCTTTGAGCTGCCCTGGGTGATGGTCCATCACATTCCTGTCCCCTATACCCACCGCATCCTGGTTCTCTGGCTGAAGGATCTCTGGGATGGGAGTCTAGAGACCGGCTTTCCAGACTGGCAGTCTTGGGACCATCAGTGGCCTTCTCCGGGCCTCACAGTCCCCAGATGGAAGTGAGGGGTTCGGACAAGACAGCCTGCCTGTACACAGTGTAAGGGAAACAATGGGCCAGTTTGAGAGGAAGGGACTGTGGGATCTAGGGGGCGGGCCTTACTGATGGTTACAGAGAGAGCTCACCCCTCCGTGAGGGGCTGGGCAACCCCACTTGGAGTGAGGAGACCAGCTGGGCCATGCCCAGGAAAGTGACCCCAGGTCATGACCTTGACTCTGCCAGCATCCCTGGCTATATACACTGGGATGTCTGGTAATCTTGTTGAGTCATCCACAGAGGTCTGAAAGTTTCCCGGGATGATGGAGGAGGAAGTGTAGGGTGGAATATCTTCAAATATCTGAAGGAGCTGTCATGGCTGTGAAGTTTCTAAAGGCAAAACAAAACCCCAGTGGGTAGAAGGTGCCAGAATTCATGATTAGACAGGAGAAAAAGAACTTCCAAACAATCTTACGTCAAAATCCAGAGGAAGAAGATAAACGAGGGTCTAGCACCTCCCCTGCCCCGCCCACGGTTACTCTGCAGGTACAGGCAGAGGTTGAGCATGGAGCCCATAAAGCACCAAGCTCAAGGGTAGTGGCTTGTTATGACAATGAGCATCATTTTCCCTGACAAGTGGCAGACAGCCTCACAAAGCACGCCGGCCCCTCCCTTGCCGGATTAGCTCCTAACGGACCTAGGGAAAATTCAGGGCAAAAGAGGCCCGGCCAAGGCAGGAGCTGCCTGGTCTGTCCCCAGCCCACCTCCCTCGAGAGCCAGAACTCAGAAAAGGGAAAGGGTCCTAGCTGAAGTCATTCTTCCCCACCCTCCAAGCCCAGAGCCCTAGCCCAGCGACGAGCCCAGCCAGCATCAGAGGGCTTTCCTGGCCCTCTGGGGGATCTCTCCCTGCCCCACTCCCCCCACTCTGTTCAGCCAAGCTGCCTGCCAGAGGGGTGTGGCACATCTGGCTTGGGCAGCCTTGGCGGGAGTTCTTGGCCTGGGGGTGGGAATGGCTGTTTACTGGCTCCTCCCTGCCCCGTGGGGCAGAGTGCAATGGAGTGGGGGTGGTGATGAAAAGGGACTGATAACCCTAGAGGTCCTCAGCTCATGAGCTCCTGCCCCTTCCCCAAGAAAACATCCCCAGCCCTGCCCCACTGGGTTCCCTGGGCCCCACACTAGGAGCCATGGACGAAGAGGCCAGAGGACAGAAGTCGGCAAGCCAGTGAGCCTTGGGAAAGAAAATCACTATAAAGCAGGCCCCAGACAGACCTGGAGGGTCACACGGTCCTCTCGCAGCCATCCACCCCTCCATGTCTCATCACCGTGGGTTGGGACACCAGGACCTGATTGTCATCAGCGATTATTTCTATGAGGAAGACTGGGACTCCCAGTGGAGCTGCAGGCTGGAGTCTGGGACACTCCCCCGCCCCAGCACCGCACATGCAAGCTCCCTCCAACCCCACCTCACCTTCACGTACACACCACCCCATCGAAGTTCCTCTTCACCATCACCATCACCCCCCAGCCCCTAGCCAGCTAATGGGCTGACCGTGTTCCTGGTCACCCCGGGTGGAAAACTCTGAGTCACTCTCAATGCCTCCCAGCCCTCCACCCTCCAATCCAACCAGTTGCCAGACTCTGTAAATATTGCTTCCTAAATATTCTCTTGGCCCTCCTGTGCTTTTTCATTCCATTGCCTTTGCCCTATTAGAGGCCCTGTCACTTTTGCCTGGGACTGTGGCAACAGCCTCCTGGTCTCCTTCCTCCCTGCACAGCCTCTAAGGTACACAGCTCTCTGGGGTCATCCCCACTCACTCTGAAAGGTTTCCATGCCTTCCCGAGCATCCACGATAAAATGTGGATGCATTTTATCCACATTATCCAATGCAGCAGGGAGCAGCCTTGGTCCATACCCGGCCCACCCAACCATCTCAGTCCCCACGCCCCACTCCCCAACTCCCTGCCCTGGGCCCGTATCTGAGCCCTGGTTCTGCTGTTCCCTCTTCCCAGAATGTCCTACCTGCCTCTCAATATGTCAGGCTTCTAGGCATCCTTGAAGGCCTCATTCAAATCTCATCCCCGAAGGGAAATCTTCCCAAATAACGTCCCCACCATCCCTTTCAAAAATCCACCTCTCCATCCTACTTTTCTTTTTTCATTGTGGAAAGTTTAAAAGCTCTGGAAAAGTTGGACATGCATATGCCCTTGGCCCTGATTCACCGCTTGTGAGCATTCTGCCACTTCTGTCCACACTCTATCTCTGTCCCCCACCTCAACCCAATATAATCACCACCCTCAGGAAATTCAACCTCACAACAATAGCATTATCTAACATTCAGTAGTATATTCTGGGCCCTTTGGCCACAATAGCACCCATTCGAGCTGGGTCTTTGCCTTTGTTTTTATTTTGGACTCAGGATCCAAGCAGGATCTTGTATTACGTTTAGTTGCTGGGTTTCCTTCCTCTTCCTTCATGTGGACACATGACTCCACCTTATGATTTCTCTTTGATGACGCGGACTTTTTTGAAGAGCCCCGGCTGTTTTGCAGAATGGCCTTCGGTATCTGGATGTGTCTGGTCATTTCCTCATGATTCGATTTGGGCTAAGCGCCACCCAGCACCCCTTCCTTTCCTCAGTCACACATGCTTGGCACCCTGACACAGCGCCCTGTGCAATCGACTTGTTAGCAAGGTGACCCCTGGCAAGTTAATTAACCCCTGTCTGCCTCACTTTACTAATCTGTTAAGTGGGCTAATTGTAGTAACCATCTATAGATTGTGACAATGTCTGAAAAGCCACTGGAACAGCGCCTGACACATAGTAAGCACTCACTAGATGTGGACTCTTGTCTTGTGTTGTCACGCCCGGGTGTGCACTGGACTTGCCCACTAGGCACACGCACCTGCTTGTGCTTCTGCTCCGTGTCCACTGAGTCCCGGACAATGTGAGCCCAAAGCAAGTCGGAAGGAGCAAATCGAATGGAGTTGCTGCCTGACCTCGGTTCCCTACAGTGATTGCGCCCGCTGCCGCTGTCCTGCCCTTGGGGGACAGAACACAGGCTCGGGGGTCCTCACCCAGCTGAGGAGAGAGCTCTCCTATGCCATGAAGCCCTGGGTCTCCAAGGGAGGAAAGATGCAGAGAATGGCTATAAATGAGCTCCTCATGTGACAGAGGAGCACACGGACGCTTGGGGAGCCCGGATTCTGCCTGGTGGCCTTCGGCCCCTGACAGGGCTTCCTGAGCTGGCCCATCTCTCACCATTGGCCTGCCTCTCTTTCTCTTTCTCTCTCTCTCTCCACATGGTTCCTTCATAAACCACATCCCAACATTTTTGAGCATTAAGCTCCGGGTCCCTTTTTGTGCTCTAACATGAAAAAAATCACCTCCTGGAGTGGGAAGGCACAGTGAAGGTAAAAGTGTTAGTCGCTCCGTCATGTCTGACTCTTTGCGACCCCATGGTCTGTAGCCCTCCAGGCTCCTCTGTCCATGGAATTCTCCAGGCAAGAATACCAGGGTGGGTTGCCATTCCCTTTTCCAGGGGATCTTCCCAGCCCCGGGATCAAACCTGGGTCTCCTGCGTTGCAGACAGATTCTTTACCATCTGAGACACCAGGCACAGAGATGTGGGTGGTCTGAAACCCCATTAATGGGCCTGGCCTGATGGCAAGGGCCTGGTACGGCTTCTCTCACTGATTCCTCACCGCAACATCCTACAGTGAGGCTGAGGAGCATGCTCTGGGGCACCAGGGAAGCCGGGATGGAGCAAAGATTCAGATTCTGTCTGAGACAGGGTCCCCAGTCCCTAACCACGGCAGTATCACCACTTCCAAGGGTGTGTCAACAGCTGCCACCTGTATTATCTGGAGAAGCCCTGGCAGCTACATTGTCAGGACTCCTCTGCCCAAAGGTCGTCTTCTGGCCAGTTTACCCCATCTTATCCTTCCTCAGTTATGCTTACTTCCTGCACTTGGATTTCTGCGGTCTCAACTTCATCTTTGGATCTAGTGTAAAGTTCACCTCCCAAGAGGAGAACATCTCTTTCCTGATATGTCCCTCCTTCTCCCTCAATCTAGGCGAGGTCTGTCCTTAAATGTCCTTACAGATTCCCTCTTGGATAATATCCATCTTACTGCAATCATTTGTCCAGTATCTGCCAGCTTCTTGAAGAAAGTCGGCACTCCAAGATCAGTGGTGAGACAGGTGGAAGAAATATGGGTGGGTGGTGCTTAGAAGGCATCACAGTGCTTCCCTAACATCATTTCCCATCTCTGGGCTGCTGGCCTCCGACCCCTCAACCAGAGGTGCAAAACCTCCAGCCCATATCCTTCCACTTTTCAGAAGCACTGAACTCACCATGGCCCCCTGGGCAGGCCACTTGCCCTCTGCGGGTCCCCTTTGCCTTAGCCAGAAACTGGAACTAGCCATCCTTGCCCTTCCTACCTCACAGAATTACAATGAGGTTCAAATGAAATAAGTTAAGTCAGAGACATGGAGACAAGGAAGGCACAGGGAGGCTACATGGCTGCCCGGACCACACGGCTAGTAAGTGGCTGAGCCAGGATTTATGTCCAGAATCCGTGCTCCGACTATGCATGCTGCCTGCAGGAGAAAGCCTGTGTGTTCTGGGCCTTCACATTGTCCTCACACCCCACCTGCCCTTCCCGGGAGATTCCCAGAATGGAAAGCCCTGGATGGGGAGGTGGGAGACCCAGGTCCTAGTTGTGCCTAACCTTGCATGGCCTTGAACTGCACCATCGTAAAAAGAGAGCTAACATTTCTTGAGCCCTTACTGGGGGAGAGACGCTATTCTAAAATGTATCGGCTCCTTTAAAACCTAACAACCCTATAGGTAGGTGGGGAAACCAATGGAGAAACAGAGATTTGAAGCCACTTGCCTAAGGTCACAGAGCTCCCGAGTGACAAGGCAGGATGAAACCCAGGCACCACACTCTTGGCCGGCCCGCCATCCTTCCTCTGAGCACCACAGAAAAACAGTACCGTATTTGCTCCCTGACTTTGGGCCTCAAATGTCATGTTGAAAAATTTTACAAAGGGGCCTGGTTTCTTTCAGACCCTGTAAGTGTCACACCACCCAGCCTAGCTCCCAAACCCACAGTCAGGAGGCCCCACAGTGGGCACAGTCCTACAGGCCAATGAAACTCCAAAGAGCGTGAGTTCAGGACAGAGGGATCAGAGTCGGGTTCACAGGGCAGAACTGCACGCTAGGCAACTTGGAGCTCACGAGGACCCTCTGACAAAAATGCATGCTTAGCGCTGGGAGGGACACGGGCTTCAGAAGAGAGAACACTTCTTTGTCTGCAGCTGTGAGCAGCCTCAGAGGACAGCATCCAAGTTCCTATGAGAAACTCAGGATGAACAGTCAAATGCTGAGCCAGAGGCCACACGGCTCGCTCAGCACAGGGCCAGCGCTGTACTTGGCCCCCGCTGCTGCCTTGTAGCTCTCTCAGCCCCACCTAATAAGCCCTCTCCCAGGGCCTGCAGCCCTAACACCAAAAAGCCTCAATTAATAGGCATGTAATTATTTTCTAAATAAACCATACTTGAATATGTAATAGCAAACGATGGGAGCATTTGATGAGAAAATCAAGTTACGCATGATACACAGCTACGTGCCTCAGCTAATAAAGTGGTTTTTATTCCTACAGCTTGTTAGAACTATGTGCCATGGACAGAGGACTTCTTGGATGAAATGTCTGCAGCTATTCCTGGGGAGATCCCCCCCCACTTTAGACCTGGGGTGCAGGGCATCCTGTGAGCCAAGCAGGGGCTTGTGGGTTGGGGGGAGGGACCCGCATATACCTAGCAGCTACTATGTGCTGGGTACCTGGTTTTCTGACACATGTCATCTCCCTCCTCACCCCAGCTGAACAAGGTGTATATTCTTCTCCCCACTTTACAGATCAGGAAACTGAGGCTCAAGGAGGGAACTGTGACAGCCAAGGCTGCCCATCTGATAAATGATGAAAGACACGGCCTTATCTTTCCCCTTTCTTGGTCTGAGGCTAGCCCTGCCTGGTGACAAAGGTCACCCACTTCCCACCAGCAGGTGCCTCTCAATTTGCACCATCTACTCCTCCCCTCCCTGCTACAAACTTATACCCCAGCCCCACAGAGGTCCACGCAAAAAGGAAGAAAGTTGCTGGGACAACTGCAAGGGAGGACTGGGGACAAGAAGTTTGATGGGACCAGGACTGTGCCCTGGGGCCAGTCCTCGCTGACCCCCCCGGACTTGGGCCCACCCTGGCGATGGGCATCCAGGCCAGGGTAGGATGGAGAGAAGACGTACTCCTCCCCAGTCCACCCCACCAGCCTCTTCCACCACCACAGAGAGGCGCCCGCTGGGTTGTCCCATGAAGCCAGAGAGGCACAGAGGAGGGTGGGGATTCACAGGAGAGAGGACAGGAAAAGGAGGGGGGAGGACCTTGGAGAAATCGTCACATTCACACCAGCCCTTGGTCCCCAGTCCCCTCTCCCAGCTCTCGGGCAGAGGAGTGACCTGGACAAGGCACTCGTGCTCACGTCTTGGCACCTCCCCTCCATCCCCCTCATGTCACCCCCCGGGGAAACTGAGGCTCACAGCCACGAGGCGCTTCTCCCACAGCCTCTCTGCTGACGTGGCCTTGTCTCCATCCACAATAGCATCACCCCGGAAGTTTAACCACCAATCTTCCCGCCACAGGCCTCCCTCCCTCCCAGCCTCCCTGAGGCTCCATCCTCAGCACCGTCCACAGGCCTTCCAGAGCTGGGCCCGGGGAGCTGGAAGGGCCTGGAGAGAGGAACTTGGCCATGGCTCCCATCATACAGATGTGGACAGCAGCCCGGTGAGCCCCCTCTGTGCAGGACGCTCCAGACACCTTCAGTCTGTTACTGAGAGCCCCACACGCCACCCAGACGCCCTCATCCCAGGGCCTCCTCACTTCCCCTCTCTGCCCAGTTCTGATGTCCCGCCACTGTCTTTCAGCCTGGGCTTGCCTAAGCCCAGGAGAGTCCTCCCCAGAGCCAGCTGGAACAGGGAAAGATCAGGAAAGACCACATCTGGACCCAGGGCTGAAGCGCCCTCCCCTAAACCAGCCGGCACTCTGAGAGACCAACATTAACCTCGGCCAGGGAAGCCTTCCTCACCCTCCTGACCCTCGCATGCCTTCGCCCAGCCTGACAGCCCAGCCAAGCCCCTCTGAGTAAGGGGTCTCCCGCCCCCGCCCCCTCCCCTCCTGCAGCCGTCAGCCCCCTCTCTCCCTCTGACAGGCCTCAAGACTTTTAACCCTCACCGCGTGGCCCCAGACCCTGCCTGCCCACCCTTCAGGCACTCGCCCCGACACACACCTTCCTGAATCTGGGGCCAAGGAAGGGGAAAGACAAGGCCGTGTCTTCCTCCTTGGGACTAGGGGGTGAGTGGGGGTGGTTCTTGTTAAGGGTGGGAGGGCTGTGGAGGAAGAGGTGGCAATGGTTAGACGTTGAAATTGCGATAACAGTGATGGAATCCAAGCAGAACTTCCCTCTAGCCGGGCTCCTCCAGATTCCATTTTCTAGGTTAATACCCCTTGTTCCCCAGGCCCCCTACCACGGCACCTTCCTCAAACTCTGAGGCTGAGCAACTTGAGGGGTGACGAATTTTCCCCCCAGTGCAGAGGAGGGATAGGGTGGGGGTGGGAATGGAGACAGGAGAAGCTCCAAGAAAAAACCAACTTTGTGACGGCTTCCTCTCCTCACAGCTCCTGGACTCAGCGGAGGGGAGAGGGAAGGAGGGTGGGGGGATGGACCGGGGCGAGGGGCCCCCATTGATGGGGAAGGACTAAGGCTGAGAGTCTACTCAATTCGGTTCTTCCTTCTGTCCCTCAGAGGCAGAAAGGCCCCCTCCTTCACGGCCAGCACTCCCCCCACCCCAGACTCTCAGCGTCAGGCTAAGGTTGAAGGGGCCGGGGTGGGGGCTTCGACCTCCTAGCTAACACAACCACACCTACCCAGAGCATGCAGGACAGACAGATCCATGTCATCTTCGCTGAGTGCTGTCCCTGGGGCCACGCTGGGGCCGGCGGATGGTCCCCCCCAGCTCACAGCCCCCACAGAGCAGGCAGAAGGGAGCTCTGAGTCCGCAGCAGCCGCGGCTCTGGCTCAGCCAGCATCGCTCGCCCTGCCTGCCTCCAACTCACCCTCCCTCCTCCTCCTCCCCCCACTCCACCCCTTGTCCCAGCCTCCGGTCTCCTCCCTCCTCCCAGCTCCTCTGGTGGCTTGCAGGGTCTGAAGCCTTTGCTTTGCCAGGGGTAAGCATGAGGCGGAGCAGAGGGACAGCTACTGGAGACAGCCCCTGCCCCCCAGAACCCTCCCCTGTACCCCCAGTCCCAGACACCCAAGCCCTATGAGCTACCCAGGCTGCTCCTGCCTTCTGGTTTGACCCAGCACTACCGCTCTACTCCCCGCAGATCCCTACCCCTAGAACCCCGATGGAGGGACAGACAGACTGACAAGGGATGGCACAGCCTGAACTGTGGTTCTTCTGTCCCATCCCATCTCCAAGGACACACACATGCCCTCCTGCCCTGGGAACACAAACTCCCTTGCACACACTTAGCTAGCTCTGGTGCCCTTCAGCGAGTTCTGAGCCTGTACCTCACTTGACTCAAGAGAAACCAGGCCTGAGATGGCTGGAGAATGGCCCTGCCCTTGGGGCTGTGAATTTCGTTCCGTCTTTTTCCTACTTTTTTTCCCCCCCTTCTTTCTTTCTTTTCTCCAAACATCTGTCCCAGCCCTTCCTGCCCTTCCTAAAGGAGCCCCGCTCCAGGCTCCCGCGAGAGTCTGTTTTTCTTGACTGTGCCCTGGGCCAACATTTGGTTTGCATTTCCCCACTTCCTCCTCCGCCTCCCCGGCTCCCCCTCCCAGGGCCGTTTTCACCTCCCACCATTCCACATGCCTACTTCTCCCGCACACTGTCCCCCCCTACTCACTCCTGCCAGCCCTTCCCTCCGCCCCCCACCACCTTACCCCAGGGACTAGAGTTTGGGGTCCGGGGTGGGGGGGGAAGACGAGGGGTACAGATTCCAAATGCATCCCCAGGGCTCGCTGCAGGGGAATCCAGCAAAATCTGCCCCGCGCCTTCATTGTCTCAACTCCCCCCTCCACTGTCCCCCCGCAGAAACTTTCCTCTTTGAGCTCTGGCCACAGCTGGACCAAGTGAGGGTGGGTGGGGCTGGTGAATCACCCGCACTATTTTTTTGGAGACTTCCAGGGGAGGGAAGGAGGGCTCAGCCCCACCCCCTTCTGTAGACACACACACACACACACACACACACACACACACACACACCAGGACCATAGTCCAACTCACACAAACACACATAGAATGCCGAGGACAGGGCCCCACCCAGAGCAGGCACTCTGAGACCATTTTCTTGGATTGAGTAACTTGGCAAGAAAGTCCTCTTGCTTGAGGACTTATGTACACACATCAGCGTGTGGTACATGCCCTAGGCCACATGTAAAAAGGGTTATGTATCCCCTGCCTCTCTCCCCGACTCACCCAAGAACACGCCCTCACCACTCTCTGTCAGCACCACACACGGTGCCATCCCAGGGTAGCGTCTACACAACCAACCTCTCCCCTCAGGTGGACCTCTCCAGCCCCGTGTACTGGCTTCCAGCCCACAGCCCAGTCAGGACATCTACCTAGGAAACCCAGAACGAGAGGGAAACATTCACACTTTACCTGGGAAAGGGCTGCCATGTGTGGATGCGCACAGAGGACTCTATTACTTGGCGATTCCAAGATGTCAGGGGAGGACACTATAGCAAGATGTCTCATTCTGTCCCTCCTGGGGCGGGTGCCTGAGTTAAGAGTCTTTGTTCTGATGAAGACATGATAAGGTAAAAGATCAGGGCCCTTCTCACATCTCTCCAAGCCCTTCTGCAGAGCCGTGGAACAATGAAGGATTCTGCCCCTACCCTACACCCCTTTCCAGAACCACAGTGCCCCCTGGATATCCCCTCCCAAGCCTGCCAGGGCTCAAATGACAGTTTAGCCAACACTGTAATGAAGCAGAGTCCCACATGGAGTCGGCCCTGCAGCCACCGAGGGGATGTCCACAGGCACACACTCCTGCCAACCCTCCCTCTCTCGACTGGCTGGAGCTCAGGGCGGTATAGGAAGGGGGCCTCTCTGGGAGCCCCTGAGCCCACCCCTAGCCACCATCACCAGTGCTGCCAGCCCTCCCAAGGGTTCAGCCAGCTCAGCCCTGCCATCTCCACACTCATGCCCACCCCATCTCCCCCTGTCCTGCTCCCACAGCCCTGCCCTTTATGGCTGGCATCACTAGATGTGCCTGCCGGCAGCTATCTCAAGAGTTCTGAGAAATCACCGTACAGCTTCCCAGAAACGCTGAACAAGACAGAAAACCAAGTCACAGTGAACCAATTTGTCTGGCCTCCCACGCAGCCCAAGGGGGCCCTGCAGCCCCCAGGCCAGCTCCCTCTGCAGTCCCTTCAGCTGGAACTGAAAGACTGGAGTAGAGAACCTTAGCACTGAGGGTCTTCTTGGAAGAATCCAGCCCCCAGAATTCCCCCATCCCTCTTTTCTGAGACTCTGGAGGTCTCCCCTGTATCTTAATCTCTTGCAGTTGGGAAGTCCTTCCTCCTACCCAACCACCATCTTCCCTGTTGAAGGTTCAACTCTGCCACCAGAAGTGTCTCTAACTGTATGTGATGACCCTGTTTCAGGACCCTGTTACCCATTATTCATCCTTCCCAGCTGGTTCCTCTGCTCCACCCACACAAGGAGAGTTCCTTGGGCAAGGACCTGTCTTTTGTTTTGAATCCTGAGAGCCTGGCCTTTAGCAGGTATCAGACATGATTGTAGAAGCAATGGATCAATCTACCAATCAATAGGTCCTGACATATTTTCCTACTTTTATCACTTACTATCCCCTTCCCAGAGCTTCCCCAGTGGCTCAGCAGTAAAGAATCTGCCTGCAATCCAAGAGTCACAGAAGACACAGTTTCGATCCCTGGGTCGGGAAAATCCCCTGGAGGAGGGCATGACAACCCACTCCAGTACTCTTGCCTGGAGAATCCCACGGACAGAGGAGCCTGATGGGCTACTGTCCATAGGGTCACACAGAGTCGGACATGACTGAAGTGACTTAGCACACACACAGCAAGCATGCATCCCCTTCCCAGGAGCTTCCCACGTGGCACTAGTGGTAAAGAACCTGCCTGCTAATGCAGATATAAGAGAAGCAGGCTCGATCCCTGACTCAGGAAGATTCCCCTAGAGGAGGAAATGGCAACCCATTCCAGGATTCTTGCCTGGACAAGCCCATGGACAGAGGAGCATGGCGGGCTACAGTCTATAGGGTCCCACAGAGTCAGACACAACTGAAGTGACTTAGCACGCACACATGCACATTCCCTTCCCAAACCCTCCTCCTGGTCCACTCCAGCCCCCCGAAAGGATGTTGGCATACCTTGCCTACACACCCAACTTTCCTCAGCACCATATCTTCCTGCCACATGCTGATCTCCGAGCTCTCCCAGAAGGGGGAGTCTCCAGAGGCTGGACCAGTATCGCCCTTCCTGGGGTCCTGACCCCATGCCTGGACCAGAGACTCACAGGCAGAAGCTGTTGGGGTTGGTGGGTTTTCCCGGCTGAGATCCCAGAAGCCTCAGCACCTGCCCCCGCCCGGTGCCATGACACCCGCTGCCCCGGCCATTTCTGCAGTGGCTGGTATTTAACCCCACTCTCCTCTTCAGGCCGAGCCTTCCTGCTCGCTGCCCACAGCCTCCAGCCTCTATCTAGCTCAGCAGTCAGTTGAGGAAAGAGCCAGGACTGCAGGCTCTGGGGCTGGCGCTGAACTGAGGCAGAAGGAAGGGTGAGTGAGGGCAGGAATAGAGCTAACAGGCCTCGTAAGCCTGCGCCTGGCATTCCTGTATCCCAGCCTCAGTTTCCTCACCTGCAAAATGGCAGAGCTGATGTTCTCAAAGGTCCCTGCCAGCCCCACCTCCTGTGAGACCACCAATTTCCCAGGCCAAGATCCCAGCTCCCTCCAACCCATTCTTCCTCTCCTTCCACACTTGTCCATCAGAAAGTTCTTCCTGTTGTCAGCACATCTCCTAATGGAGCATCAAGTCTTTTTTTTTTTTATTTTAATGCTATATTTATACTAGATTATCATTTCAACATGTAATTAGTTATTAATGAGACTTTACATTATTTTTTACATTTGTAGCACATCTCAAGTCTTTTCTCGGTCACCATGGTCACAAAATTCAAAGGTCAGGAACATCAGAGCTGGAAAGATCTAGGGTCTTTCCAGGGGTCACAGTCAGAACCTTAAGGGGCTCGATAGAAGTTAAATGAAAGGAGCGGGCAAGGAGTCCCTCAGAGACCCAGAGAGCCGGCAGGCTCAGCTAAAGGGGACCCCGCTCCTCATCAACAGCTGCTATGGATCAGTGACATGGCCCACACTGTCAGATCTTTTGATCTGTGAAGAGAAGCCCCAGATCTATATTATTTTACAAAATCTTTTCTACAAAATATGAAAAATGCACTTTTTAAGTGCTGGCCTTTTCTTCTTTTAAAGCCGTTCTGCCAGATTAAATTAAACAAGTCTGCCAGGAGGGTTTGGCTTTCGGGGCCCCGCTCACCTAACCCAGCCCCCTCTCATCTGAGAGATGACCACCCTGCAGCAGAGGGAGGGGTGGGATCGCCCTGGTGTCCCGGAGCTGTGGCTCCCAGCACCTGCCGTCCAGTCGCTGTAGGACCAGAGTCATGCTCTTGCCTTTCTCCTGCCAACCCTGCAGCCCGCTGTCTCCACGCGGGGCCGCACACACCACAACCCTCCTCCCAGTCGGTCCCAGGGGCCTCCCGTTCAATAGGCAGGAGCAGAGCTGGTGCTGGGATTCCCCACCAATGTCCAACTACAGATTCCAACAGCACAGAACACAGGAATCAGACACCAAAGCCCTCGGTAACTGCGTCTCTATCTTTTGGCCCCCTTGGGGCCTTTCTCTCCGTGCCCCTGGAGACAGCAATATTAACTAACCAGACATGTAACTGTGGTATCATATTTAAGCCTCCTACCAGCTCTTGTTTTATAGATGCAGAAACTGAGGCACAAAGAGGCCCAGCAACTTGCTCAGCATCACACAGCTACTATGTGTGAGAGTGGGGCCAGGGTGTCTGATAACCATCTTGTGGGCATCAAGAATTTTCCTGCTGTTCCTCCAGGAATACTGTCACCCAGAGACTAGGGCTTACTGTCCCATGTTGAGGTGATATGTTAACTGTCCTCCCCACTCCTTGGCCAAGGAGAAGGTCAGCTGCCCAGGCCCAGGACTGGCTTGGGTTGGGGGGCAGGGGGACACAGAGAGGGAAGCCAAGGACAGTGCTGCCACCTGGGTCAGGATGAAACTGACTGGCTCCCTAGTGGTTCCAGAAGAGCCAATCAGAAGAGAAAAACCACAGTCCTCGCAAGCCCTGGGGCTTCCCTGAGAGCTCAGTTGGTAAAGAATCCTCCTGCAATGCAGGAGACCCTGGTTCGATTCCTGGGTCAGGAAGATCTGCTGGAGAAGGGACAGACGACCCACTCCAGTATTCTGGGGCTTCCCCTGTGGCTCAGCTGGTAAAGAATTTGCCTGCAATGCGGGTGACCTGGGTCCGATCCCTGGGTTGGGAAGATTCCCTGGAGAAGGGAAAGGCTACCCACTCCAGCATTCTGGCCTAGAGAATTCCATGGAGTCGCAGAGTCAGACACAACTAAATGACTAACAGCTAGTAAGCCCTGGGGCCTGAGTGCTGAGTGAGAACAGAAGCCATGGGGTTTCTGTTCAGATAATCCGCACTCCCTCTCCCTGCCCCCCAGCCCCCTAAAAATTGGCCTTTGAGTCCTGGGGAGCTCAGGGCCCTAGCAGAGCCTCCATGTGCCACTGGACAGGATGTTCTTTGAACTAGGTTGCAACCAAAGGGTGCATGGGGTCTGAAGTCCCAACCATGCTCTAGTCACCAAGCCTGACCTGAAACACATCAGCCTGGAGAATGGGGCATTCATCTGAATGCCCGCCAAAGTATCCTATGGGCCAGGGACATCCAGCCCTTTCCCCCATGTCCACCACCCCTCTAGTATGAGACGGAGTTGCCTCCTTGCACTCCAGAAATCAGAATGCTCCTTAAGAAGGAAAGTGAGTTTCCAACCAGGCCCTGCCTGGGCCCAGCCGACCCAGGAAAGAACATTACTCACACCCCCTTCCACCAGCACCCTTCCCCTACCTCCCCTCCACCAGCACCCTGGGTAGGGACAGCGTCTGGGCCAAATCTTAACAATTTTTAATAAAACCCTTCCCAGAGCCTGACTCGGTGATCTTGATCTCTTCCCCAGCTCTAATTTCCTGCCTGACTCGGACTCTCAGAGGCTGGAGGCAGGCAGCTGCAGCTGACCACCAACTCCCGCACCCCCGGCCCCCCACTCTTATCCTAACCCAGGAGCACTGAGGTCATCCTCAACCTCTGCAAATGATGAGGGGGAGTTGCCAAGTGGCCTGGGGTCCGACTGACCTGGTCTCGGCTGGCCATTCCCACTGCAGGCTGCCTTTTCCCCAGTCTGCAAAGCCGGACTCCGCAGCATCTGAACTCAGAGCCCACAGGACTGTAGATGTGGCTCTGGCCCCGCGGTCCGCAGCGCGTGCCTCCCAGCCAATCCCTGGACACAATGCATTTTGCTAGAAGATTTCAAAGCACACCTTGGGTGACTGGAGGGACTGGAGCCTGCTGGCACCTCTTCCTCACTGCGGAGTAGCAGTGGGGGAAACTGAGTCCCAGAGGCAGCACCTGGGAGGAGGAGCTGAACATTCAAGCTTCTTATGGAGTGGAAAAATCCTTCCTATGCGTGTGATGGGAAGAATGGATATAGGGATAAACCCCTCCATCCTCACATATCCCATGTCTGGCCTGCCTGAAGGTCTACAAGGAGGGAGAGCCCTGCTGGAAAGGCACAACAAGAATAAATCCCAAATATTTCCTGAGTACCTACTATGGAATAAGCACTCGGTAACCATTCCAAATGTCCTACATCATTTAATCCTCACAACAAGCCAGTGATATAGGTACTTTTATAATCCCTATTCCACATGTTTGAAAGCTAAGGTACAGGCAGAGTAAGTCACTTGCCCAAGGTCCACAGCTAAGACATGGTAAACCCAGAATTCAAAGCCAGGCAGACCAGCTCTACTGACTCTTAACCTGAGTACCACTGAGCCCCTTCGCCCATATGACAGGGCCCTTTCTAGTTTCCCTAAGGAAAGGGGAGTGGATCAAAAGCCAGACCCCCAGCCCCTGAAATCCCTCCCCTCACTGGAGCCTTCTGGGGGCTCAAGGTCACGTTCTCGGAATTCTCTCTGTGCCTCCAGGGGAGAATTTAAGGTTACACGCAGTTTTACCAGTTCCCTACTCTGCTGGCCAGCTAGGCCCCCACCTCCTCCCTCTCCCCAGCCTCCCCCACGCCACTCCACCACACACACAAGCACACACACCCTGAAGACAGTCAAGGATCTCCGGAAGAAAGATGCTCAGCCATGGCATGCCCACCCACAGCACTGCAGGTCCCACCACACCCCTCCTCCCTCACTAACCCAGCTACTGCCCCAGCCCCCATCCCTTCCATGCTTGGTTCAGGTCTCTCCATCCTCCTGAATAGATAGGAAGTCCCTCCTGACATCCACCAGGCTCATTTCTCACCCTGTTAAGTCTTAGCCTCACTCTGTTAAGGGCCCAGCCTTAACTCGGAAACCTCTGAATCCAGTGCGGGGGTGGGGGGGAATGAGTTTCCAGGGACTTGGCCTCCTTTTCCACAGAAATTTCAGAGAGATGCGGAAAGCCCCCCACCCCCCATCCCCAGAAGTGCTCCTCTGTGCCCAGGTTCCCAGCGTCCTTGCACAGACTCCAGTGTTATCCTTTAGACTTCTGACCTGAACCTCAGATGCTGTGCCCTGGCAGAGGGGCGTCCACTCCCCGACGTGGATCCATGCGTGGGAGGGGGCTCCCCAGGAGTTCCCAAAGCCTCCCGAAAGCCACACTGACCCGCTCAAGGTAGGTGTCCCTGAGGGCACGAGGGTGATAAACCCGAGGAGAGTGCCGGTAGGAAAGAGTGGAGCAGGTGTCAGGTGAGTTTACCTGTCTTCGGAGGCAGAAGCGCAGGGGCAGGAAGCAGGAGAAGAGGTACTTGCTCCATCGAATCACGCAAGAGAAGCACCAGCTCAGTCGAGTCATGTTGACCCCCGAGGTGAGTGCCCCCCCACCCCGGGCGCGAGGGTCGGGGTGCGGGGGGAGGAGGACCGGCTGCTCTGGGGAGGCGGTGAGGACCAAGGCGAGAGCCCCGCCCAGGGCTCTCCGGGACGCTTAGCCCCGCAGGAGCAGCCCGGGTGTCCCGGCCCCTCTAGCGGGAGGAACTCGATGGGGCCCCCGCGGCACGGCCCCGACGTGGCTCCATCTGCCCGGAAGCCCTGATGGGAGGCGCGGGCGCTGCAGGGCGCTTCCACCCTGGGGGACTTCCTCCAGCTGCTGCCTCTCTCCTCCCCTCGGCCTGACAGCCTCCGCCTGCCGGCCTCCCAGGCGGGCTGGGGGGCGGGCACCACAACTTCGAAGGAGGCTTGGGGAGAGGACCGCAGGCGAGGCTGAGCGGGCAGAGCAGAGGCGGTACCAGGCGCCCGGCGTCCACCTGCGGGGAAGGCGCAGCGGCGGCGGCGCGAGCCTGGGCGGCGGTGGCGGCAGCATTGTGCTCCAAGCTGCAGTGAGTGTGTGAGTGTGCGTGTGTGTGCCTGTGTGTGCGGATTTCCCTCCAGACATCACTCCAATTTCCATATTGCTCCCCAGAGCATAATGTGATTAACTTAAACGGAGGCCTCCAGCTGCCCTGATTGAAGCAGAAACATCCGTGGGCCTGGCATGCACGTGAGAACACCTCCCAGACAGGGCTGTTCCAACTCAGCAACCTCTGACCCTGGCCACACCCCAACTCCGCTGCCTGGATCCCTCTCCAGACAACTACAGGAGGGAAGGAGCTCTGAGCATCCAAAGGCACCCCCATGAGTTGGAAAGGCCCCTGCCTCCCAGGCTGAACCAGCTCTGATGGATGAGAGCTGGTGGGCCACCCACAGCTATGGCTGAACCACCCCTCAGGGTTCAGGGTGTGCCCCGTCCCATCACCACGTGTCACGTGGCTGCCATCAGATGCCAGGGACCCTTCTCTGCCTCTGCGGTGCTCAGAGAATGTGAACAGAGGTTGGGGCCTCTCAGGAATATTGCTTGGGGGAGGGGGGAGTCACCCTACTATGACCCTGGCTCTAGGCAGCAGGAGAAAGGAGCGGGTGAGAAGGAGGTGCTGGACTCTGGAGAGAGGGAGAGAGATACAGAGAGACAAAGGCAGAGGGAGACCCAAGACAGACTTCGGGGAGGGGGAGAGGCAGCGGTGAGCTTTGCCCCTGGTTTTTGTCGCTGCAGAGAAACTGGGAGGGGAGCCAGGCAGCCAAGCCCAGAAAGAAAAGGGGCGGGAGAGCTGGAGAGCTGCGGCTGAGAGCAGACCCTGCGGGGGCCTCCCCACGGTAACAGGCCACTGGAGCGCCAGCCAAGGGCCGCCCCCGCCCCTACTGCTGCCTGCACTCCCCGTCTGGGCTTCCCTGGGCACCATCTCAGGGCCATTTTTTTTTTTCCCCCATGGCAATGCCGTCTCTCTGGCCCCCTCCTCCTCAAGGGAGGATGGCGACACAGAGACAGCATCACACGGTCTCCTTCTTCCCAGCATGCGGCCTGAGGACCGACTTTCTCAGCGAGCTCACTCCCGCCTCCAAGCTTTCCCCCACTCAGCAAATTTGTCAGGCCCCCCGCTACATCCCCAGCTCAGCTCCCCACAGTGAGGAAAGAGCTTTGGGGAAGGTTGGCAGGAGCACAGTGAACACGGTGAAGAAGAGGGAAGGGGGCCCTGCCATCGCCTGGCTAGAGAGAGAAGAAAGACAAACCTCAGCCCCCAACAATCTCCAAGCAAGGGGTACCTCCACTGCTTCCCGCCCCCACAGCATACAGCACCAAGGAGGCTCTGGATGAAAGTTGGAGCGGGGGTACCAGGGAAGTTAGGTGGAAATAGAGCATATGAGCCCATCCCCAGCAGACCCTGCCTTTGCTCTTGCCAACGACCTCCAGCCAAGTGCCTGGCACTGTTGAGATCTCTGCCAGGCTGCAGAGCAGGCCTTCCTTCTCTCTGGTGGCGGAGGTTGGGGGTGGGGGCACGGGTCCTATAATCTCCACAGCCCCCCCTCCGCCCCAACCCTGGCGCCAGAGGAATTGGATACGTTGTGAGATGTGAGGAAACTGGGCAAGTGGAGCAAAGTTTAATCGAAAGGGATCACTGGTTGAATTTGTTAAAGAGAAGGAAGTTCTTCAGATAGGCTGAAACCTGGCCCTGCCTAGGCTGAGAGAGGAGGACAAGGTGATTTTCCATATGAGGATTCTTAACACTTCTCAACACTAAGAACATGACAGGTACTCATCAAACAGAAGGAAGGAAGAGAGGATGGGAAGAAAGAAAAGGAAGGGATTTCTAAGCTTCAGCCCTTTCGGACAAGGAGATCTTGATGAATAGGGCTCAGAAGGTAGAGAGTCCTTAATTTCATCCACTGGCCAGCAGGAGGTGTCCTTAAGCCAATGACCCTCCAGAGAGGAAGGGAAGAGACCGTGGTTGACAAGGGTAAGAAGGCAGGCCCAGCCCTGCCTGGAGCATCTCCCCAGCTCTCCCCTCCCAGCCCCTGGCTCCAGCACACTTCACTGAGCTTAATGCCTGGTTTCTCAGCTCCTGAAGGTCAGTGAAATCCTGCCCCCTTGTGCATGGCCTCGACGGGACACAGAAATGTGTCCTTTGGGGTTTGGTGCCTCATGGGAAATCACACATCCTCTGTTCTGTTTTCATCACCAAAGGAGATCAGAACCCCAGGGACAGCAGCTAGAGGATCCCCAGAACCTTCCGGGAAGCTTTAGCAGGGATTCCCTACGCTTCCCATTTCAAATTTTGTGGATGCATGGAGGGGTCCAATCCCAGCAATTCGTCCCTCGATTTCCATCCATTTCTCCTCAAAGCACCAGAAACTGCATCTGGTAGGTTCTAATGTGTATCCCAGCCCCCATCTCTCCTTCCAGGCCCCCAGGTGTCAGGGACAGAGATGCAGGATTCCACAGAATGGATCAGAGGCAGGGGACGTAGGGGACCACGGTTAAAGAAGAGCCTGGGCAGAGTCCGGTCTGTCAAAAAGACCTGACATCAGATTCCAACCGCTCTGCAGCCCCCAGGTGGGTACCTGACAACAGCCCCCCAGTTCCTCGCCTTGGCCTCCCCAGTGAAGCTTTTGAACAGCTGGCCGCCATCCTCAGAGGGTTAACCAACTCTCTGGGGGCTTTTTGTCTGTCCTGCCCTGTGCAGGCTCCCCCAGACCCCCAGGCCTGTCTCCCAGCCCTGCCAGCCCCTGGGACCACCCTTCTTCCTTCCGCCTCCTCCCCTCAGCTAGAGTCCAGGCAGCCAAGTGGGTCTGGCCATGGCTTGAAGGAGGAGGAATTTCTTCTCCACACCCCACTCTTATTTACACAGCCCAGAGACCTGAATTCTGAGGCCAGGCCAGGGAGGAGATTCCAGAGTCTAGAGCCAGGCGGGATGGAAGCCACAGTCACGGAAAGGGGGCTGCTTTCCCCTCACCCCACAGTCTCCACACCCCACTCCCTGCGAATCGGGAGAAGACGGGGAAACTTCCCAGCCGCATCCAAAGAAGGTGTCAGGGAAACAAGAGAGCAGGTCACAGCCGCCAGCTCCCTGGGGACAGGGTAAGCACAGATTCTCCTCTGTCCCGGGTCCCCAGGGCCACAGTACCCCCGGCTGGTTTTGTCTGTGAGGAGACAAAGGCCGCTCCTGTGAGGGGAGAATGGCTTGGGCATCTGATCGGAGGCTCTGGGTCTTGCTTTCACACCGAGAGAGATGCATAGAGGCTGCTCCCTGGAGGCCCCCGACCTTTCTCCTCCATCAGATGGGGACGGCGGCGGCAGACCCCGCTGTCCGGGTGCTTGCTCACAATCCTCCCAGGCAGAGCAGTTCCTCCCTGGGGCTCCCACTTGGGTCTTGCCTCCAAGACCAGGTTCCCCAGAGCCTCAGCACTTCCACCAAGGGTGGGTTTCCTTCCCCAGCCCCACTCAATGGTTAAACTACCCAACCATATTCAAGATCCAGGACTTCCACATAGCCACAGAACTGGGGTCCCTGAAGAGCTGGGGTCCCATCTCCTATGGGCTCCAGCGTTTCCTCCTCTGATGCCTCCACCAAAGTCCTTCCATCCCTCTAGTCCTGAGTCTCTGTGTGACCCCCAGCCAGTTCATGTCTGCAGAGCACTTAGCACTATCTTTTATTGACAGATCCACTCACTCCCTCACCCCCTTCCCCACCAGATTGCCAGCTTTCAGAGGACCTTGTCAGTCATTCAGGGCTGTACTCCCAACACTCAGAACCAGGCACCCAGCCCTCAGCATGGTTCAGGGCACATGGTCGATGAACATGAGTTACTTGGTAGATTGGTTGGTTGCATGAATACAGGAGAGGAGGAAGGCAGGCCATCCCTTCTTCTAAACCCAGAGTCACTGCCCCAGCCCTGGATTACAGCCAGTGGGCAGTCTCATTTTCCAGGCTTTAACTGCTACTGTACCAGGAGGGTGGAATCTTTGTCCTCTCCACTCCACCCACCCCTGACAAAGGGCACTCCTTATCCTGCTCTGCCACAGCCAGTACTGATTCCAGTTAAACTTAAGAGTGACCCCACACCTTCCCCTGCTCCCTCCCCCAACCCCAACAACATGTGATTTATGAATAGGATTCGAGATCCAGAGAGGGAGAGTGACTTGCCAGGAGTCACACAGTGAAAAAGTAGCAGAGCCAAAATGAATCAAGGTTCCCCCCACCACCCCCCTCATTTCCGGCTCTTTGCTTTTCCATAGCACAACACTGAGGATGGAGGGGAGGAGGCAGAGAAGAGGAAAGGTCCCCCCTCTTATAGATAGCCCAAGGAGGTGAGTCCATAAATTCTCTTTCTCCCCTTCACCACTCCTAACCCAGATCTGTGACCCCCAACAGGCAGGAAGTTCCTCCTGATACCTAACCTTCATCCCCACTCTCAAATTCCAGACCATTTCCTCTTAGACTGCTTTGCCTGGGGAAGGACAACTTGGTCACTCTCTCTGCACAATAAATGCCTTCAGACACTGGCGACTCATTATTCACACCCCCATCCCCACCCCACCCCCAGCCCTCTCTATTCTGCAGGCTGAGAATCCTGGGTCCTCTGGGCCCCTTTCCAAGTGACTTCCATCACCACCCAGCAGCTGACATGATAAATGGGTGGGGGAGGGATGGGGACAGATCTGGAGTGATGGTGTATATCGATCCATTAGGGAGCCCGGGGGGCCTGGGCTGCCTTTCCAGGCAAGCCATAGCATCTAGGGGTAGAAAAGTGAGAATAGGGGCTCTGAGGTCATCCTGGTCATCCTTCTGCCCCCCAGAGTGTTCATTGCAGGGCCTGTCATGGAGACTGCAGACCTAGGAGCTGGGCTGCTGGGTCTGAGCCCAGGTTCCTGCAATGAGATTAAAGCAGGGACTGTCTAATTGATTCTGATGGAACTGGGAGGGGGAGTGAGATGAATGGAGATGGCAGGAGGAGAGGGTGGAAGGAGGGGGCAGGCAGGCCGGGAGAGTCCAGTCTGGGAGACCCAGTTGCATCAGAACCAGCTAATACAATTACTGTCCACCCCACTCGCTCCTCCCAAACACAACCCCCTCCTCTTCCTGGGAAACCAGCCCACTGACTGTCTGCCCCTGAACTGGGCAGAGAAGGCAGATGGGCATGGGAGGCACAGACAGAAAGGAGCTGGGTTGAAGCCCACAGTCCAAAGAACCAAGATGACCCAGAAAGGCAAATATAGTGACAGTGACAGCAGACGGCAAGGGACATCAGAGACAGAGACGAATGGAGATGGACTCAGACAGATAAGCAAATCCCTCCTACTCCCCCGCTCCATTTTCACCTGGCAACCTTCCTCCAGCCCATTCCCTGGCACCCCTCACCCCTCTCCAGCCAGGACATCACACTGGGCTCCTCTCCTGGGCCCATCTCCCATGCTATTCCTGCAGAGTGGAAAAATGGGAAGAGAGGCCAGGAAATGGGACCATCAGGTCTCTCCCGTCCCCACACATCCCAGGGCCCTCAGCCTGGGCCCTGCAGGCATCCAGGGTGGTGTGACAAGGGGGGAGGACCGGGAGGAGCCAGGCCACTGAGACAGATGCCAGGTGGACCCCAGGATGGAGATGAGGGCGGGAGGGGGAAAACAGAGCCTCCAAAAGGGACACCCAGGACGAGAAAAGCAGTGGGGCCGAGGCTGCCAAAAACCAGACAAGTGAGAGAAAGCCGGCCTGAGTGAAGAGGAAGCCAGCAAACAGGGGGAGGAGGAAGTGGGGGCAAGGAGACAGGAGGAAGGTGGAGAGCTCTAACCATCTCACAAAGAGCGGCGGGGAAGGGCCAGCATCAGGCAAGGGGTGGGCGACGGGCAAGAGTAAAGAAGGGGGAGAGAAAGCATGGCATGCCACCAGTCAGGCTGCTGGGGAAACTGAGGCACAAAGCAGGGTGACATGGCCTCATCTCCAAGCTCCAGAAGCAAGCAGGGCCTGGGACTTCCGGGGGCTCCCAACCCCAGTTTCAGAAAACCCAAACAGCAAACCCAGAGCAGAGTCTGAGCTGACCCGCAAGTGTCTGGCTGCAGCCCCTGTGGTCAGGAGCCAGGTCTGGACCCAGGCTCTCAGGGTACTTGCTTCCAGACTAGGAGAAAGGCACACCTGGCTCATGGGTCCAGCCAGGCTGGGAAGAAGCTCCTGGGAGGGCCTCAAGCACCCCCAGACATGAATCCTTCACTCCTCCACAGAAGCCAGGAGAGCTGGCAACTCGTGTGCCCTGCCTGGACCCTGTGTCAGATGTGGGTAAAACCCCTGCATGAGTGCTAACTCACTTCAGTCATGTCCAACTCTTTGTGATCCCATGGACTATAGCCCACCAGGGTCCTCTGTCCATGGGATTCTCCAGGCAAGAATACTGGAGTGGGTTGCCATGCCCTCCTCCAGGGGATCTTCCCGACCCAGGGATTGAACTCGAGTCTCTTACATCTCCTGCACTGGCAGGAGGGTTCTTTACCACTGATGTCACCTGGGATGCCCAAGTAAAATCTCTGTATCCCCTCAAATCAAGGCTGCAGCATTCCTGGGCTGGCAGATTTCCGTTTGCTCCCCTGCCCTGAATGGTACCATATGGCTTCCTCTTCCCCCTGCCCCAAAAGGGTCCCAGGCCCCCTCTGTGATCCCTTGGATCCTGGTTCTGGTATGTTCTATTCTCACTCCCTCTGGGAGCTTCAGGGTAGAGTAGGGCAGGCCTGGCCCCAGACAGACCAGCAAGAAGGAGCTTACTGATGCCGTCTCCCCAGCCCCAGCCCGGCCCTGGATGGATGAACAGAGGCCATGAAAGGTGGGGACTGGGACCCGAAGGCCAGAGGGAGCACCGCAGACTAGGGTTGAAGCACAGTCCCTCTGGGAGCCCCTGTGTCCTCATCTGGGGAGCACGTACTGCTGCATTTGCCTTTCTGACTTCCCAGTGCAGTTGAGAGCACACCAGGAGACACGTATAGGAAGTGTCACCTCCATCGTTCCCACACTCACCTGCCAGAGAGGAGGGTTGAGGTACAAAGCCAGCAGAGACCAGGGTCCAAATCCTGGCCCTGACACTCACCAGCTATGTGACCTTGAAGAGGTCTGAACCTCTTTTCTCTTCTGTAAAATGGAGACAAGGATTCTAACCTCCTGGGTAGCTGTGAGGATTAAATTAGATGTGAAAACACCTGGCACCAGACCTGACTCATCAAGGCACCCTTGGGAACTACCGCTGACAACCATCTCAGAACCTGAGACCAGGAAGGACACCCTAAGGTGACTGTAAAAGCAAGTTCATCCACCCTAAAACCCTTCCTGGGTCTGCTAGCTCCACACTGCACACCCCACCCCCACCAGACAGACGCTCCCCGCCAGAGCCCTGGGCAAGAGCACCCTGTCTGGAACATGGAGTTCACACTGCCACCTGGGGCGTGGACGCCAAAAGGAGGAGGAGCCAGGAGTCCCAGCAGGATGAAGCCCAAACAGCACTGTTAGGAAGATGCTGGAATCAGGCCAGAGGAGAGGCAGAATGGGGCCACATGAGCCCAGAAGATGCTACAACTCAGGAAGAGGGATGCCTCTCAAGTAGAGAAGACAGAAAGGAAAGCGTCGCTTTCCTGAGCTTCCCATCCCCGCTGAAGATGTGTGTGTGTGTGTGCTCAGTCATGTCCGACTCTTTGAGATCCCAACCCCATGGACTGACTGTAGTCTGCCAGGCTCCTCTGTCCATGGAATTTTCCAGGCAAGAATACTGGAGTGGGTTGCCATTTCCTACTCCAGGGGATCTTCCTGACCCAGGGATCGAACCCACACCTCTCGAGGCTCCTGCACTGGCAGGAGGGTTCTTGACTACTAGTGCCACCTGGGGAGCTCCCCACTGAAGATAATCAGGAAGAAGAGGTCAGGAAATACTCGAGTTAGACAACAGGCAGAACTTCCAATGAGGCACCACACTGCCAGAGAGGCCCCTGCTCTTACCGTACTATTCTCCCACTCTCCTCTTCTAAAATGAGGTTCGAGTCTTCAATTTCATATGACTTAGTGTGACACCTCAGTGTTAAAGATTTCTGTTTACTTTAGCAGAAAAGCAGGCCCACCCTGCTCCCTGGTCCCCAAATCTCCAACCTTATTCAGCCCAGCACTTTCTGTATGGATACTCCTGCTGAAACCAAAAACCAGTCCCACCATTCCTGGCCATCTTAGATCCCTGGAGCAGGGGACCACTTCCCAACCAGACATCTAACTCCTCATCCATCAGAAACATCCTCCTCAACCAGGCCTTGCTGAGGCCACTCACGCCTGGTTCGGTCTAGCACCAGATTATCCCCTTCCTTACGTTTCCGTCTCTGGGAGGCAGAGGAAGGTGTGCAGAGGCTGAGGATGGAGACAGAGGTGGTAGAAATGGTGAAGCAACTTGGAAGACAGGCTGATGGAACCACAGTATTGTTCCTGAAAGTTTGTAAGTAAGGGCTGGGACTTGGTTAGAATGGGGTGTATTTTGTTTAAGGGGCCAGAGTAAGGTACCAAAAATGAGCCTGAAGAGGAACTGTATACAGCATACACAGACCCACATAAAACACACCCCCACAGGGCAAAGTGAGGGTGCTGGAAGGAAAGATCTATGCCTGGAACTCCATAGGCAAGGAGTTCCAGGGGGACCAGGACAGGAAACAATGGAAAGGGATGGAGCTGAGAACCCCCAGAAAGAGAAAAGTAGGTGCCAATGGAAACTTCTGGCCACTTTAGACCCCAAATGACATGCAAGCTGGACACAGGAGAGTCTGCAAATGAGGCTGCTTCACAGAGAATTCTTTGTCTCTATCCTGCTTGACTATAAGGAGATGCTGGTGTAGAGGTAAGAACCACTCCAGTCTTCCTCCTCAAGACCCTCATCTCCTTGGAGATGGCCCCTCTTCCTCCAGCCTTGGGCCCCAGGGAGGGGAGCCTCCCTACCCTTACATCTCATTCTAGATCCCCAGACGTCCTTATATCTCTGCCCCTCACACCCCAAACTTCCTCTTCCACAAGGGGCTTATCCTTTAAGCCCGCAGAAGGGGGAAGTCTCCTTCCCATAGAGAGAAGCTTTCTACTGATGAAAAGAGGAAGGAAGGCAGCCGAGGGAAGTCAAGAAATCAACAATCATAGGAGGGACTTCCCTGGTGCTCCAGTGACTAAGACTCTGTGCTCCCCAATGCAGGGGACCCAGGTTTGATCCCTGGTCAAGGAACAAGATCACACATGCCACAACTAAGAGTTCACATGCTGCTGCTGCTGCTAAGTCGCTTCAGTCGTGTCCGACTCTGTGCGGCCTCATAGACGGCAGCCCACCAGGCTCCCCCATCTCTGGGATTCTCCAGGCAAGAACACTGGAGTGGGTTGCCATTTCCTTCTCCAATGCATGAAGGTGAAAAGTGAAAGTGAAGTCGCTCAGTCGTGTCCGACTCTTAGCGACCCCATGGGCTGCAGCCTACCAGGCTCCTCCCATGGGATTTTCCAGGCAAGAGTACTGGAGTGGGTTGCCATTGCCTTCTCCATCGCACGCCACAATGAAGATCAAAGATCCCATGTGCTGCAACTCAGACCAGTGCAGTCAAATAAATAAATAAATAAATATTTTTTAAAAATTATGGGGGCAGGACAGGCAGCAAGGCCCACTGGGATGATCTCAGTCAGCCCCCTGCCTTCCCACAGATCCCCTCCAGCCAGGGTCAATAAGGGGGCCTCCTGGCTTAAAGTTCTTCCGGAAGGGAGACTCCAGAGCCTCCCCAGACCATCCTGTTCTCCAGCTTCACAGCCCTGACTGCTGGGACGTGCTTCCTAAACTCCGACCTCCTGCCCTTCTGCTGCTCTTCTTACACCTGCTGGTGGCTTCACACCGCACATCCCGTCAATGGCCTCAAGGCCATAACTAAGAGAGCAGATCTAGGAGGAAGAGAGTGGAGGAGACCCTATATCTGGGTCCCAGAGAAGGCCGCACCTTGCAGCCCTCCTCACCAGTCTCAGCCTTCCTGCCAGCCTTACTCCACTGCAGGTGAGGGAGGCCCCCGCCCAGAGGACCCCAAGTGGACACTTCCGGGGAAGTTGGCTGATTGAACATACATGTGGACTTTTGCTCTCCTCTCAAAACTCCTCTAATGCAACAGAAAAGTTTTTTATTTTGTTTTAATGAAAGCATAGAGACTTTCCTGGTGGTCCAGAGGTTAAGAATCCACCTGACAATGCACAGGACACGGGTTTGATACCATTCGGAAAAATCCCACAGGCCGTGGGGCCCCTAAGCCTGTGGGCCACAACGCCGGAGCCCACGCACTTACAGCCTTTTCTCCGCAGCACCAGAGGCCACTGAAATGAGAAGCCCACCCACTACAACGAGAGAGAGATCTTCCGCCAAGTGCAACTAGAGAAAGTCTGTGTGCAGCAACAAAGATCCAGCGCAGCCAAAAATATATAAATAATAAATAATTTTTTCAAAAAAACCATAAAGCCTGGTGGATCAAAAAAGACCAAAACAGGGGAGAGAAGACCATAGGAGTGATGTTCAGCACAGCACAACCACGGCGGTTGCTAGAAACTAAAATACTTCTAGTCCAGTGGGTAAAGAGTTACAGAGCACCCACCCTCCCAAAGCTCTAGCCCCTCCTCTGGACCCAAAAAGGCTAACTCTTGGCTCAGAAGGGGCCTCAGGACCCTCTCCAGCCTCTCAGCGCAGTCCCTAGGATCTCTTGTTAAATATTTTGATTATCACCCCTGACAACAGTGTCAAAATTCTGGGAGGCGAAGAGCAGATGGATGCGTGGGAACCCTGAGCCTGAGAAAACTAAACTCTGAGCTGGCTGCAGAAAAGCCAAGAAGCCACCCAATTCTTCAGCGCAGAGCCCCCAAAGGCTCAGGATCAGTGACTTTGGAATCCCTTCGCAAGGCAAGGAGGGGATGGGGAGGGAGGGGGGAGGGGGCAGGGGCAGGGTGTGAATGTAAATCTGAACCCGAATTGATAGGACACCGAAGAAGTGGTTAGATTTCTAGATCCTCTCCCTGACCCCCAGCAGAAGACAGGAGATTTATTCCCTGGAAAGGATAAGAGAGTGAGCTCTGGCCCCAGGGCCAGCAGGCACAGTTAAGAACACAAGTACTAATAGGAAAGACAGAGTCAGCTGGGCGTTTCCTGAGCAACAGGCAGCCAGGCCTTTACCTGCCCCCAGGCAGAAAAGTGAAAACTTCTCTGGAGATCTAGCAAGGCCAAGAAGAGAAACCCAAAGATATCAGACAGTGGTTTCCCCAAAATAGCAGCCCAGCCGCATACCTGAGAGCTAGAGAAGCCCTTGGTGTGTCCACCCTCACTTCTGGTGCAAAGAATCCACCCTTTAATCTCCCACTTGAAATAGAAGTGGAAACCCCAGGTTCCCAGGCTTTTAAGGAAAGCTTAGAGTTAGTTGCTCAGTCGTGTCCAACTCTTTGCAACCCCGTGGACTGTAGCCACCAGGCTCCTCTGCCCATGGAATTCTCCAAGCAAGCATACTGGAGTGGGCTGTCCTTCCCTTCTCCAGGGATGGAACCCCAGTCTCCTGCATTGTAGGCAGAGTCTTTACCATCTGGGCCACCAGGGGAGCCTGAGGCAAGCTTAGCAGAGAAACAACAGAGGCCAACAGCAACTGAGAGACAGTAAGTGAAATTCAGTGGGGAGAAAACTGTAAGAAAAAGTTATCAATATCCTCAGAGAGATCAGAGAAGGAAATGCATCCGTGAAACAAGAACAGCAGGTAATAACATAAAAAGAATATTCAGAGAGCAACAAGAATAATAATAAAACCTCAGAAATTTAAAAGCATGGAGCCCAGACTGAGGCCCACGTCGAGCACCGAGACTGTACCTGCCCCTTCACCCACTCCATACACACTGACAGAGGCCTGGCTCTCCTCAAGCAGTTCTGCAGACCTCTGGGGTGGGAGCCATCTGGAGACCAGAGAAGGCATGAAAACCCAGACACAGGGAGGGACCCAAAGGGCCAGGAGGAGACAGAGGGCCCAGGGCTGAGGCTGAAAAGGGACAGAGGCTGCCACCTTGGTGAGCCTGTGGACGTCCCCAGGGAGCCCTGTCAACCACTGAGCCAGTAGCCATGGGCCTAGCGATGGCCCAGTCACCCACGTAGGAAAGCTGGCTGAGGCTTGGAGAGCCCGAGTCATCGCTCAGAGCCTAAAGCAAGAGAAGTGAAAAGCTGGGCACGAGAACTCGTCTTAATTCAACCCACATGAACAAAACCAGCTACGGCTGGAGTGGCGCTGCCTCCAGTCTGAGAGTCTGGACTTGGGTTCAAGTCCTAACCAGCTCCCCTGGTAGCTCAGATGGTAAAGAATCCACCTCCAATGCAGGAGCCCTAGGTTTGATCCCTGGGTTGGGAAGATTCCCCTGGAGGAGGGCATGGCAACCCATTCCAGTATTCTCGCCTGGAGAATCCCCATGGACAGATGAGCCTGGCAGGCTGCGGGCCTTAGGGTTGCACAAAGTCGGACATGACTGAGCAATGAAGCACACAACCATCCACACTCACCAACTAGGCATCTTGGTTTGATCTTGGCACTCAGCTTGCCTCTTTCTGCCCACATGTCACCCACCAGCTACAGAAAGTCCCTCCCAGGTGTCGCTGGGGCCTGAGGCCCTCCACCCAAGAGCTTCTGGTGGCAGCAGGATGGTGGGGAGGCCCTGGAGGAATATGTTCCCCAAGGAGAGCATGAGGGGGCCTGTGGGCTGGACCTTCCCTCTGCCCCAGACTGCCCTGAAAGCACACCGCAGATGGGAGTATTTTTAGCCAGGCCCCCGCAGGCAGCCAGCCACCCAGTGTTATTGGAGACTCTGGGGTCATCAGGCCAGCCAGGGTCAAGGGAGCCACTGCTGAGGCTGCGGAAATAGCACCCCTGGGAGGAGGCACCCTGTAGATTGATGGAAGGAGGAAGAGCTGGAGCCCAGAGCAGGGAGTCATGGCCAGAAGGGCTGAGCTGAGGACAGAAGTCAACAACAGGTTAAAATACTGGGATGGCAGCAGGTGACAGGGTCTCCCCGGAACTAACTTCCAGGGGCCAGGAGCGGTGCCTTCCTGGTTTCTCCTCAGTAAGGGGGTCACTGCCAAGGAGGGCAGATGCCAAGGTGAGAATAAGGGAGTGGATGGAGAGAGGTTGTAAGAAGAGGCAAGGAGCGGGGAAGGGAAAAGAGGGAGGCGAATGATGGTCTCGGGGGTGGGGAGGGGTGACAGCGCCCAACTGGAGCCAGAGTCACTCCCAGGCCCGATCACCCCCTCCTCAAGGCACCCAGGCTTCTTTCTCCCGCTCAGGTCTCTCAGCCTTGGTATAGGCTTGCATCTCTGAATCCTTTCACGATTCCTCCCTGTCACCCCATATAAGAGAGGCCAAGCTGGGATGTGAACACACGCACGTGTACACACACACACACACACACACACACACACACACACACACACGGCCTCCTGGGAAGAGACAGGACAATGGAGAGGGGAGAGGGGTGTGCCTTTGTCCACCGCACCCCCACCCCCACCCCCGCCCAGCCTTGAAAGCTCAAATCCACACAAAGAGCTTCACAAAGGGCCTCTGGCTCCCGGAGGGGGAGATAAATGAGGAGAGGAGGAGAGGAGAGACCCCGGAGCTGGAAATGCCCGGTCAGTGGGTCTGGGAAGCAAGATGGGGGCTGTTCTCACAGCCACGGAGGCCGCTGGGGAGCACAGGGGCCGGGGAATTGGGGTGGGGGCTCATATGCCCAGAGGGTGAGGAGAAAAATGCGGCGAGAGGCCGCTTCCTGGAGGAGGCAGCCAGAAACGCCAGCCTGCTGGAGGCAAGCAAGAGACAGGTGGCTGCCCAGCCTGAATGAGAGGGGCAACAGGCCTAACCCCACCCCAGCCCCAAAGACAGTCGCTGCACCAGACTAACCCCCACGTACCCCCTACACTGACTCAGATCTGGCCGGGAGGAAAGTGGGTGCCTTCAAGGCTGAGGGCCAGACCAGGAAGAGGGGGCATGTCTGTCCGAGAAGAACTGACTGGTCAAACAGAACACTGACTTCTTACTCCCAAGAGACCGCAGAGAACAAAAGGAACCTCTCCTACCCGTACCACACACCCCTCCCCAGCACAGTTAAGGGGGGCTGTCTTGCTCAGCAAGAAGAGAATGGGTAAGAGGCAGGTGGCAGGCCAAGTGCAGACAGCCAGGGACCCTAAGACCTGGTTCGCATCCCAGCTCCACACTGCCAGTGATAAGACCATGGATGAGTCACTCACCGGGTCTCAGCCTGCCCATCTGTGAAACAGGGTGATGATGCCTGCTCACGCTGATTTTCAGGGTTGTTCTGACATCATGTGAGGTTGGTTTGAAGGGCATTTATTAGTATTATTATTGCTAAATGACCTCTGACCTGTCTGCCAAGTCAGAGACCCCAAGCCCAGGGCTCTCCCCAATCACCCCTCTCTTTCTGAAGTGGGCTCAGATGTGAGGCCCTTGGCCAAGTCAGCAAGTGAAGGGGTGAACCAGATGATTCAAAGGCCCCTTCCAGGGGGAGAAGGAAACTGATGTGTATTGAGGGCCTACAAAGTGTTAGGAACTTTACCTACATCAGTTAACTTAACCTCCTCCCTAACGCTGTGAGTTGGTGTTATCATTCCCTTTTCTCAGATTAGGAAACTGAGGCTCACAAAATTAGTCAGTGGCAGAGCACAGACTTGCAACCAGATCAGCCTGGCCCACTGAAAGTGGTTCCACACTCTCTCACCACACACCCTCCCTCATTTTGTCGGTATCTGGGGTGGCGCTAGTGGTAAAGAACCTGCCTGCCAATACAGGAGATGTTAGGGACACGGGCTCAATCCCTGGGTGATAGGGCATGGCCACCCACTCTAGTATTCTTGCCTGGAGAATCCCATGGACAGAGGAGCCTGGCAAACTACAGTCCATAGGGTCGCAAAGAGTCGGGCATGACTGAATTGACTTAGCCCGCACATCCTACCCCTAATCCTTGAACCCCAGAGCAGAGCTCCCAGAACAGCTTCCTCCCCACATACCCATCCCCAGCTGACCTCAGAATTCAGGAGTCCGGACAGCAGAGGGTGATACAAGAGGGAAAGAGGGGCCAACAAGAATTGAGTGTGGACAGGCTTGGACTATGGCCCTGCCCACTCTGTCCCAGAGCTTGGCATACACTGTTCACAACAGTTGGCAAGGTGGGCTCTATTGCCCCCATTTTACAGGTGAGGAAACTGAGGCTAACTAGTTTGCCCAGGGCTCCCACCTGGACTCCTCAGGTGCCTGTCCGTAAGTCCCTGCTCCCTTCACGACAGGCTCTCCTCTCTGAGCTGACCACCTTGAGGGGGACAGTGCTGAGTCAAGCAGGGAGCTGGGGTCTTAGAGCAGAACCATGGAGAACCACCCTCCCCGCCCCCAGCCCCACCAGTCGCCTCCAACTCACTCAGCCCCTGCTGGCCTTGCAGTTCCATTAAGGAGCAAGGGAATAAATTAGGCCTGCTTAGCATATTCAGTGGCTGGGGTTCAAGAGGCCATCCGGGTGGCTCACGCATCTCAATGCAGTCTGCAGTGGCGGGGAGCTGAGGCGGGCAGTGAAGGGGGACAGTCTGGCCAGACTGGGCCTGCTCTGACCGCCCACAGACGGCCTCAGCTCAATGCCCAAAAAACGCTTGTTCCTGCTCCAACTTCATTCCCCTAATGGTGTCGCAGCTTGGCACGGGTATCTGCACCCCTGCGCCACACTCAGGCCAGTCCCGGAGGACACCCAAGGTTAGCGTAAGGGTAGTTGCCGGCTGCCCAGCCTCTCCCAGGAGGAACTTTGAAATGGATGGCTCTGTCCAGTGGAGAAGGGAAGGCCATTCAGTACAATACAGATTCCTGAGTGCCCCCGCCTGGAACCTGCACCGGCCCAGTGAGTCGTGCCTCAGTTTCTCCCCTCAGCACTGAGGTGCCTCAAGCAGGAAGGGAAGACAGGGTGGGGAACAGAGAACAGTGTCACAGGCCAGGTGGAGTCAGCCCTCTGCTCCAAGCAGGACCATCACACCGTTAGCACAACTAAGCTAACAGCCAGGACCCAGCCTGAAGCCAGGCCCTGAGTGAGGAGGCCTGGCAGCCAGGCCAAGAAGGCCCGGAGCCCATGCTCCCTGGCAGCCTGGGGCCCAGGCTGCTGCCTCCTGCCAGCTCCTTGGGTCAGCCCCTCCACCTGTCCCACCCCACCTCAGACTCCAAAACCAAAGGCCCTGTCCTCCCTGAGCTGCAAGGCCTCAGAGGGCAACTTGTAGGCCTCCTGTGACAGGAGCAGGGGCCCCACTGTGCTTTGAAATCCATGCCTCCCTCGGGGTGCTACCCACCATTGATTTTAAGGCCAGTTTCTGGGGGTGAGGAGATGTGTCGTCCAACTGTGGTTCCTGGATCCCCTGTCCTGAGAGGACAGGGAGGTCTGGGACACTTCCGCCCCTCTCTGGCTCCCTGTCTCCCCTTCACCAGGGGTCAGACTCTTGCTGCCTGCTAAAGGCTCTCTCAGCCTTCCCTGGCTCCTTCCTCTCACTCAAGCATTTCCCCTAATAAAATCTTTACACATTTAATCCCATCTTGTTTCTCGGAGGACTTGGGCTAATACAATCATTCCATTACCATAACGACAGCTACTGTTTATTAAATGTTATCGATAAGCTTCACGCTGAGTGCAGTGGGCAGTGGAGGCACAGAGAGGTTACACAGTCACCCAGGGATGCACAGCCCTGCAGTGGCAAAGCCCAAAGCTGAATTTAGTTCACCCCAGAAGGCCACTGGTGTAGCCACAACTCCACACTGCCTCTTCGGTCAGAGAGAGGCCATCCATCCATCCCCATCTCCCGCCTGTGGGGAGGAAGAAAGACTGGGAAAGGGACTTGAAACTCCTAGGAAAGGACAAGCCAGAGAGAGAAAGAAAGAGAGAGATAGAGCTTGAGAGAGATTTAAGAGGAGAAAGAAGGCGGAAATGAAACAGGAGACCAGGAGGAGAGCCAGGGCCGGGCCTCAAAGAATTCTGATCCTACAAGCAAGAGTGCCTCACCTCCCCGGGGCAGGGCTGGGCTGGGCTGTAGGACCAAAAGAAACAGCGAGGAAGGAGAAGGCAGCCCTGGAGCACTTTCCAACCCCACCCCTCTCTTGCCACCCTTGGCCAGGCACCCCCAACTGCGCCCTCGGGCACGTGACCAGAGTATGTCAGAGGTGGCAGTCTAGGAGCTCTGCAGTCAGAGGCTTCACGGCCCCAGGTCCAGGCACCTCCGTCCCTTCCCGCCCCCTGCATTCCTCGTCCTCCAGCCCTTCCGGGGCAGACACAACAGGCCCAGCCCAGGTCTCAGGGTCCCAACAAAGCCAGGCCTGTCCCCTGCCCAGCCTCCGTGGGAGTGACGTCTGGGCTGGGCAGCAGGTGAAACTGAGCCAAAGGAACAGGCAGAGAGCCAGGGACATCCCTCCCGCAGGTGAGCGCGCAGCTTAACTCCTGGTCTGCCACACCTGAGTTCTCGGGGTTGTTGGTTAGGGCACGAAGGGCTGGGTGGAGGTGAAGTCAGGGACGAGGAAAGGGAAGCAGCTTCCAGGGGGCGCCCCTTAGCGCGCGCGCGTGCACACACACACACACACACACACACACACACACACATCCCCATTTGGTCCAGCCACAGTCACGTGAGGATGACCCACCAGCTAGCTCACACCCACCCATCACCTATCCCCTACCCTATGTGAGTGAAGTCGCTCAGTCGTGTCCGACTCTTTGCGACCCCATGGACTGTAGCCCACCAGGCTCCTCCGTCCAGGGGATTTCCCAGGCAAGAATATTGGAGTGGGTTGCCATTTCCTTCTCCAGGGGATCTTCCACCTATACCATAGTTTAAAATGCAGGCTCCCCTCCAACCTTGGTTGAGACTTCCAGAGGCTCTCTGTGACCCACAGAAGTCTAAGGTCCAAACTCTTTAGCTTGGCATTCAAGGCCCTTCCAATGCTGACCCACTGTTTCCTAGCCTCTCCTCTGCTCCCCTCTACTCCAGCCCCCTGAGGACACCACACACTTTCATACCCCCAGGCCTGACAAAAAGCGGCTTTGTCTCCCCTCTGTGAACTCCTACTCACCTGCAAGGACCCAGGTCAAAATGTCACCTCCTCTAGGAGGGCTTTCCAGATTGCCCCAGGCAGAAGAGCCACTCCCTGCCCTAGAGCCAGGTGTCAGCTTGCACAGGCCTGCCTGCACCTTGTCTCAGGATGAGGTGTTTGCACTCTGCCCCCACCGCCCGCCCCCACCCCCACAGGGCCCCTCCCACCACAGAGTGGGGATTCACTGGGGAGGACGTGTGTGCACCTGGGCAGCGGGTGGGTGAGTGGGAGAGAAGAAGGGTGCTGGAGACAAGGACGAAGGGTGGATGGAATAGAGAAGATGGTAGAGGGAGGCAGGAGCAGGTGGGTGGAGAGGTAGATGGGCTGAGAGGTGAGCAGACAAATGAGAACTGGGAAGAACAGAACCAACATGTCACACACAGGGCACCAGGGCCCATCAGACCAAAGTTTTGCCAGAAGGCTCTGAAAATTGAGTCCAAGGACCCACTCAGCCATTCTTGACAACTCTGATTTCAGCTGTGGCAGGAAGAGAGGGTGAATGGGGCTTGATGGGGACCCCTAGAAGTTCCCGAGAAGGAGATGCTGGCAGGAATGCCCAGAGGAGTTAGGCAGAGGCAAAAGCTTGAGCTGAGAGACAACCCCCTTCACCACCACTGGCCTCCTTAGGACTGCTACCCACTGCTGGTCCCGCCGAACATCAGGGTCTTAGCTCCCTTTCCACTCCTTCCAAACCTTCAAAATGCCTGCTCTTCTGACCCTGCAGACATTCCTATTTGATCCCCCAATCAGGTCTGAGCTTGACCGAGGTTGTCTTATCCTAGCTCCGTCCCCACTCCAGCCCTAGCCACCACCCGGTGGGTGTCCAAAGGAGCCTACGACCCAGGGGAGAAGGTGGCTTCCCAGGCAGAAAGGCAGCAGCCCCACCTGCCCATCACTGTCCCCTGTGCCAGGCCTCCACCCAGGTTCTCTCTCCTTCTCCAGGGTCTTCACCTGCCCACCCTCGCCATCCATCCACTGAATAGCCCTTACTGAGCATCTCTGTCTGATCTACATCCTGGGATACCTAATTCACCAAACACCAGCTCACAGACTTGCAGGGGAGACAGGCTAGTGAACAGACATCACCCAAAGCACCCAACACTCCCCTTGTCTTGGCCAGAAAGGAGCACTAAAGCTGAGGCCTCTCCACCCTCTTTTCCTGGGGTCTGTTTGGAGAGCCAGCATCTTAATGTGGGCTCCAGGGCTGTTCAGGTTGAGAGAGAGGGGGGTTGGCCGGAAGCACCAGGGCTGGGGTCTCTTGATGAGGAGGGCGTCAACTTAGGGCTCCGAGCTAGGACAGTCAGCAAGAAGACCTGGACCCTCAGCATCACCTGGGTCTCCTTCGCTCCCCACCACTGGGCTTCTCTGCAGATGACAGCCTTGGCTTCCCACTCACCAGCTGCTGTCCCTCCAGGGGTTGTCTCGGCTTGCCTGCCCTTGGCACTGTGCTCCCTCCTGATGCCAGGGTCTCCCGGAAAGTTCATACATCAAATAAGGAGGCAGTGGCTGGCTTCCTGCCCTCAGCAAAGAGAGGCGGACTAGAGGGCACAGCCCTCAGCCTTGTATTCTCCTGACCCATCAGGGACCTGGGCCTGCCCCCAGAGAGTGGGTGAAACTGAAAGAGGTGGTCAACTGCCGTCTACCCACCCTGACTCGAATACAGACCTCCAGGGCTTCTTCCTCCTTCGTCTCTGACACATGAGCCCCACATTGGAGGGCGAGGGGTGGCAAGATGAGAAGAGTCACCACAAAGGGACACATTAGGGAGCTAGATAATGTTCTCCCGTTCCCCTGGATGTCTCTCATGCCTATTATCAAGATGGTGAAGTGCTCCCTTTATAGAATGATGCCTCGGACTCTTGAGATACTTGAGTCTTCCAGAGACAGTGTATTAAAAAAGCAGAAAGAAAATTAAAAAATAAAAAGCAGAGACAGGCTGCCCAGCCTGAACTTTGAAGCAGATGGCTCCATCCAGGGGTGAAGGGGAGGTCATTTAGTACAATACAGATTCGTGAGTGCCCCCACCTGGAACCCACACCAGCCCAGTGGATCTGTGCCTCAGTTTCCCCCTCAGCACTGAGGGACCCCAACAGAAAGGGAAGATGGGGAAGGGAATAGAGAGCAGTGCCACAGGCCAGGTGGAGTCAGCCCTCTGCTCCAAGCAGGACCACCACACCGTTAGCACGACTAAGCTAACAGAATATTAAAAAGCAGAGACGTTACTTTGCCAACAAAGATCCGTATAGTCAAAGATGTGGTTTTCCCAGTAGTCATGAACGAATATAAGAGTTAGACCATAAAGAAGACTGAGTGCCGAAGAATTGATGCTTCCAAACTCTGGTGCTGGAGAAGACTCTTGAGAGTCCCTTGGACAGCAAGGAGATCAAACCAATCAATCCTAAAGGAAATCAACCCTGAATATTCATTGGAAGGACTGATGCTGAAGCTGAAGCTCCAATACTTTGGCCACCTGATGCAAAGAGCCAACTCATTGGAGAAGATCCTGTTGCTGGGAAAGATTGAAGGCAGTAGGAGACGGGGACGACAGAGAATGAGATGGTTGGATGGAATCACCGATTCACTGGACATGAGTTTGAGCAAACTCCTGGAGATAGTGAATGATAGGGAAGCCTGGTGCCCTTTGGTCCATGGGATTGCAAAGAGTCAGACACGACTGAGCAACTGAACAACAACAAAGAGACACCCATCAGGATAGATGGATGATCTGCCCAACAGAAATGAGAACACAGGATCACCGAAAGACATGAGTGAAAATGTTCGTGTCAGTGCTATGCGCAATAGCCCCAAACTAGAAACAAGCTAAATGCCTGTCAATAGCAGAATCGATAGCTTCACACAGTGGGGCACTAGGCGGCAGTGAGAAGGAACGCTCTTCAACCAGACACAAGCACATGGATGAAATTCTCAACCATCATGTTGATCAGAAGTCAGACACAAAAGAACACACAAGCTCCATTTATAGGAAGTTCTATAATAGGCAAATCTATGCTGGTAGAAGTCAGGACAGTGAACAACGCTCAGAGGGCAATTAGTACCTGGAAGGGAATGGGGAAGGGGGCCTTCTGGGTGTGGGCAAGGCTCTATTTCTTGACTGACGCTGGTTACATGGCCACAAGAGTGTGTTCATTTTGTGGAAAGTTTGTGCACTTTAATGCATTTATGAAACACTTCACTAAAATGGAGGAATGCCCAATGAAGTCTTACCACCTTCCATTTTTATGAGGGGAGTCATTTTCACTTCACACCCTCCTTCCTGCTCCCTCTCACCCCACCTCCAAGCCTCCATGTCCTGTCCCTTCTCCTCTGGAATCAGTTCTGGCCTCACCCACCCCACAGTGACCCCTCCCCATGACCTGTCACCTCTCTAACCCAAACCACCATCATCTCTCCCCCAGGTGACAGCGACCATCTCCCCAGGTCTCATTGCTCTGCCTCTCCCTGCTTCCAATACACACACACACACACACACACACTGCATGGATCACAGGGCTCAAGAGGAGCAGCTGGAGAAAGCCTTTGTAAAATTCCCAGGTGCTCCCAACTCCCAACTCTCCTCCATCTCAGGACCTTCACATGTGCTGGTCCCATCACCTGGAACGCTTCTCCTCTCTAACTTCTACCAGCACGTCAGCTCCTTGTTTAAATGCTGCTTCCTCCACCTTCCTGATCTAACTCCAATCCCTCTGGTAGCCCCCATTACCTCCATAACTTCTCCTCCATTGCACTGTTTCCAACAATGCATTTGCGCAATTACTTGTTTGCACTTGGTTCTCCCTCTCCTCTTGGACTGACACCCACTCTGAAGCCAAGAACAGGGGCTGCCTGCAGGTATCTGGATGGCTGAGTCCCTTCGCTGTTCACCTGAATCTATCACAACACTGTTAATCAGCTATACTTCAATACAAAATTAAAAAATTAAGAAAAAAAAGAACAGGGACTGCCTGCATTCCTGCTCTGGCCTCAGCTGCCAGCTCCATGGCTGGCTCACTGCAGGTGCTCAAAAATGCACATGGGCTAAGAGATCTTCATTGCTCCCATCACAAAAAAAGAAGTGATAATTATGTGACATGATAGAGGTGTTAGCCAACACTGCAGTGGTAATCACATCACAATATATAAACGCAACAAATCAAAATGCTGTATACTTTCACCTTACACAATGTGATATGTCAATTATATCTCAATAAAAATAAATTTAAGAAATACATAAACCTGGATGCAAGCGTGCTCAGTCCTTTCATTCCTGTCTGACTTTTGAAACCCCATGGACTGTACTCCGCCAGGGTCCTCTGTCTATGGGATTCTCCAGGCAAGAATACTGGAGTGGGTGGCCATGCCCTCCTCCGGGAGATCTTCCCAAACCAGGGATTGAACCTGGGTCTCTTGCAGCTCCTGCATTGTTGGCAGACTCTTTCCCCGATGAACCACCTGGGAAGCTCAATGCATACACTTACAGTGAAGTTAATTCTGTTACAAACTGGGGCAATGAATATCCTAAAACTAAAGGAAAAAAAAGTTTGTTAAATAGATGAATGAACAGACACGCCTACCTTGCAGGCAGTCTGGGAGCCAAATTCCCACTTATGCAGGGTCAGGACACGGGTTATGTTCCTATCTATCCCTCTGTTATGGCTGTGCTATCCCTCGTGTGGCCCTGGATGAGTCATTTCCCTTCCGTGGGCTTCTGTGTGTTCATCTCTGCAGTGCAGGGTTGGGGTTGGTATGGATCAGGACCTGGGTCTTAAGGGGGTTTATGATATTGTGCGAGAGTGATCCTACAGTGGTGGAGTGTGTGTGTGCATGCATGTCTGTGTGTGTATCTGTATGTGCACACACCCGTGCACATTTCCCTAGCTGGAGAATCCATAGCTTTCATCAGATTCTCAAAGGAATCTATGACCTTTCAAGGTTCAGAACCACTAACCAAACCCCTTCAGCTGTGGGATCTATGATTATATATGACTAGAAAAATAGAGGAAGCAATTCAACCCAAAGCAGAGGGAGTTAGATGAGACCCCAGAACTCCCATCAACTCAGTAGGGCTCTGGGCTACTGGGCAGAGGCCGGATGAACTGACCCCAGGAGCTGGTTTCCAGAGAGAGGAGGCAGAGGCAGCCCGGAGTCTCCTCCCCTCTGCTCCCACCAGCATCCGACAAGCAGCCACTTGTCTTGGGATATGGCAGAGAGTGAGGAGGCGAGGCTGGCATCTGGAGATGCCCTCCAGGCCCCTTGGCGCCCAGGTCAGAGAAGGTTTGGCGGGAATGCTCCGGAGGAGTGCCAAGCCCCACCTTCCCCTCTCCCGAGGCTGGCAGGCTGCTGTGTAAGACTAAGGGAGGGCTCCCCGTGTAGGGCAGTCACGGGACCATGAGGAGGCCATCTGAAGGGTGCAAGGCCTAAACCTTCAGGCTCCACTAACTCAGGGCTGAGGCTCAGAGGTGTGGGTGCCAAGGCGGGGGCAAACTTCCTCAAAGCCAAGAGGAGGAGCAGGCCACAGATTCCAGCTGGGGAGGAGAGAGGTGTGGGCAATGGGGCCTGAGGGGACAAAGAGGCCACCAGAGCAAGGAGAGCAGTGTGGCCTGAGTAGAGGATAGACTGCTTAGGGGGGGTGAGTGTGGCCAGCATGCAGGGACTAGAGGACAAGATGGCCTGGTGGGAAGGGGGCTTGCCAGAAGGGAGAGGGCAAGAGCGAGGCTGCGGGAGGTGATGTGAGCACAGCCTGTGGCCCAAGAAGAGAAACTCGGTCTACGGAAAGAGGCAGAGGGGAAGGGGGTCCTGTGGCAGGGAAGGTGGCATTTCAGTGGCAGGACCGTTGGTAGGAGTGCCCTGGCCAGGAGCCCAAATGCTTGAGTAGCTTCTAAGCCCTGACTCCTAAGGGAGGCTGAGAGCCCAAGAGATGTTTATCCGCCACAAGAACGTGATAAAACACCTCTTCTAGCAGGAGATCAGCAGCCCGGCTGCCCTTTCCAGGGTGACCAAAGTCTCCTGAGAGTTGCAGTATGAATGGGGGGCCTGCAGAGGGGAGACCACACTGGTGACAGCACCTGCCCCCACCCCCCACCCGCTGGAGCCAGAGGAGCGGTGGGCATGAGCTAGGACTGGGACAATTCCATCCTGCAGATGAAGGCAGGCTGAGTCATGGGTGAGCGCCAGGCTCTCTCAAGAGGCCGCTCAGAAACCAGCTCATCCAAATGCAGACAGACACTCGTCCCCATGCCCGTCCCCAGAGCTGTCACATGTGGGCGTCCACAGGCCCTCACACCCACTCTCCCTTCCACCACCTTCTCCCCTCTCCTTGATCACCCTCCTCCAGTGCCCCTGGCTCCTTCCTCTGTCCTGCCCTGACTGCCTGTCAATGCCCACCCTCAGGTGGCCCCCTGGCTCCCACCTACCACCCCCACCCCCTGCAACCACAGGCAGAGTAGAGAAGGTAGGGAGACGGAAAATCAGGAGACCCACAAACAAAGAGAAAAGTCAGGAAGGGTCTACAATAGGAACAGACAGGGGAGGGAGACTGTGAACTCACTTCCCCCTGAAACCTTCCAAGGACAGAGGAGGGTTCATGAGACTCTGAGGCCAGGAGAAGCCTGGATGACATCTGGGGCGGGGGATATAGAGTCCAAGAATTAGGCCACATCAGCTTCACTTTCTGCCCCTTTGCCAGGACAGAGAGGCAGTAGTCTGGGATGCCCAGCTGACACCCTCAGCCCTCACCCTGCCCTCAGGGCCCAAAGCTGGAATCAGGCTTTCAACAGGATCATCCCTGGGCCACCAGCCACTGTGAAGACCCAGAAAACATCTACACTCCACCAAGCCTGTCCCCTCACCATGGTCGGTCATCACACTGAAGACTGGCACTAGAGTTTGGGAAGGACAGAGTATGGTTTATAAGCACAGCCCTATGCCTGGCACTGTGAGTACAACCACGAATATGCCAGATCTTTGATCCAGAGGGGCTTCCAGTCAAGTGGGGCAGAGGAGTCACTTCAGTGCGCACACACACATATGCACACGCACACACCTGGCTTTGCTGGCTGCCTCAAAGAAGGGGGATAAGGGAGCAGGGATTACCCACACCACACATTCTGAGTTGCCCAAACTCTGTGAGCCCCAGGTGGAGGGACAAAAGATACCAGCATAATCCAAACCCCATACACCAAACGAAACTTAGGAGGCTGCAGCCTTCACAGCCCCCAAACAGGGAGGAAGGCTGGGATTGTGCAAGAAGCCTACAGCAAGGTTGTCTAGTCCCTGGTGACCCCAAGTATCCCTCCTCCTCCTTGGAGAAATTCAATGCCCACACCTACACCAAGCTTGCTAGTTCAGGGGACAGAGGCCTTATCCAGGACAAACAGCTGCCTCCCTGCACCGGCCTATTCCCACCCATCTGGGTCAGCTTCCCACTTGCAAGGCTCCAAGACTTACCCAGAACAGAGAGTGCAGAGGTGAGGGTCCAGCTCCCCCACCATCTTCAGGTCAGTTCTGGCTCTAGCCGGACCCTCCCTGACCCAGAAGGCCCCCTCCCTCCTGACTATGAAGCCCTGGTCAGAGACAACAGCCGGGGCTACGGGCAGGGACACACAGTCAACTGTTGGACTAGCTCGGGGAAAATTCATTCTTTCAGTGCTTTTCCCAGCAAGCCCAGCCCTGCCTCTCTTGGGTGGCTCCTAAAATCTCACCTGAACTATTTGTCCTTTTAAGGGTCATGTCCAACATCACCCTTCTCCCAGGGTCACAAGACAGCCAGATGAGACTTAACACGCTGCCCCTTCACCTGATCCAGGCTCCAGCGCGCCCTGACCCATGTTGGGTGCTTTCCCCGCGGGGCTCTTTACCTGTCTCAGGTGAGCCAGGCTGTGCCTGCCACCTACCCGCACAGCGCCCTACCTGAAGCAGCAGCCGCCTGCTCTGGGCTCGGGTTGAGCCCCGGGGCTCTCGGTACTCCCACGGCGCAGGGGCCGGGGGGCTCCCCGGGGGCTGGGGGCCGCATGGGGGCCCGGGCTCCAGCGCCTCGCAGCACACCAAGCTCACCGTGCAGCCCATCCGGCCGGGCGCCAGCCCGCCCCTCGCCCTGGCCACCGCTCGTCCCAGGGCGCCGGCGGCGTCGGGAGGGGACCAGCGACGCCCCCAGCCCGTCCCCGCCCGGAGCCTCCTGGCCCGCAGTGCCAGGAAGCGGGGAAGCGCGGGGCCGGACGAGGGGCGGTGACACGGGCACCCGGACGCAGCCAGTGAGGAGGGAGACCCGAGGGCGCGGTGGCGCGAGGAGGGGCGCGCGGGGGTCTCGGGACCCGGGGCGGCGGACCTGCCCGGAGAGAGACAGCGCCGGCGGGCGCGACGGAAGAGGCAGGAAGCAGATAAGGGGAGATAATGAGAGAGAGATGGGGACACGGGGGACGGAGAGGGGGCACGCAGCCTCTGCACGCGGGAGACCGAGTCCCAGAGAAGAGACGGGCAGGAAGTCCCCACCGAAGAACGAAGCCAAGCTTGGGTACCGCGTGCGCGCCAGGGCTTCAGCGCGGCTCCTGGGGTGGGGGTGGGTAAAGTGGGTTGTCCTCGCAGGGGCCTGCTGCTCTGTTCCCTGCCCTCAATACTAGCTCCTGGGGACCCCAAGGGGGAAAAAAACCCAGCCTCAAGGAGGCAGCGCCATAGCCAGGGTGAGAGAGTCCCAGCCCACCTGAGCAATCCACCCAGCCCATTCCTGGATACAGCCGTTCACCAGTGCTTTCACTTTAGACCTTTCTGGGGTGATTCCCAGGACTGGGGAGATGGCACTGGTGATCAGCAGTCACGGGAGGAGAAGGGAGACACGTGGTGGGACCCTTGTTCTCCTCTCCCCACTTGTACCACACTCCAACTAAGTGTCAGTGAAGACCAGCGGGGCTCCTGGGGGCAGCATCATAGCCCCTTTGTGCCACCTGGTGGCGATAAGGAAGGAAGACAAGAGCAAGTGACCTTGATGAGAAGCGGAAAGAACTTGCAAAGCACTTGGAAAGCAGCAGTTGCCTCTACCTCTGGGTCCCCGTCCCTGTTCAGCCAATGAGTGAATCTACCCCTGGTCTGCCTAAGAGGAACCGTCTCCTATCTCACCACCTGCCCCGGTGCCCTTGACCCTGCCTTTACCACTTCTGCCCTGTGTACAGTCTTCCGTTCCTCCTGCTCTGAGCAAGATTTCCCCTTCGTCCAGGGTGCTAGACTGGGGTGAGTCACTTCCCAGGCAGCAAACTCTGGGAGTGGCTGTACACAGCGCTCAGTCACAGATGACAGGCTGAGACTGCAGTGCCCAAGCTTTCCATGCCCCAAAGAGCCAGGCCTTTCCAGGTGAGTAGCAAGGAGATCCCTGGGTCTCTGGGGGTGGCCGGAGAAAGGGAGTGATGCCAGGAGCAAGGGCAGAGGAATCCTGGATAGAGATGAGGAAGGGGAGGCAGTCCAGCTAGGTGTTTGTGGATTTCAGAGTCATTTGGGCTAAAAGGAGCTACAGAGACCCTCCCTCTGACCCCTTGGTCTACAGGTGGGGACATCCAGGCCCACGAAAGGTGAAGGATGTGCCCCAGGTCACACAGTGAGCTCGCAACAGGGCCAGGTTGGAGGGGCAGGACTCTTGACTCTCAGCACCATGCTCCCTGAATGCCATCCCCCCCAGCCTCCCTCACACTCTCTTCCATTTCCTTTTCGCTTCCCCTCCTCTGCGTCCCAGTACTTCACTCCCACTCACCCCCAAATTCCAGCCACCACAGCGTGGGAGGCAGGACCCCTGGCGTTCCCACCCCGTGTCTGTCTTTACCTCCGGTTCGGAGAAGAAGCCCACGGGCCCTAGGGGCCACGTTAATCCTCTCTGAGCCCCAGGACCCACTGTGTGTGGGCAAACAGGCTGAGATTCCCTGGGGAGAGGGCAGCAGGATTAAAACCCTGCTCCTCACAGCCCACACCCCAGCATTCTAGCCCAGGCCCCTCTCTGGGGGCATCCCTCGCCTCTGCCTCCTGCCTCCTTTTCCTCAAAGAACACACATTTTCCACTCAGCTGGGGCCCAGGAGAGAATGAATGTGTGTCCCAAGGATGATGACTATTAGGGCAAGGCCCCCTGTGGGGAATGGGGCCTCAGCCCAGCAACCACATGGCTTGCACACATGAGCCCTAACAGGACTGCCCACGGCCAGGCAGGGTTGAGAGCATGGGCCCTGCGGGCAGGGACCTGAGTTCAAATTCTAGCTTCATCCCTTAGAGTTTGGTGACTTTGGATAGAACACCCTCTCTGAGTCCCTCCTCTCCTCGTATAAAATGGAGTTAATAACCTCCCAGGGTTACTGTGGGGACCAAATGAGACAAGGTAACAGGCAAGGGCACAGTACTTGCCTCCCAGGAACGGCTCCCTGGGAGGTGGGGAAACTCCACCGTCCTCCTCCCGTCCTGTGTCGCAAGAAGGAGCTGAGCTTTTCTCCTACCAGTGGACTCGCTGTGTGACCCCAGAGATGTCACATTGTTCTTTAGGCTCTGATTCTTCCTTTGTATAAGGAGAGCGCTAGGCAGCTGCAACCGGAGGCTCTTTCCCAGGCCGGTATTCTAGACCATAGGAATCACGTCCTTCAGATACTCATGGCGGAAGAAGGGTCTGTCCTCAAGATGACCAGGGACCTGAAGGGTGAGTGTGTCCAGAGAGAGCTCTGGGACAGCACTTGGGGAGAGGTGAGGGGTCTCGGGAGCCCCACTCCTCTCTGAGGTCTGACGTCCACCGTCCTCCCCACAGCTGCTGTCTCCGCCATCCTCCAGGGCTACGGGGCTGGGCGGCAGCCGGTGACGGATGCCAGTGCTGAGCTGCACAGACTCTGCGGCTGCCTGGAGCTTCTGCTGCAGGTAGGTCCTCCCCTCCCCGTCTCTCCCATCTCTCCAGGTCCCAATAACCAGTAACCGAATGGTTTCCCAGGCGCTGAAGGAAGAGCCCCTGCCACTCTTTGGGACCACACACTACCTCGTCTCTGTGACTGTACGTGCACACTCAGTTGTGTCCGACTCTTTGCGACCCCAAGGACTGCAGCCTACCAAGCTCCTCTGTCAATGGGATTCTCCGGGCAAGAATACCGGAGTGGGTTACCATTTCCTACTCCAGGGGATCTTCCCGACTCGGGGATCGAACTGAAGTCTCTTGCATCGCAGGCAGATGCTTTACTACTGAGCCACTGGGCCCTCCTCTCTGTCAATCGGCAAATCCTCCAGACATTTCACCTCACTCTTGGAGGGAAGTGAACCAGAGCAAGGCTAGGGTAGGGTTGGGTGGGGCTGGAGGCAGCCTCCTGCCCTAAAGACAAAGGTTTCAGAGACACGGATGTCCCTGGGCTGGCCCTCCTCACTGCTGGTTACAACCCCAATCATCAGTAGCACTAGCTTTTATTGAGCACCTACTCTGTGGCCAGCTAAACCTTTTATATGCCCACCTTGTTTAATTTGGGCTTCCCTGGATGGCTCAGATGGTAAAGAATCTGCCTACAGTGCAGGAAACCCAGGTTCGATCCCTGGGTCAGAAAGAGCCCCTATTGAAGGGAATGGCAACCCAGGCCAGTATTCTTGTCTGGAGAATTCCATGGACAGAGGAGCCTGGTGGGCTACAGTCCATAGCGTTGCAAAGAGATGGACACGACTGAGCAACTTTCACTTTCTTTCTTGTTTAATTTTTCTTCACTGTGGTGCTTGATGACCAGCCCATCCCCAACCTCCCACACACATCCCCTTCCTACTTCTCTATGTGGGTGTAGATTGTGTGGTGTGAGTGTGCATGTACGTGTAAGGTTTGTTTGTGTGTGGCGTATGTTGTGTGCCTATGTGGTCTCCTGCCAGTCTGCCCCTCAGGTGCTGCACGCCAGTCACACCAGCCTCTTCCTAAAGCACAGCAGGAAAGCACCTACATCAGGGCCTTTGCATCTGCTGTTGCCTCTGCCTAGAATGCTCCTCACCCAGAAATTTGGATGGCACATTTTCCTTCAGATCTGGACTTGAATAACCCCTCCTCAGTGAGGCTTTCTTGAACCACCGTAATCTACATTTTTAACACACACCACACACACATCACACACTCACACACCCCACACACATCTCACATATGTATGCACACGCCACACACTTTCCATTCCCTTTCTCCGCTTTATTTTTTCTCCTTATCAGTCAGTGCAATCTAATGTACTATCTGTTTTACTTATTCACTTTGTTCATTGCTATATCCCCATTCATTCTGTGATGAATGAATGAATGAGAACACCAAAGCCTCTGAAAGATCGAGCAGCTTGCTCCTGATCATACAGCCAGCTAGGGCAGACCAGGACCCTCAGCTGGCTCTGTCTGCACGAGCCCCTTCCCTGCCACCACATGCCCACTCAGCACGCTGGATGGCAGAGCGGGTTCTGGCAGGAAGCATTTCCACACTTTTCTTTCCATCTTCTTGCTCCCAGTTTGACCAGAAAGAGCAGAAGAGCTTCCTGAGGCCTCGGAAAGACTATTGGGACTTCCTCTGTGCAGCCCTGTGGCAGCAGCGGGGGGACACGGAGCCAGTCCGCTTCGTCCATTCACAGGACAAGGTATCCAGAGCCAGGTGGCAGGGAGGCTAGCCTCGGCATGGTAGGGTCCTGCCCCTAGGCCCTTGACAAAGATGGCTCAGGGGCTGGAGGGGACACAGGCCTGCCCGAGGTCCCCCTTCTCGCCCATCCCTGCTCCACTGACCATAGCAGCCCTCACTGGTCCCCACCTGTCATTAGCCCTGCCCTCAGTACCCTTTCCTCCCACAGCCTTGAGTCCCAGGACACCCTTTCTCATCAACCATTCAGTCATTCCATCTTTTCTCCCTCTGTCCTAACACCTCCATCTGCCCACTTGTCCGCTATGCACTCTCAGTTGAAGACTCCGCTGGGGAAAGGCCGGGCCTTCATCCGCTTCTGCCTTGCCCACGGACAGCTGGCCGAGTCCCTGCAGCTCTGCCTCCTGAACCCAGAGCTTACCAGGTGGGAAAGAGCCTCTTTACCCCAAAAAGGCTGATTTGATGTCAAGGACAAATAGAGGAAGGGTTGTAAAGGGAAAGTGAAGGAAGAAAGGGCAGAGGGGGAGGTTAGAGCCCCAGTCCAGGTAGCATCGTGATGCTTGGGCCTCCTGGTCCCCTAGGCCCATAACCCTGTTCTGCAGAACCATCCCGATATGGGGTGCAGTGGAAGTGGATTCTCTGAGGTCGGGGGCGGCAATAGCACCAGAACCAAAGGCCAAGGGCGTGGGTCATTGTTAACGCAGGGAGTGGTATGGCCCCCGGAGCCCTCTGGTGTGCCCTGAACTCCGGGAAGACATCCTGGACTCCCTCTATGCTCTCAACGGGATGACCTTCGACCTGGACCTGCAGCGGCCAGACTTGGATGGGGCCTGGCCCATGTTCTCAGAGTGAGTGGGGTCAGCATGGAGGGAAGCTTCTTTTCAGTGCCTGCTCGCAGTACCACCACCCGCCCAAACCAACCCTAAGCCCTCAGTCCCTAGCCCCATCTCTTCCTCCCTCCTTTATTGCTCTCTGAGCTCCCTCTTCTCCACCTCCTTAGACTTCTGTCTTCCAAGTGTCATCTTAGGAGGTCCCATGATGCTTCATTAAAAAGTTGCTGGATTGTTGGGGTGGAGGAGGCAATGGCAACCCACTCCAGTACTCTTGCCTGGAAAATCCCATGGACGGAGGAGCCTGGTAGGCTGCAGTCCATGGGGTCACTAGGAGTCGGACACGACTGAAGCGACTTGGCGGCGGTGGAGGATTGTTGGGAAGGATGTTGGGAAGGATGAATGGATGTTGGGATGGAATGGAAGGATGGATAGAAGATGGGATGCATGGGTAGATGGACAGAAGGAATGCATGCATCAGGGTAGAAAGGCAGGAACTCGGGAGGGTGGGTGGGATGAATGGGTGGCTGGAAAGATGGGGTATCCTGCATCCGAGGACCAAAGCCACTGCTGGAGAGAGACCTGGCGTCTCCCTGCCTCTTTCACTTTCAGATCCCACTGCTCCAATTCCAGCCGGACCCGGGGAAGAAGACCCAGAAAGACCAAAGATTCCCCGAAGGAGGTGCCTCTTCCCAACCTTCACTCTAGTTGCCTCTTCTCTATCTCTGTTGGGACCCCCAAGTTGAAAAGTAACTGAGCCCTGACCCAGCTAGATAAAGACGGAGAGGCCAACTTGTGGACCTCAGGAGCCACAGTAGCATAGGCTTATATTCCTCAGGTGGTGAGGATATCTACCAGAGAGAGAAAGGAACCACAGGCAGCACCTGCAGGCACCATTGAGGGCCCCAGGGAGGAGGGACGCCTGGGAGGGTGACTAGAAGCCTATAGGAAACAGCCCAGGGAAACCACCTCTGCTGGACGGTTTGCAAACATGTCAGTTCAACTCAGAGAGTAACTAAAGAGCCAGATTGCCTGCTTCATATCCCAGCTCCATCCCTTACTAGCTATAGTCCTTGGCACAAAACTTGGCCTGCCTCACGGGGTGGGGGCAGAGGTTGTGACGATGCCTCAGCCCAGGTGCAGTGCAGGGCAAGGCTCCTGCTACACACCCACTAGGCAGTAGCTTGTGGTTCTCATCCTTCCATCGGCTCGCTTTGCACCACCATCCCGCCAGCTTCCAGGACCGGGGTGCAGATACTATAGCTCCATCTAGGACCTTAAGGAGTTCCAGATCTCTTCAGGGAGACAGACCCTAAAGGAACACATTGCAACACACATTAAATGTAGTGACCAGACACACCTAGGAACATGGGAGTGCTGAGAAGCCTTCTTGACAGAGGTGGCTCTTAGGGGCTGTTGGTCTATTTAAGCTTTCACCACAACCCTGTAAGGAGATATTATTATTCCCATTTTACAGATCAGAAAAAGGAAACACAGAGAAGGCAAGTTCGGGGGGAGGGGGGAGATCAGAGGAGAGTGGTGGGAAGGACTTAGGGGAAATCAGATAGATGCAGAAGATGAAGATAAAGGAGGGAGGAAGATGTAGACTGGAGGTGAGGAAGGAAAGGGCATTGAGAAGCACTATTGCTCACTGATGAGATGAAAGCCCAGGCCTCGGGTCACCTGAGGTTGTCAACAATGAGATTCCTGGGCCCTACCCCAAATCTCCTGAATCAGACTTCTAGTGGGAGGACGCAGGAATTCATATATTTAGCAAACACACTAGATTAGGGCTGTGGCTTCTCCCATGCACCAGGATGTTGAGCTGGTGCTGAGACTGATGATGGGTTTGGGGCTTCTCTGCAGATATCAGCCACATGTGGGAACTCCACAGAAGTCCACCTAGAGGAGCCACACACAAGCCAAGCCAGCTGTCTGCGAGATGCACCCAGGGAAGACGGGTTGGCTGGACTTCCCAGGTCCCAGCAACACTGGCATCATCCCCACTTTTTGGAAAAGAAGAAGGAAGATCCCAGGAGCCTTGGGTCCCCCCCGAGCATGTGGGAACTAGAGGGGGAGGAGTTTCAGCAAGACCAGGAGAAAGGAGCTCCAAGGACAGGGATCTGCCTGGAGGACTCAACACCCACCATCCAGGGACAGGGGGAGGGGGCCAGAGATACCCTGAAGGAGGTGATAGGGTCAGAGGCTGAGGTCAAGGGAGCTTTGCTGGGTGTGGAGGGCCAGAGGACAGCAGAGGGGACTCATGAAGGGGAAGCAGAGGGGAGTCATATCCATAGACTGCTGGCCTCCAGCTCCAAAGGGACAACAGGGGATGTAGTGTCATGGGGCAAGCAGGATGGGAAGGTGCCTAGTATCCCAGGGGAGCTCTGGGTCCTTCGGGGCCTGGGAACCAAGGAAGACTCCACCGCAGAGAAGCTTCAAGAGCAGACAGGAGTGACCAGTGTGACCAGGAGGGAGGAACAAGCAGAGATGGCCTTGCAGGATGTCGTCAAGGTGAGAACATTTGAGCTCCATACTTGTCTCTGCTCCCTGCTCTAACCTGGCCCGTAGGCGGGTGTCTTCAAGGGTGGCCCTGGGCCCCTTCTGGCCCATAGACTAATTTGTATTGGTCCACACAGAACCATTATGATTTAAGGATACCATCTGAAGTTCTTTGGTTCATCACATGAAGAACATGCATTCTTCAATTTATCACAATCCCCACCTCTCCCTATTGCCTCACACCAGGCCCACATTGTTCATCCTTGCTATCCCAGCTCCTGTAGGCATCTGAGTTTGCAATCCCTTCCCAAAAGTTCTTCAGGGCAGTTGTTTGTCCTCAAGATCCTTAACCCTCTTTATTGGCAGATTTCTTCCCAATATCTAAGTTCTGCTGTTGCAGGCCCCACCCACCTCATTGCTCCTGTGGCTGCTTCTCTTCGAGGTCATCCAAATTGTTTTCAAGCCTTCCTCCAACATCCTCCCTAGGCAGAGGCTTCCAGATGCTTGCCGTCAGTGACTTGGATTTTTAGTGAAGGAAGAAATCATGGCTCCAGGCTCACCCAGGGGCACAGCCAGGCACCACAGCTCCCAGGGCTGTCCCCCAGTCCTGCGCTCCACCCAAGGGCTGTTTCACATGACCTGGGGTCTCATGGGGGTGTTTGCCAGGTCAAGTCCTGGGCTGGGGTCTCTGCCCTCCTCCTTCAGCTTCCATTGCCTTTCACCCTGTCCCCACCCTCAGAGCCTCAGACATGGGCTGCAGAAAACCCAGGAGCAAGCCCAGCACCAGGAGCAGCTGCTGAAGGAGCAGGAAGGGGAGCTGAAGGCACTGCAGGAGCAGCTCAGCAGGTAACCTAGGCAACCAACATCACAACCGGGTGTGGGAGCCGGGAGGCCAGGGGGCAGGAGGCTCGCATTCATGGTCACGCCAGCAAGCATCTTCTGAGCACTTCCCGTGTACCAGGCCTTGTGAGGGCACAACTTCGGGGTGCCTAGGTATACAGAACACTATTCCTGCTACCCCTTGCCAGCCCCCTCCCTCGCTGGCCTCCCTAAGTAGCCCCAGGAGAGCTCTATGCGTTCCTCCCTCCCCTCACTCCCCTTTGCCACTTTCTGCTGACTCTTCTGGGTTCCCCTTTCTCTTTTCCATCCACGAAGCACCCCCCTCCACCACATTCCTGCCCCACTCTCTCTCTGTCTCCCTCTTTCCCTCCGTTTGCCTCTCCTTTTCCTTTTCCCTGTTGTACAATCTCTCTTTCACCCTCTTGATCATCGTCATCATAGCTATCATCATGGAGGACATACATCCCTGGCATTCTTCCAGGTGCTTGCTCCTAACAACCTCAGGAGATCAGTCCTTCAAGAACCCCCATTTTATAGATGAGGAGGCTAAGGCTCCAAGATGCTACACAACTCACCCAACATCAGCTAGTCAGTAGAGGAGCTGAGATCCAGACCCTGCAGCTGACTCCAGACCCAGTGGGCTAAAGGCCACTCCTCAGCCGGGATCCCCTATGCCTGTGTACCAGTCCCCCCCATCTCTCCCTCTCTCAGCAACCAGCACATTCATCTTCCCATCATCACATCCACCTCAGGGGGTCCCAAGTGCACATTTGTCTCTGCTTTCCCCCTCAGCCTTTCATTTTCTTATGCTCTTGGTCAAATGTATTTTTAAATTATGACACCTTGCGAAGTTCATCCTTGGTCTGACTCAGTCTCACCATGTGTCTCTCCCTTGGTGTCTGTGTGCCTCGGTCTGCCCGCTGGCCTTGTCCCTCCCACGTGGCTGACACCTGCCCTAACCCAGGGGAGCCTGCGTAACTGTGATTCAGACTGAATCACAGAGCCATCTACTGACTGCTTAACAGGCACATAGAGGCCTGAGACCCAGGAGTCAACCCCAAAAGGCCCCCAGGGACTCCTACCACCAGATGCTCAGCTGAGTCCTGTGTTTTTTTTCAGCCAAGTATCCCATGATTCAGACCCTAAGTGAGTGCAGGGACCTTGCCCACCCAAAGCCATCTCTGAGGACCAAGACAGGCTGCAAGGAGAAGCTGGGAGGTTCTGGAAAGACCACCCAGCCCCAGTTGCTCCCTGAGGCTGGGCAAGCCCTTGTCTCACAGCCCCCTGTTCTGCGCCTGTTATCCCATCCATCACCCAGTCATTCCACAAACACTCCACATGCCCACTCTGTGCCAGGCCTGTTCTATGTGCTATGATAGTTATGATTATGACAGTCAAGAGGGTGAAAGAAAGATTGTACGACAGGGAACCAGAAAATGAGAGGCAAATAGGAAAAGATAGAGACAGACAGAGAGAGAGAAGATACTTTCAAGGATAAAACGCAGAATGCTTGCCCTTGTGGAGCTTACACACCAGTGGGAGAGGCAGTTAATAAATACAAGCAAATAAAATACACAGGATGTCAGATTGTGATGAGTTCTAAGAAGAAAAAAATTAAAGCAGGAGAGAGGAATGGGAAGTGACAGGGGTGATACTTTAAATGAGGTGGCCTCACCAGGGGAGGCCTCCCTGGAAAGGTGAAGTTTGAGTTAAGACCTGAAGGAAGTGAGAAGGAGCCATTTGTATATGTGATAGAAGAGTGTTTCAGAGAGAGGGAATGGCAGGAGCAAAGGCCCTGTGGTGGGAATGGGCATGGCATCAGGAGTGCCACTATAGCCCCAGTGGCAGAAAAGGGAGAGAGGATGTAGGAAAAGGTCAGGTGGGTAGTGGGAAACCCTAGTGGGTCATCAGAGGACCTTGGCTTTGGCATGGCTTTGAACCACTGAGTCTCCTGAGCAGAGGAGGGACATGATGTAACTCTGCTTATTAAAAATATGTTTCTCTGCATTTAAAAAACAGTTCAGGAGTTTTTAGTGTATTCACAAAGTTGTGCACACACAATCAATTTTAGAATATTTTCATCACCCCAAAGAGAAACCTGGAACTCATTAGCAGACACTGCCTAACCCCCCTTCTCCACCTTCTAGCCCTGGGCAACCACTACTCTGCCCTCTGTCTGCACGGGTGTGCCTGTTCCAGGCTGGCCTGTGCTTTCAAGGACTCATGCCCCCGGCTCCATGGAGGTAGTCTACAGGGGATCCAAGCTGGAGGTGGGGAGACTGATAAGGAAGGGGAGCTGGGATGTACTAGGGGCGATGGGGGTGCAGGGAGCAGCTGGATTCTGAAGTCAGGCTTCCCAAGGCACTGGATGTGGGGTGAGAAAGACGGAAGTTGAGACTGACTCCAGGCCTTCGGCCTGACTAACTGGAAAGCTAGAGTCATTGTGTGGAGGAGCCGGCTGGCAGGAACAGTTCAGGCATTGGGTTTGGAGCCTGCCAAGTTCGAGACCCCTGATAGACCCCAAGTGGAGCTTTGGATGGGTGGTTGAGTGGAGTGGAGGAGAGAGGGTGGGCTGGAGGACCCACTGGAGAGTCACTGGAATGCAACAGAAGCTTCCGAGGCCAGGACAAAAATGTGCCCCTCTGCCTCCTGGGAGCCAGGAACTTAGACCCCGCACCCCTGGGAAAGGAGCCGTGGGCTTAGAGCTGGTGACAGTGTGTCCCCACCAGTGAGAAGGGCTATGGGGCCCAGGCAGAGAGTGAACAATGTTCGCTCTGCCTCTGTCGTGGCCACGGGCGGGGAGGGCACAGCAGGGAACAGGACAGGCACATCTACTCTCAGAGGCCTGCAGAGACAGATGACAGATCAACAAATAGAAATACAGTTTTAGATAGTCAGGGGCCCTGCAGGGACCAGAGAGAGAGAGGAGAATCATCTAGAATTGGAGTCAGGGAAGCGCTCTCTGAGGAGGTGACATTTGAGCAGAAATTCCAACCACAGGCAAAGCTGGACCAGGCAGGTATCTCGAGAGGAGTCCTGCAAGCAGGAGAACTGGCAGAGGCAAAGGCCCAGGAGGTGTGAGCTTGGGGACAAGCAGGCATGTGGCTAGAGCAGAGACCTCCACGTGCTCTAGAAGCAGGGTCGTGAACAGGAGGGTCTCAGGGTCTGACTTGGGTTTCTGAAGGATGGCTCTGATGGGGAGAATCGACTCAGGATGGGCAGGGTGCAGAGCCCCAGGCTAGACCCACAGGGGAGACGCAGCAGGCCCCAGAGCAGACCAACCCAGGGCTATAAATTTACACCTGGGCTTTCCATATCCGCTTCCTGGCTTTCTGACTGTGTGGCCCTGGGTCCCTCTTCAGCCTTAGGTCCCTGATTTGCAAAAGGAGATGGTTGACTCTCTTCCAGGTCAGATGCTCTGCGAGATCTTCTTTCCAAGCAGATCTGCCCCCTGGGTTAACCTCAAAGCAGAAGGGATTAGGACAGGGAGTGGAAGGTATTCAGATGGGGAACTAGGTAAATATCCCTTCTTCCCCCACCCCCCACCCCCTTCTTGGGTGGCAGCACTGAGCTCCCCAGAAGCTGCAGCAGGACCGTAAGGATCCATCCCACTCTCCTACCTGCTGTCCACTCAACCCTGGTGCCACAAACCACTGGTGACCAGGGTACAGCATGCATGCAAGTGTGGGGAGGCAAGAGATTAGAGCTGGGCGGGCCTGCTCTCAGATTTCTGCTCCCTCCACTTATCAAGTTGTGTGACCCTGGGCAAGTGTTACTCCCTCTGTAGAGGTCTGTTTTCTTTCCTGTAAAGTGATGATCATATCACCTGTCACATAAATTTGTGAAAGTTCAATGAAACAAGGCTATAAAGCACCAAGCTCAGTGCCAGGCACATAGTAGATTCTCAATAGACTTTAATTCCCTCCGTGTTAAGAGGCCACACCTCTTGCCCTAGGAGTGTCTGTGGTGGTGGTGGTTTAGTCTATAAGTCGTGTTCGACTCTTGCGACTCCATGGACTGTAGCCTGCCAGACTCTTCTGTCCATAGGATTCTCCAGGCAAGAATACTGGAGTGGGTTGCCATTTCCTTCTCCAGGGGATCTTCCCAACCCAGGAATCGAACTTGATTCTCCTGCATTGCAGGCAGATTCTTTACAGACTGAGCTATGGAGGGAAGCCCCTAAATACTTAAAATGCTTCAGTAGTTTCCATGGCACTGAGATCAAAGTCCACTCCTCCTGAAGCACTGAGGATGCTGCCTACCTCCCACCTCGCCTCCTGCCTCCCCACCCCACCCCAGCCCCTGTATAGCGTTGGCCAAAAAGCTCATACAGGTTTTCCCTTAAAGCTTATAAAAAACCCAAACAAACTTTTTGGCCAACCCAATAGTTTCGCGTGTCCTTCTTTCATTTCCTCAAACAAGCCAAGTTCTTCCCAACTTGCAGAACTTGGCATGTCCCTTTCGCTGGCTCTGCAAGGCTGCTTCCTTGTCTTTCAGATCTGCTTAAAGGTCACCCTGTCTAAGACCTCCTGAGTGCTCCCTCAGCTCTGCGTCTCTGCCCCTCCTTTGTTGTTATCACACACTTAATTATCTTATTGGTCCATCACTCATTTTGACCACTGCCCCAAACATGCTATAAGCTCCACCAAGAACCTTAGGCATTCCTATATTTCCGGCACCTAACACAGTCACTGGCACACAGTAGGTGCTTAATTTCTTGCCTGGAGAATCCCATGGTCAGAGGAGCCTGGCGGGCTACAGTCTTTAAGGTCACAAAGAGTCGGACACAACTGAAGTAACTTAATAACAGGTGCTTAATAAATCTTCCCTCTATCCGCAAAGACAGTGACTAACCGCAGTGGTCACATTAGGGCCTGCGCTGCCCACACCAGAGGCCCTGGGATCACTGGGCAAGTAACTTAGCTTAGGAATATGAAATCCTAATACTAAGAAACGAAGAGGCTGAGGGCTCGAATGTTTGTTAAGTCACTCTTCCCTACGGCTGCATGGACTGGCCTTTCTGGATTTCGGTAGCTAGCTGTTGTCCATCTGATGTCATGGCCCACCCAGTTTTCCTCCCTGCCGCATGCTATGGCAGAAATTCTTAAATTAATAATTCAATTCATTGTCAAGCCTCTTCCCCTAGGGGCATGTATACACACACAAACATACACACACACACACATCCAGAGGTCACAGAACAGACACCACCATTACAACACCCACCTGTCTGAACAATGGAGTAAGAGGTGAGGGCGTGGAGCTAGGACCTTTTCATTTCTAGTCCATTAGATTTCCTAGAAACTTCTAGGAAGCCACTAAGACAAAAAGAAAAGGCAAGAATAGAACTGAGGAGTTTCCAAGCCCAAACTGAAACAGAAATTTAAGAAAGCCATATGTTTAATATGACTTTTTTTTTAACTGAAAAGACAATGTAATGCAATTTTTCAAAATATTTTAAAGCCAAAAAGTCACTTCAAATCCTACATCACTTACAGCTGTCCTCAAACACCACAGCTGTTTTCAGCTGGCGCTGCCCATTCAGCCTGTGTTCCCAGACACCCACTTCCCCCCAGAGATCAGCCAGGATTATGAGCATGCCTTTCCGGAAAATTATACTTTAAAATGAAAATGTTAAAGAGAGAGGAGAAGAAGGAAAACAATTGAAAATATTGGCTTGTTCTCTCTAAAGGTACATGCAAGGCTAGACCATGTTTTCATTGCTCTGATCGATTGATAAGTCAGTCTGTAGGTGTCAGGTCACACAGTGTTTTGTTTGGTGTGATGTGTGTGTTGGGTGGTGAGTGTATGTGGTGTGTCGTAGGAGTTATTTGTGTGTGATGTGTTGTGAGTATGTGTGAAGTATGTGCATGTGTGTGATGTGTGTTATGGTGTGCGAGTTGTGTGTGTGTGATGTGTTATATTGTGAGTGTGTATGTCTAGTGGGGGTGTGGCATAGGTATATGTGATGTGTGTGGTATATGTGTAGTGTGTGTGTGCTGTGTTGTGAGTGTTGGTGGTATGTGTGTACGGCATCTAGTGTGGTGTGTGCACCTATATGTGTTGTGAATGTGTGTTGTATGTGGTGTGTGTGCTGTGTTGTGAAGGTAAGGTGTGTGGGATGTTGTGTATGGGGTGTATGTGTGTGTGGTATCTAGTGTAGTGTGTGTGCCTGTATGTGTTGTGAATGTGTGTTATATGTAGTGTGTGCTCCATTGTGAATGTATGGTGTGTGGTGTGTTATGTGGTATGTGTATACAGTGTGTAGTGTGTGTGCACTATGTTGTAAGTGTGTTCAGTGTATGTGTGTGGTGTCTAGTGTGGTGTGTGCCTGTATGCATTACGATTGTGTGTTACATGTGCTGTGTGTGTGCTGTGTTATGAATGTATGGTGTGTGGGGTGTGTGTAGTGTGTGTGCTGTGTAGTGAGTGTGTGTGGTGTATGTGTGTGTGGCGTATAGTGTGGTGTGTGCGCCTGTATATGTTGTGAATTTGTGTTCTATGTGGTGTGGGTGTGCTGTGTCGTGAATGTGTGGTACGAGGGGTGTTGTGTGGGGTATTATATGGTGTGTGTGTATAGTGTGTAGTGTGTGTGTGCTATGTTGTGTGTTCAGTGTATGTGTGTGTAGTGTCTAGTGTGGTGTGTGTGCCTGTATGTGTTGCAATTGTGTGTTATATGTGGTGTGTGTGTGCTGTGTTGTGAATGTATGGTTTGTGGTGTGTGCATGTAGCGTGCAGTGTATGTGTGCTGTGTTCTGAGTGTGTGTAGTGTATGTGATGTCTAGTGCGGCGCGTGTCCCTGTATGTGTTGCAAATGTGTGTCATATGTGGTGTGTGTGTGCTATGTTGTGATTGTATGGTTTGTGGTGTGTGCATGTAGCGTGCAGTGTATGTGTGCTGTGTTCTGAGCGTGTGTAGTGTATGTGATGTCTAGTGCGGCACGTGCCCCTGTATGTGTTGCAATGTGTGTTGTATGTGGTGCATGTATGCTGTGTTGTGATTGTATGGCATGTGGGGTATTATGTGGTGTGTGTGTATAGTGTGTAGTGTGTGTGTGCTATGTTGGGAGTGTGTTCAGTGTGTGTGTGTGTAGTGTCTAGTGTAGTGTGTGTGCCTGTGTGTGTTGCGGTTGTGCGTTATATGTGGTGTGTGTGTGCAGTGTTGTGATTGTATGGTGTGTGTGTGCACTTCAGCTGCAGGGGCACCAGCAGCTTCCTGAGTGGGGCTCCTGTCACTCAGCCCGGCTCAGACACACATGCTGCATCGTCCCCCCAGAACTCAGCCCTCCTCTGTGCCCAGGTGTCAGGAGGAGAGGGCCCAGCTGCAGGCGGAGCTGGAGCAGAAGCAACGGGAGGCTGAGAGGAAGGACGCCGTGTACGAGGAGGAGCTTGGCGGGCAGCGGGACCTGGTCCGAGCCATGAAGAGTCGGGTGCTGGAGCTGATTCAGTAAGAGCGGGACCCAGGGGTGGGGTGCAGGAGAGGGCATGGTGTCAGGCATGCCCTCTGGACCTTTGTGTATACCAACTCATTTCCTTCTTTCAGCCACCTCTGCTGTTATCCCCATGTCACAGATGAGAAAACTGAGGGTCAGAGAGGCTGACTTGGCCACCAAGGACACACAGCGTACAAATTGCATAGCGTTCTCTGCCTCTAAGGCAAGCCCCCCTCCAACCCCCACAAACACACGCACCAACCAAGGTTAGGAGAAGGGAAAGGAGCCCAGAGGTTAGCTGGGAGGTAATCTCATGTCTTATACCTGCCTGCCTGCTGGACTTCCTCAGACCACTGGACCTGTGGCCTGTCCTGGATCAGCTGTCCTGAGTTCCAGAGGCTGAGCTCACCAGGATTCATCCCAAACCACTAAACTTGCTGAAGGGTAGGAGGAAATGCGTAAAACCTGCTTTCTACCCTTAGGTCCAGTGAGGAGATAATTCCCAGATACACAATGTTCTCTCACCTCGTTCAGAAAATACGAGACTGTTGGACTCAGGTTCCCTTAGAACTGGAAGGCTGCTGAGGGATCACCTAGAAATAAATCCTCTTGCACAAAATCCAAGTGATTAAAGGTGAGACAAGGGAGAGATCAGCCAGGAAAGAAAGAAGAATTTAAGGAATAATCTCCCCTGAGGAGCTGTCAACTGGGAAGAAGCTAATAAAAAATTAGCTATATATCTCACAAAAGAATTTAAGGTGGCTAACAATAAGACATATAGACAGAGGGAGGGAGACATATATATATATATATATATATATATACACACACACACATATGATTGTTAAAGAAAAATAGAAGATTTCCTGAAAGATGAAAAAGATACTCCTGAAGTATCAGGTTTAAAACTTAACTCTGAACATCTTGGTAGCAGGATAAAAAAGAGAAATGCAGAAAGTTTCACCATCCATTCAAAGGAGCAATACCAGTTCACCAAGAGAGACAAATGTTTTTCCTCGTGCTAAAGAAATTAATCACAAGGTCACAAGCCACACTGTACAATGTCCCTCCCAGAAGCATTATGGAAGACATGGCCCTAAGCCAAAAAAAAAAAGGAGGGTGGAGCAAGAAGGTTGACTTCTGTGTCAAGATGGTAGACTGGCCACATGTTAGTTACTTAGTTCAGTCGCTCAGTCGTGTTCGACTCTGCAACCCCACGGACTGCAGCACTCCAGGCCTCCCTGTCCATCACCAACTCCCGGAGTTTACTCAAACTCCTGTCCATTGAGTCAGTGATGCCATCCAGCCATCTCATCCTCTGTCGTCCCCTTCTTCTCCCGCCTTCAATCTTTTCCCAGCATCAGGGTCTTTTCAAATGAGTCAGTTCTTCACATCAGGTGACCACACATTATCCAGCCTCTCTCCTGAGATCTCACTAGAATGATTGTAAAGAAATAAAACAGAGAGAAAGTTGGAGGAGCCAACCACGAGTGAGAGATAATAGCTAATTTCCAGAAGCCAGAAAATAGATGGAGAAGTGGATACTGAACTTAGCCCAAGTTAGTACTCCAGGGCCCAGAGACACCAAGAACACAGATGGCAGAAGGGAGATGTGGGGCAGAAACTGGGAAAATTTACCGATAAAGTCATTAGAAAGAGCAGTGTCCATCCTGCTCTGTACAGCTATGGAGTGTACAATGTATAGTACCTTCTGCCTGCTTCCCCAACTACAGAACATCTAAGAGTGAGGGGTCTATCATCAGGCAAATAATTAAAAGTTGATGTGGCAGGTAGCACCCTGCCCAATCTGCCCTAAAGTGAGGCTACTAGGCAGCCATCCCCATCTACTCCTTGGAGCTCTAACAGCTTTTATCACCTCTTTATTAAACATGAAATGACAACCGAGGATCCCCAGACATGTGAGGAGAGCCTAGAAAATAGAGGGGAGTGACAAAGATAAACAAACAAAAAAAGATCCATTGTCCATGATGCTATGAAAAGCAACCATCAAAAGATGAGAAACATTCTTGGAAATTAAAAATATGATTACTGAAATGTTTGAGTTCACTCGGATTGGAAAAGAAAGATGAGGCAGTCTCTCAGAAAGTATAATGAAGGCACAGATAAATGAAGACATGAGAGAAATAGAAACACAGAGAATCAATCCAGGAGTTCTAATAACTTCTCTAACTGACAGGAGTTCCAAAAAAGGAGAGAATAAAAAGAAGGTGATTATCTAATAAAAATACGAGATACGTTTCCAGTTCTGATGGGAGTTGTTTTTCAGATTTAAAGATTTCACTGAGCAACCAGCATAATAAAGGAAAGGTGCAGGGTAAACCACATTTAGATACATCATTGTGATATTTCATTAAAACAAAGATAAGGAGAATATCCTACAAGACAGGTCCACTTGTAAAAGAAATAGAACCCAACAAATTCTAAGGGTTCAGAGACGTAGGTTTCAATGGTTAAGACGCAATGGTGTAATGCTTTCAAGTTCTCAGAAAAACTGGCTTTTGCCCTTGAATTCTACATCCAGCCAAACTATGAAGCAAGTGGGGAGGTGGTGGAGAAAAGACATTTTTCAGATAGACAGGTTACATAAAATTCACGTCCCACACAGACTTTCTTCGGAAGTTAATTAAGGATGTGCTCCAGAGAAACAAGGAAGTAAGCCAAGAAAGGAGAAGATGTGGAACTCAGGAATAGTAGCTCTAGCCCATGAGGAATGGAAAGGGAATTCCCATGATGACCAGTGAGCAGCAAGCCCAGGAAGTAGTCAGTTCAGACTACAGCAGAAGTATGGAGCGCCCAGGAGGTAGTTCTCAGGAGAGAAAAAGCTTCAGTAGAATATCTGAGATGATGAAGAAGGGGGTGGGTGCAGATGAAGCTATGTTCAATGCAAGTCATGCAAGGAGCAAAGAAAAGTCATTAGAAAGTTCCAGAAAAATAAAAATTTCCAAGAAAGGAAATATCACAGAACACAGTTCCAGGTAATGCAATGTATTTATATATTGTCTAATAATGTAAATACTGTTCATTGATTATTTTCAATATTAGAATCAATCTAAAGGTAAAGCACAGAAAACAGTTATAATTATAGAACACACCTAACTGTTACTACCTAAACAGTGTCAAGTATATAACAGGATCCAACAGGAATTCCTGTGAAGATGGAAATGTTCTGCATTTGCCATGTCCAATACGGTAGCTACTAGGAGGAGAAGGGGACGACAGAAGATGAGATGGTTAGATGGCATCACCAACTTAATGGACATGAGTTTTAGTAAATTCCGGGAGTTGGTGATGGACAGGGAGGCGTGGCGTGCTGCAGTCCATGGGGTCGCAAAGAGTTGGACACGACTGAGCAACTGAACTGAACTGAACTGAACTGAGTCCCTGGTAGCACCTGAGTACCTCAAAAGTGACTGGTGCAACTGAGAAACTGAAATTTTAAGTTTATTTAAGTTAAATAAACTCCTGATATCGCTTATATGTGGAATCTAAAAAATACAACAAACCAGTGAATAAAACAAAAAGAAGCAGACACAGATATAGATAACAAACTAGTGGTTTCCGGTGAGAAAAGGAGAGGAGGGAGGGGCAATATAGGAGTAGGGGACTTTTTTAAAGGAAGTTATTATGGGATTATCGTGTATGTGAAACTTTTGAAAATTGTAAAGTACTGTAGAATTTAAAGAATCTTTCAATAAAAATAATAATAAGACAAAAAGTTAAACATATACCTAAATATCCACATATGGCTAATGGCCACCATATTGGATGTTGCAAGAGTAGATGACAAATTAGGAGGTGGAGAAGGAGGAGTGCTGAAGAGAAGGGATGCTGACACCATCTTATTACAGAATGGCAGTTGTATGATGCTGTCTATAGTTAAAAGACAACAACAGTTAATGAGTGAGAAATAAATGTGTAGGTATATTCTATAAAATTCCAGTAGTAACCAAAAAGGAACCAAAAATGGGGATATAACTGCACTGAGAGGAAGGAGGAGTTAGTAAGGATAAATAGGCTGTATCCTGTGATATCAAGGAGCTCTATGAAAGATACTCTCTCTTGATAAATCAAGGTGGAGGAATATGAGTGCATTACTTAAATATGGAAGTAATATCAAGGGAAAAAACCTAAAGGATGTAAGAAGTGGTTTTCCACTGAGAATGGGAAGGAGGTATATCGATTTCCTTTTGATATAATTCCTTCTGGACTGTTCAGTGTTTAAATCATGCCTGTGTATGTCATTTTGGTAAAAATGTTAAGCAACCCACATTCTTAAACATTCTTCAAAAAAAACAGTGAGGATAGTTTTGCGGGAGCATGAACATACATAACTACAAAGCAGTTTGTACTGAGTGCCAAACAAAAATAATAGGCGTTATATGCTATAGGAAGCTGGGGCAAGAGCCCCCTGGGGCCTTTCGGGATCAGGGAGCATTTCTTGGAGGAGGCGGGATATGAACAAATTCTTAAATAATGGGTCAAGATTATGTTGGCTGAAGGCAGCCTGAGTGTCATCGCCCATCTCCCCAGAAAAACTGGAGACTCACTGATCTCTCCTGTGTGTGTGTCTCACTGTCCCTTCACTTGTCTGCGTCTTTCTCCCTCACTACGTCTCTTTCTTGGTCTCTCCATCTTGCTCCGTATGTCTCTCTCTCTGTGGCTCTGTCCCTGTCTGTGTCTGCACTTTTCCCCTGTTCTTTCTCTCTCCCTCCACAATGATCTCCCTGTCTCCTCTGTGTGTCTGTCTCCATCTCCAACTCCCTGACTTCCTTTCTCTTTCTCTCTCTCTCTCTCTCTCTCTGAGTGCCTGTATCTCTTTCCCTCCCTGTCTCCCTCTCCATTTCTGGGTCTCTGTCTTTCTGCTCCGCCGTTTCGCATCTCCTTCTGTCTCTCTGTGTCTATCTCTGTGTGACTCCCTCTGTTTTTCTCTGTCTCTCCCTCTTTGTCACTGTGTGCCTGTTTCTATTTCTCCATCTGTGCATCTCCATCTTTCTCTCTTCCTCTATCATCTTCTTCCTCTCTCTCTCTCTGTCTGTGTGTGTCCCCACCTCCACTTGCCCATCAGGGAGAAGGATATCCTGTGGCAGAAAGTCCAGCATCTCTCTTCCATGGCCTCTGGATGCTGTGTCGTCTGCAGCAAGATCTTTGGCCGGTTGTCTCGGCGGTACCCATGCAGGTAATGGGTGGGGTACAGAATCCTTCCTCTGGGACAGCCCAGTTTCCACCAGCCCACAGCCCCATGCCCACTCCAGAGAAGGGAGAGACACAGGAACTGGGCATTTGGTGAAAGGCCAGTTGAAGCTGGCCACTCATTTTACCCAATACTTAGCAGAGACATGAGCAAGAACTGTAGAAAGGGGGCAGACAAGGAATGGACTCAGCAAGACGGGACGGGGTGACCCTTCCAGGAGCTGACTACTTAATCAACCAGCTAATCTCATCTGGGAAGAGAGTTCTTATCCAAAGGAAGCTTCTGTCCTCACCTTGCCCTGGGAACATGGTGAGAGGGCAGACAGCAAGAGAAAGCACAGTGGGCCATCAGGAGAACCTGCCATCTGGAGGACCCGGGAAGGGTGGGGCATCAGGGCACCTTTTAGGAAAGAGAAGGCCTCCTAAGGTAGACCCAGGGCCGTTCAGCCAGAAGATGAGAAATGCAGAGACAGACACAAAGATGCGCGAACTTCATGACCCACCCCCCATATGCACCCATGTGTACCCACGCTTCTGCATCTGCTCCCTAGGCTCTGCGGAGGCCTGGTTTGCCATGCCTGCTCTGTGGACTACAAGAAGAGAGAGCGCCACTGCCCACCCTGCTCCCAGAGGAGAGATGCCCAGGTTCTCTGACCGAGACACATCCAGGACTGGCTGCTCCATCCCACCAGACCCCTCCCCTTGGCCCTTGCCGGCCCTCTGATCTGACCAGTCCTGCCATCTAAGGCAGACAGCGCTTGAGTGGACAGACCGTGGTGTGGAAGGTGGAAGGAGCCGGGGTGGCAGTCAGGAAAGAGGTTCTAACCCTGCATCTCCCACTGATGAGCCGGGTGACTTTGGCAGAGCTGTCAGGCTTTTCTCGTACCAAGAGAGAGTGGGCGCCATCTTGGTCTAAAGTCCTTTCAGGCTCAGAACGTCTTGTCCAAGAATAAGACCTGGCGGTCCAGGTGTTTCCCCTCCACCCTCATTCCTCAGTTAGCCCACCCTTCACGACATGGGGGAGCTTCCTTTCTGGAGTCTGCTTTGGGGGGTCTATGTTGTATTTTATCTCTAACAGCTTTCTTCAGGTACTATTAACATATAATACACTTTACATAAAATCTGATGGTTCTGACTTTCATGTACACCCTGAAGCCATCACTGTATTCAAAATAACAGACACATCATCCTCAGCCCCAGTTTCCTTGTGCCCTTTGTCATCTCTAGCCCCCAGCCTCTCTCCATCCCCAGGCAACTACTTACTTGCTTTCTGTCACCAGGGACTAGTTTGCACTTTCTAGAATTTTGTACAAAAAGAATCATGCAGTATGCACTTTTTATTATCTGCCTTCTTTCACTCGGCATAATTATTTTATCATAAAATACTGTTGAGTAGTAATTCCACTGCATGGATATACTGAATTGGTTTACACATTCAGCTGTTGCTGATACTTGGGTTGTTTCCAATTTGAAGTTATTACAAGTAAGTTTCTTCTCATCACATGTGTACATATAGTTGTGTATAGATATACCTTTATTCCTCTTGGGTAAATACCTAGGCATGAAATGACAAGGTATGGTAGGTATATGTTTAAATTTTAAGAAATGGCAGAGTTACTTCCCAAAGAGATTATATTAATATGTCATACCTTCTCACCGACAGGGTGCAGGAGTACCAGTTACTCCCCAGGGCATCTGGTTTGGTGGGCTTGAGGGGAGGCTTGAGGCTCTCTGCCCTTTCCTTCCAAGTCACCACTGCAGTGACTTGGTGGATCCAAGTTCTGAGCACTTCAGAAGAAGGGGCTGAGTCTAGGTGACTCTCTCTGCAGTGCTTCTGCAGGTAGACTTCAAAACTAAAGACAGTTGATGAGGACACTTGTAGCTCCATGGTATGAGATCGTATCCCCTGCCTGCTCAAGAAGTCTTTCCCGAATTATGGTTACTCAGTAGGAGTTCCCTGGTGCCTCAAACAGTAAAGAACCCATCTGCAATGCAGGAGACCCAGCTTCGACCCCTGGGTCAGGAAGATCCCCTGGAAAGGGAATGGCAGCACACTCCAGCCTTCTTGCCTAGAGAACCCAATGGACAAAGGAGCCTGGTGGGCTATAGTCCATGAGGTCGCAAAGAGTCTGACATGACTGAGCGACTAGGCCTACACACAGTGGTCATCCAGTTATGGTACTTCTGAGAACGCTGTTTCAGAAGAGGTGTGGACCCCGTTCTGTGGCTAGGTGATTAGCTGCCCTACTTGGGCTATAGGGCAGACTTGACAATCTCAAAGAGGCATGCTACTCCTGGCCCCTCTGCCTCAAGCAGACTGCCAAAGCCTCTGCAGTGGTTGAGCAACCCTGTGGCTCAGACCAGAGCCTGCGGACCGCCTCTCGGGGTCAGGGCCGCCCAGATTGCATCCCATTACCATCTCAGGGAGGAAGAATTTTGCAACAGCAGTTCCTGCCCTGGAGAGCTGGTGAGAACTTCTCCTTAACAGGGGCAGCAGCAAGGTTGGCGCGGGGGGTGGGGAGGGCAGGGAATGGAGGGAGTGAGGGGCAGAGCTGGGGCTATAGGAGCAAACGGGGCAATAGGATCACCCCTGCCCTAAAGGACAGTGGTCCCTTCCTGGAGGCTAGACTTGCTCAGATACTTTTATTAGGGCCAGTTCTTATTATAGCAGAAGACATCATATTCTAGTAGCACCTCTAGTGAGGAGCTCAGACCTACCTGATGAACTGGTGGGGGAGAGGGAACCCAGCAGAAGCCTATGTTTTAAGAGGAGGCAAGATGCTCTGGGAAGAGAGCTCAGGAGGAAATCAGGGGCCAGGTATGGGGGAGCTTGACTGCCTTCCCTTATTTGGGAGAGATGGAAGGGCAATGCTGAAGACCAGCCTCTAGCTCAACACTGCCCCCCAAAGAGTCCCCACCAAGTCCAACAGAGAGTACAGAAACTCCACAAAGATGCTGGGAAGCTTGTTAGACCCCGGGGACCCTCCAGCCAGATTCCACAAGGGTCACCATAGTCCATCCCAGGGCATGGCACTGTGAGGGCACCAGTCCACCAGAAAAGAGCCCAGGGCACAGGTCTAGCCCAGTAGCACCAGAGGCACACCTAGGGGATGCCTCCAACAGATTCCCCCATATTCCTGGGGAGCAGTCTACTGGGAATAAGCCCTGTAGGAACACACGGGTCTGAGCCAGTGCAATCTGGGCTATCACTGTTGATGTGACTTCGTTTGTGCTCACAGGCTGGGGGTGCCCTGGGAAATTTGGGTGACATAATTATTTCTTTAAATCATATATCACTCGAATGCACCAACATACATCAGTTTTCTCACTCTGTCAGTTTATTCGGTGCTCAACAAAACGATATCAAGCACCTAGATGTGCCAAACTGTGTGGGATAGCTTTGGGGAGACAAAATTTCATATACATATAAATCCTTCTTTCAAGAACCTCGCAGCGTGGAGGAGGAAGCAGTCAAACTGATGATCATAAATCCCTGAAATTGATGCCATTGTAGAGGTAAGCCCGGGGATTCAGAGAAGCGCAGAGAGGGGTGGCAGAGCGTGGAGGTGACATCAGGGCTGAACTGGAAAGGAGAGAAGGCTGGCCGGCCCAGGAAGGTGGGGAAGAGGGAACAGGAACTGTGTGCCAAAGCCCAAGAGGAACCAGAGCAGCCGTAGTGGGGGAACTGCGAGTTGTTCCCTGTGGCCAGAGTTAAGTATTCCAGAGGGCATGGCTAGAAATAAGGCAGGAGAAGCATCAGAGGCAGGGGCACCAGGTGCCCAGGTCAGGAATTTGACACTGACTGAGGGCAACAGGGGTCCCTGAAGGGTTGTAAGAGGGAAAGAAGGTGATCAAACTCACATTTGAGGCAAATGGTTCTGACAGAGAGTGGAGGATGGATTGAGGGGGGAAGACTTAAGGCAGAGAACAATTATGAAACTAGTGATTTGGTCATGGTGGTAGCAGCAGCAGCAGGAACCAACAGTGCCAAGCGCCATTCTAAATGTTTTGTAAATATAGACTCATTTAATTCACATGAAAACCCTATGTGGTAAGTGCTCTAATTATCCCCATTTCACAGATGATGAAACTGAGGCCAGTAGGACACAACAACTTGCCCAAGGTCTACAGCCACTGACATTGCTGGGATCCTAACTCAGACAAATTTGCTCTGAAATTCAGAGGCGTCCCACGATGAATCCAGTAGCTTAGGCGAGAGAATAAAGCAGGGCCTAACATCATCAATGAAGACATTGAGGAGGAGATAATACAGAAAGATGTCAGAGAGATGGCCTTGGTAGAGAGGAGGAGCAAGGTGAGCCTGAGGGGCGTGCCCGTTCCCCCATTAAGGAGCGGGGGCACCAATGTCAGGGAATTCAGAGACCAGTTGTTTTTTTTTTTTTTCCTTTAGCCACGGACTTTATTGTTTGAATATTTGCAACTATTATTCTATACACAAATGTTAATTTCTTACAAAACCCTGTATTCCATATTGCTAGGTCACTTCACTCTCCATTTTATGCCATATTTCCATCAAAAACTATTTCCCTAAATTACAATGTGCCTGCTTGTGTGGTATTGTTCAGTTGCTAAGTTGTGTCCGACTCTGCAATGCCATGGACTGCATAGCCCACCAGGCTCCTCTGTCCATGAGATTTCTCAGGCAAGAATACTGGAGTGGGTTGCCATTTCTCCAGAGATCAGTTTTCTACATGTTGAGTTTGCAGCATCTGTGGGACCTCAGGGTAGATTTCAGGAAGTGGTTACATGTAAGAATTTGAGCTTAGAGAGAAGCTTAGAAGAGAAGCTGAGAACTATAGGTGTGGGAGACACTGACCCAGACTGGATAGGGGCTGAAGCCAAGGAGGTAGGTGGGCTGGTTTAGGGAGAGCAGGGAGAGACAGGGACCAAGGTGGAGTCCAAGGAACATCCATATTTGAGGAATGAATCAAGAAACAAAGCAACAAATGAGACCAAAAGAGTTTCTCAGAGAAATAAAAGAAGAATGGAGTCGGTGGGGTGAAATGTTGCAGAGATCAGATAAGACTTGAACAGTATCCATTTCACCATAAATAAAGTTTAAAAGCATACAGCAGGTTGGGAGAAAATATTTTACCATAATTGACAATTATGAGACAGTATGAGTGGATAGGGTAACAGGTCCTTATATAGGACCTGTTAGTAGGTAATAGGAGAGTGCATGATAATAGGAGAGCACACTGGAACAGTCTTTTGAGGAACGATGAGAAGTATTTATGAACATTTAAACATGCACAGTTATGACCCAGCAAAATTGTACTTAAGCTACTGAAACATACAAATTCCCAAAGACCTACATCCAAAGATACTCATAATAATGAACCTAAATATTTACCTATAAGTGTTAGTAGCTCAGTCATATCTGACTCTGCAACCCCTGACAGGCTCCTCTGTCCATGGAATTCTCCAGGAAAGAATCCTGGAGTGGGTTTCCATTTCCTTCTCCAGGAGATCTTCCTGACCCAGGGATCGAACCCAGGTCTCCTGCATTGCAGGCAGATTTTTTTTTACCACTGTGTCACGAGGGCTTCATTCATCTATAAGGTAATTACCAAATAAATCATGTTACATCCTTGCCATGGACCATGATGTCATCACTGAAAAGAATAAGATGGATCTATATGGACTGATGTGAAATAGGAACATGATACTTTGTTAAAGTGAAAAACAATATAACTAGTTTAACACTATTTTAACTATGCATGGGGAAAAGTCCAGAAAGATACAGGTGATACACCTTTACACAAGATACAGGTGAACAGAGGGATGGAAAGGAATCCAATCTCACTTTACATGCTCTTGCATCACCTGTATTTGTTACAATACGCCCATTTTATTTTTATAATATTAAAACAGCTTTATTTAAGAGAAGGGTTTACTGGGTTTAGCAACTCTAGGTTATTGGGAACCTTGGCAAAAGCTGTTTCCGCAGCACAGTGGGAAGGAAGCTGGTTGCAGTAGGTTGAGCAGTGAACAAGAAGTTGATGAAGTGGATACAGCAGCTGCTCGCTGTGTTTTCAAGAAGTTTGCCTTTGAAATGGAGGCAAATACTTCTCCCAGGGGGAGAAGCAGCTGAAGGAGTCCTAGAAGTCAGAAAGGGGGAGAAAGACATATGCAAGTTCAGGAAAAGAGGTGGTTCCAGGAAAGAGAGGCAGAGGGAACAGGAGGCAAGACCCTCAAGATTATGAGAGGCAGTGGATCCCATGGGCAGGTGCAGGAATTCAAAAGAAGGAGAAGAAAGGGTACTTCTCATCATGCCCCTAAAAGGAAGGAAGAAAGTGTACACATAAATTCAGCACATGTGTCAGCTGGGCGCTGGGGTTGCTTGCATCTCCCTTGTAAAGAAGAAGGCATATTTTGAAAATGAGACAGAGATGGACTAGGCAAACCACCACCTTCAGACTCCTCTAGAAACCATTAGCCAGGAAGGTGTGAAACGTCCCAGTGCTATTACAGAATTGCTGGATAGAGCATTGACCTGCAGTCAGAGTCCCAGGACAGACCTCGTTGATCCTCTCTGGGGACACCTCCCCTGGTAGGCCTCCTCAACTTCCCCCTCGGCAGCCCTGGGTCAGAAGTTTCCACACAGAAGCTGCTTTCTCCTGTCTAACATCCCTGACAGCTACCAAGACCTGGGTCACCATGGAGGCATCGGTGGCTATTCCAATAGCAGCAGCAGTAGCGACAACACCAGGTGGGTGAGCAGTTTGGCCTTCGGGCAGCTGAGGACATATTCTGATAGAAAGAACTTGGAAACTTCAGTCTCTTCCTGTGAGTCCCCTGGGAACTGAAGTGATGAATTGCAGAAACAAAATATTTGAGTCTTCACTAAGGCAGCTCAGTACAAATGAACCTCCTACAGTAATAGAAATGTCCTACAGGACATCTGCACAATCCAATATAGTAGCAAAAGCAGAGACATTACTTTGTCAACAAAGATCTGTCTAGTCAAGACTATGGTTTTTCCAGTGGTCATGTATGGATGTGAGAGTTAGACTAGAAAGAAAGCTGAGCACCGGAGAATTGATGCTTTTGAACTGTGGTGTTGGAGAAGATTCTTGAGAGTCCCTTGGACTGCAAGGAGATCCAACCAGTCCATCCTAAAGGAGATCAGTCCTGGGTGTTCATTGGAAGGACTGATGTTGAAGCTGAAATTCCAATACTTTGGGCACCTGATGCAAAGAGCTGACTCATTTGAAAAGACCCAGATGCTGGGAAAGATTGAGGGCAGGAGGAAAAGGGGATGACAGAGGATGAGATGGTTGGATGGCATCACCAACTCAATGGACATGGGTTTGGGTGGACTCCGGGAGTTGGTGATGGACAAGGAGGCCTGGCGTGCTGCAGTTCATGGGGTCACAAAGAGTCGGACACAACTGAGCGACTGAACTGAGCTGAGTCACATGTGGCCACTGAACACTTGAAATGAAAAACTAAATTTTTAATTTATTTTAATTAATTTAATTTTAAGTAGCCATATGTGACTAACCTCCTCGTTTTCCAGGGGACCACATGGAGGCCCAGAGAGAAATGACTTGTCCAAGCTCACCCTGATCATTAACAGCAGAACCAGGTCTGGAAAACAGTTCTGAATTCACCCCACCATCTGTAGGCCTGCGGTGGGCTCAGTGGAAATGAAATCAGTCTAATGAAAATTGAGAAGTAGGCTGCTTCTCTGGGAATTCCCTGGCAGCTCAGTGGTTAGCACTCCATGCTCTCATTGCTGAGGGCCTGGGTTCAATTCCTGGTCAGGAAACTAAAATTCCACAATCTCACGGTATGGCAAAAAGAAAAAAAGAAAGAAGTAGACTGGTTGGGAAATGTCAGATCTGGACTCTCCTTTCTACATCCAGTTGTCTGGAACAGAGAGGTACTTACAGGAGCTCAGAAACCTAAGGCTGGGATCCACTCCCTCATTGCGTGGACAGAATGCCAGATTTGAGGTCAGGTTAAAAAAAAAAGTCTTAAAAACTGCTTAAAACTCAGTTCATCTGCGTCACTCTAGGTAAGTTGCCTAACTTCACAGTCTCGGTTTCCTCATTCAGAAAATGCACATCTCACGCAGCTGTTGTGAAGATTAAATTATACAGATTCTGAAAAGCACTTTTCTTGGATGCTAGGCCCTCACAGGCACTCATCATTAGAGCTAAAGTGACGACTGTTATTTCAGGTTAAAACAAATTAAGATCTACCTGGAAGTCAGCCCGGAAAGCAGACCCTCTGCCTTCTCTTGCTTGGCAATGTAGCGGGAAAGACCCCGTGCTTTTAGATGATCAACTATTTCAGTAATAATAATACCAGTAGTAAATGCCAGCCCTGTGCTTTATATGTGTCTTAAGTGTTTTATAGGTAATGCTTCCTTTCAACCTCAGCTCAACCTGGTGAGTCAGAGTCTACCACTGAGCCTGAAATGAGTCTCATTTTACAGATGAGCAAACTGAAAATCTGAAAGGAAAAGTTGCTTGTCCAGAGCAGCTAGGCTAGCAGAGTTCTTCACTGCTGCACTCACGGCCTCTCTCCACAAGTCCTGGGTCTCTGTCTGGGTTTACCATCACCTGACCAGGAGTCTCTGGGTTCTCCAGCATAGTAAATTAAAGGTGACAGGGAATGTTTGCTGAATGGTTAAAATACTCAAAGGTTCTTTCCTAGGGGTAGGCAGTTAAGATGAGTTTTCCACAGGCTCTGAGTACCCTGTGGGCCCTGGGATGCCTGGGGCAAGAGGCCAGGATAACAAGTACCAGAGGGCCTGGGGTATCAATCACTGTAAGGGTAAGGACTTGGGAGGGTGTGGTGAATTAAGGTTCACAGCTCCACCTGAATTTATCCTTCCAGTTGTTATCAATAGCAAATGCGACAAAACATATGCTTGGTGTCATCTGTTTTCAAAAATGTATTTGAACTTGGGTGGGATTTTAACCCTTACCAAATGTCTTTCTTTCCAAATGAGATGGTCTCAGTTCCAAAGTTAGTAGCTACTACTGACCCAATTCCAAGTGGACAAACCAAGAAAAAATAGCAATGCCCTAAGAGATGAGCATGGTCAGAGAGGATGACTGGGGAGTGAGGTGAAAGACAAGAAGAGGTGAATGGGGCACCCATGTGGGGGTGGAAGTTCTCAAAGGGGCGTGGTGTGGAGAAGGAATTTATGAGGATTTAAGAACACCGGGGGTGTGGGGGGTGGAGATGAGAGGCCAGGGAAGAAAACCACCAGACGTGCCAAAGGCTAAAGCTCCATTCCTGGTGCCTTCAAGAGCTGTTCCCTTTAAGATGGGAAACATGTTGAAGAGCCATAGAACTGCTGGGTGGGAAGCATGGGAAGCCCGACACAGCTGGAATGCAGGGAGAAACAGGCAGAGCAGCTGAAAGAGCTCAGGGCTGCTGAGCTCAAGGCAAAGACGAGAAATCTGTGCCATGCCGGGCCAACTACTTCCTTTGGGTGGGCCTCAGTTTCTTCATCTGGGAAATAGAAAGATTGGCTAGGAAACCCCTTCCCAAAATGAACTCTTCCAGTTCATAAAATGACGACTAGTTGTCAAAGAGCTGACCTGGGAATTAATTATTCAAACTATCAGAAGCATCCCGCACCCTCAGGGGCTCCACCCCAGAATTGAGCAATATAATCCACCACTTACTTCCTCACTGTGTTCTCAGCACCGCCGCCCTTTCTTCAGTCAGACACATCTGCCTTTCCTGGAGGTGTCCCACAGGTGACAAGCCCAGAATCATGGTAAGTCTTGAAACACCCACCCCTCCAACCTTCCAGACACCTCTCTGTTCTCTGTCCCCCTTGACACCCAGGCTCCATTTTCCCCCTCCATCTATCCCCACACCTCTCAGTCTCTCCATTCTCTCCTTAGACCACACTGTCCTCAAAGGGAGAGCCTCTGTTCCTCTTCCATACCCCTCGCTCCAACAAGCACCTAGGGCAACTCACTGCCCACCCTCTTCTCTTCCTGCTCCCAGCCAGCTCTCCCTGCCTTGGCTATAATTGAGTCTGAGCCAGATCCTAGTGAGGCCCTCCTTCCCCATATTAAACCCAAATATGTGTAGATTCTATTTCTAGAAAGAATACTGGAATTGTATTCAAACAACCTGGACTTTGTTGCGTTATTATTGTGTTGCTGCTGTTAAAAAGATTGCCTTAAGTATTTGGGCTCTTCTAAGTATAAAACTTTTGTGAAATAAATTAGAATCATGCTTTCCATGGAGTCACTAGGGGGCTGGCGGTTTCACTCAGTGAGGGACTGTCCTGTTTGGTTACCAAGGACATAATTGGGTGGCTACCAGCAGGAAGCCAGTGAATTCAAGGACATTTGGTTTATTATTTCCTGTGAAGGTTGTTTTTTTCATCCTGGGTCTAAGGAATAGCAAAGAAAGCAATGCACGAAACATCAAACAATCGGAGGGAACTATAGCCAGGTTAAATTCAGGATATCTCAAGAAATCATTTTACAACTATGTTTTTTTGCAAATTCATTTATTTATTTTCATTGTTGGCTGCACTGGGTTGTAGCGAGTGGGGGCTGTTCTCTAGTTGCAGGAGCTTTCCATTGCGGTGGCTACTCTTGATGCAGAGCACGGGCTGTAGGCTCACGGGCTTCAATAGCTGTGACGCACAGGCTTAGTTAGTTGCTGAAGGGCATGTGGGATCTTCCTGGACTAGGGATCGAACCTGCGTTCCCTGCATTGGCTGGTGGGTTCTTAACCACTGGACCCCCAGAGAAGTCCACCACTGTATTTGATACATTGAGTTGTGATTTTTTTTTTTTTTAAGAAGCAGATCTGTGGACTGAAAATAGCATGTGAAGTCATTTACACCTAGTTGCAATTCTGGCCGCAGCACTGAGAGGCTCTGTGACCAAAAGCTGGTTTCTGAGCCTTGCTATGCCTGTCTGTCTGTAACTGCCGAGCAAGACCATGTACCTGCAAGGCACAAATCGGATCTCAAATATGCTTCTCCCTTCAACTGTCAAACAGCCTCACCAGAGACCGGTAAACTAAAAAACAAACAAACAACAACAAAACATTCCCCTCCCCCAGCCTCCCGTGGCTGGAGGTCATTGCCCTGGCCTGGTTCCCATTTCTGAGTTCTCTACCTTCTGTCCTGACTTGCGTGGTCACCCCCTGGTCCCTGAGGCTGAGCCTTCGTGTCTAGGAATGGGAGCTCGCCCATACACCTCCAGCCCATCTCCTGCACGGTTGAACACTGGATTATCCGGAATGAGGACTTGACTGTGACACATGCTTGGCTGTTGATACTGCTTCTGAGAGAGGCAGTTTCTGTGGCTGCCCCACCTCTGCCTTCTGTCAGCTGTTGCTTGTAAATGTTGGGTTCTCCCCTCTAAGGGCACACGCTCTCTGCATCCGTCACCACTCTCAAAGGTGGGTCTTCTCTTAGGTCATGTGTTCCCTGAAGAGTATCTCTGATCATCAGCTCCCAGAAGTGACCCACTTTGTGATTTCATTACTCCGGGCTTCTGAGAAAACTTGGTCTTGACCTTGGGATGGCAGAGTCAGTGGTTTCTCGCAGGTTTTGCAAGCAACACTGGCTGAGCCAGCTATACTAGTCACCTCTCTCACTACTGTCCCTGTCTCCTGGCCAGGCAGGGCCCCATCTTTATCATCACATCTTTTAGGTTCATGAACTGACTTATTCGGCTCTATTTGTGATCTCTGTGTTCTGAGAAGGCAATTTATCTGGCCCCAATCACTTAGCGGAGGGATACCATCTCAGGAAAGTGAAAGTTAAGAATTCTTTCACTCTAGAGGAAAGAGGCATTGTTTTTCTACTTTCTCCTAACCTCATTCTTCCTTTTTCGTTGCTATGTATGCTTGACAGTAACAGTTTCTTCTGCTAAAGAGGAAAGCTTCCTAGGACTTTCATGTTGATGAGGAGGAGGATGATATTACTGATTTAATATTTCTATTTCTTTTACACCTATGGTGTTGTTGTTGTTTATTAGCTAAGTCGTGTCCAACTCTTGAGACCCCCATGGACTGTAGCCCGCCAGACTCCTCTGTCCATGGGATTTCCCAGGCAAGAATACTGGAGTGGGTTGCCATTTCCTTCTCCAGGGGATCTTCCCAACCCAGGGATTGAACCCACATCTCCTGCATTGGCAGGCAGATCCTTCATCACTGAGCCACCAGGGAAGCCCAATACACCTTTTTTCTTTTTTATTGAAGCATAATTGATTTATAATGTTGTGCCAATCTCTGCTGTTTAGCAAAGTTACTCTGTTACACACACATACACATTCTTTTCTACGCACCTTTGATTCATCTGTTGTATTTGAGATATAATCCACACATGATAAAATTCACCCATTTACAGTATACAATTCAGCGGGGTTTTGTATACAGACAGTCCCCAGCTTACAATGGTTCAACTAATAATTTTTCATCTTTGCAATGCTGCAAAAGTGATACACCTTAGCTAGAAACTGTTCTTTGAATTTTGATCTTTTCCCAAGCATGCAATGTACAATAAGATACTCTCTCATGATGCTAGGCAGCGGCCATGCAGTCATGAGAATAAATTCATGAAGTCTTTTGTCTCTGGCTGTTTTCACTTAGAATAACGTTTTCAAGGTTCACCCATGTTGTAGCCTGTATCAGTTCTTCATTACTTTTTATGATTGATTAATATTCCTTGTACCTGTATACCACCATTTGCATATCCATTTATCAGTTGATCGACATTTGAATTATTTCCACTTTTTGGCTGCATGCTGCTGAGAAGATTCACATACAAGTTTTTGTGGGGAATATATGCTTTCAATTCTCTTGAGCATAATAGGAGTGGAATTGCTGGATCATATGGTAACTCAGTGTTTAGCTTTCTTAACAGCTGTTTTCCAAAGCAACTGTACCATTTTATATTTCCACCAGCAGTATATAAAGGGTCCAACTTCTCCACATCCCATCACCATCATTATAGTCCTTACTATGATCATGCTAGTGAGTATAAGGTAGTTCCTGAGCCTTCTTATTTTATGTTCGTCTCTTTAACACTGGGTACCATGTTGAGGTGGGTTACAGACTGGCATAGAGACACAGGATGGCCATATCTTGTTACAAAGAAAGGACATGATAGTGATACAGTTTGTGGTTCAAAAGGAAGCTAATTCAGTAGCTGGTCACTTTAGTTTATTTCCTTTTGGAAAACTGGGATAATATTCCAGAGTGGCTGCAGCTTCCCCCTGCAGCAGGTTCTCTGCTACCCCCATAACAAGGGCAGAGCCCACAGAAGTTAGCTAGGGATAGTCTGCGGTGGGGTTGGGGGTTGCTGGAGAGGCAGGTTTGGAAGAAGGCATCCGGAGCAACACAGGAAGGATCTCCATCAGGACTGGAAAGCCACCCAAACAAGGATCATATGTCTCCACCTGCCTTCTCTGCTTCCTGCTGGCCCTCCTCCTTATGCTGGGAACATACTACCTTTCTCTGCTCACCCCTGCATGGCAGAATATGCCTGCTCAGAGCTCCTAAGACAATCCATTACATTTCCACCCATGTGGGAAAATCAATCATTCACCTGCTTATGATTTTTAATATATTTTTTCAAACTACACAAGTGTTCCCAGGGGAAGCCTCCCACATCAAAAGAAAAACTCTGGGTGGTACAATTTCCTTTTAGCTTGAGCATGCTGAAAGCCTATGCTGCTACCACTCAGATTGCTTTTCCAGAACATTTTGTTTTATTTTTTTCCAAACTTTAAACTTTTTACTTTGTATTGGGGTAATAGCTGATTAATAATGCCGTGATAGTTTCAGTGAACAGAGAAGAAACTCAGCCATACATACATGTGTATTCATTCTCCCCCAAACTCCCCTCCCATCCAGGCTGCCACATTGAGCAGAGTTCCATGTGCTATACAGTAGGTCCCTGTTGGTTATCCATTTTAAATATAGCAGTGTGTGTATATGACCTTCTGAAAGTCCCTAACTATCCCTTCCCCGCCACCCTGGCAACCATAAGTTCATTTTCTAAGTCTGTGAGTCTCTTACTCTTTTGTAAGTAAGTTCATTTATATCATTTATTTTTGTTTCTACATATAAGGGATATCATATGATATTTTTCCTTCTCTGTCTGACTTGTTTTACTCAGTATGACACTCTCTAGGTCCATTCATGTTCTTGCAAATGGCATTATTTCATTCTTTTTAATGGCTTTAGGTAATATTCCATTGTATATATGTACCACAACTTCTTTATCCATTCCTCTGTGGGTGGACATTTAAGTTGCTTCCATGTCTTAGCAATTATAAACTGTCCCACAATGAACACTGGGGTGCGTGTATCCTTTCGGATCATGTTTTTCTCCAGATACATGCCCAGAAGTGGGATTTCAGGGTCATATGGTAGCTCCATTTTTAGCTTTTTAAGGAACCTGCATACTGTTCTCCATAGTGGCTATACCAATTTACATTCACACCAACAACCAGAGCAGTTCTTCCAAAGTAACTTTCAGAAAGTTGGACAAAAGAATTCATCTCTTAGCTTTATAGTCAAGTTTTGATCTTTTTCTAGGGATCTAACCCATTTAGATTGCCTGCTTAATTCCCCAGATTGAAAAATGAGTAGTACCTCCTGTTTCTGACATTAAAATCAGCTTCAAGCTGTGGTACATATACACTATGGAATATTACTCAGCCATTAAAAAGAATTCATTTGAATCAGTTCTAATGAGATGGATGAAACTGGAGCCCATTATACAGAGTGAAGTAAGCCAGAAAGATAAAGACCAATACAGTATACTAACACATATATATGGATTTAAAAAGATGGTAACGATAACCCTATATGCAAAACAGAAAAAAAGACACAGATGTACAGAACAGACTTTTAGACTCTGTGGGAGAAGGCGAGGGTGGGATGTTCTGAGAGAACAGCATTGAAACAAGTATACTATCAAGGGTGAAACAGATCACCAGCCCAGGTTGGATGCATGAGACAAGTGCTCAGGTCTGGTGCACTGGGAAGACCCAGAGGGATGGGATGGGGAGGGAGGTGGGAGGGGGGATTGGGATGGGGAACACATGGAAATCCATGACTGATTCATGTCAGTGTATGGCAAAAACCACTACAATATTGTAAAGTAATTAGCCTCCAACTAATAAAAATAAATGGAAAAAAAAATAAAATAAAATCAGCTTCAACAGTCAAGTGCTTACCACCAAGGATCCAAGACAGCATGTTCTGTAGGGATTACAAGGGGAAGTTTCAACATTGGTTTGGGCAATGTCATGGAAAGTGATGAGAACCTCTCTGACGCTGAAAGAAACTACATGCTTTTTGTGAAATCATTCTTTCTAAATGTGTCTCCAAAACCTTAGAACTTTAGTGACTCCTCTAAGTGAAAGTTACTTCCGTGTAATATACAAGCTAACACAAAGAATTCCATCTGAAATGTACAAGCTGTTGGGCTTCAATCTGGGGAGATTTTACTGTGCAGTAACCCTGATCTCTCTTCTTTAGGCTGAAACAAAATATACTTCAAATATGGAAGCATTTAGCTGGGATAATTACAGCGATGAAGATTTTGGCAATTACAGTTACAATACTGACCTGCCCTCTATTCTACCAGACTCTTCCCCATGTCGACCAGAATCTCTGGATATCAATAAGCATGCTGTGGTCATCATCTATGCCCTGGTCTTCCTGCTAAGCCTCCTGGGAAACTCCCTGGTGATGCTGGTCATCTTATACAGCCGGGTCGGTCGCTCTGTCACTGATGTCTACCTGCTGAACCTGGCCATGGCTGACCTGCTCTTCGCCATGACCTTGCCTATCTGGGCCGCCTCCAAGGCAAAGGGCTGGATCTTCGGCACACCCCTGTGCAAGGTGGTCTCACTCCTGAAGGAAGTCAACTTCTACAGTGGTATTCTACTGCTGGCCTGCATCAGCATGGACCGCTACCTGGCCATTGTCCATGCCACACGCACGCTGACCCAGAAGCGCCACTGGGTCAAGTTCATATGTTTAGGCATCTGGGCCCTATCTGTGATCCTGGCCCTGCCCATCTTCATCTTCCGCAGGACCATCCACCCACCCTATTCGAGTGCAGTCTGCTACGAGGACCTGGGTGCCAATACAACGAAATGGCGGATGGTGATGAGGGTCCTGCCCCAGACCTTTGGCTTCCTCCTGCCCCTGCTGGTCATGCTGTTCTGCTACGGACTCACCCTGCGCACGCTGTTTTCAGCCCAGATGGGGCAGAAGCACCGGGCCATGCGGGTCATCTTTGCGGTCGTGCTCGTCTTCCTGCTCTGCTGGCTGCCCTACAACCTGGTCCTGGTCATGGACACCCTCATGAGGCTCCAGGTGATCCCCGAGACCTGTCAGCGCCGCAATGACATTGGCCGGGCCCTGGACGCCACTGAGATCCTGGGCTTCCTGCACAGCTGCCTCAATCCTCTCATCTACGTCTTCATTGGCCAGAAGTTTCGCCATGGACTCCTCAAGATCATGGCCATCCATGGCCTGATCAGCAAGGAGTTCTTGGCCAAGGACGGCAGGCCTTCCTTTGTTGGCTCTTCTTCAGGGAACACATCTACTACCCTCTGAGACCCCTCAGTGGGCTCCTCGCTTCCCCTCAGCATCATCCCAAGCCCCATGTCCTCTGGCCAGGCACAGTCCCGTGTCAGGGCAGCTCCCCACTGTGGCAACAGGAAGTTGCTGAGGCCATGTCCCTCTTAGGCCCCCATCACATGGATAAGACAGCCTGTCCTGGGCCCCACCTCTTGCTGTAATTGCCATGTCAACTGATAGAGCTTGGTGCATCCTACCACTGAGCCCACAGTGCTCTATCTTGTGGCAGATATCCTTTGAAGATATTCTTTTCAGTGATTACAAAAGGTTCCCACTATTGGGAACCATTAATGTAAAACGTTGGTTACTTGCCTAGCTCTCCCTTTCCTTGTTGGCCAGCAAAGTCCCCTTCCCTTGAGAGAGGCTGAAAATGACAGACACTCTCTTTCCAAGATTCCCTTAAGACAGGAGTGGCCATATCATCTTGTTCTGATTTGTAAAACTTAAAAGCAATAGTGTGCTGGTAAACCACTCTCTTGGGGAGAAAAAATCTTAATTTGTAGCATTTGCCATGTGCCATGGTATATGTAAATACTCCCACCATAACCAATTTCAAGGGTGATGGTATTTAGCAATGAGCTCACAAAATCTAGAAAATGTAATAATCAACTTTCACCATCTGGTACAAACTGGTTTCAGTGCATCATTTTCTAAGAGGAAGTCTGCTGGGACCAGGAGATACCTGGGAAATATTCCTGATTTGAAAGAGAGAGAGTGACATATGCTTGGTTCTTGACTTTGAACATGGTTGTAGGATATGTTCTGTTGAGGCAGCCACTTTGTAACAATGAGGCAAAAAGTATACCCAACACACTTAGGCTGATGGAGTCAAACAATAAAAAGAACCTGATAATAAAGAGCCCAAATTAAACCCACCATAAATAGTCAAATGATTTTTAACAAGGATGCCAAGACTATTCAATGGGAAAAGGACAGTCCTTCAACAAACTGTGCTGGGAAAATTAGATATCCACGTGCACAGAATGGAAATGGACCTTTACCTTACATCATGCACAAAAATTAACTCAAAATGGATCGAAGACCTCAAATGAGAGCCACAACTATAAAACTCTTAGAAGAAACCATAGAGGGAAAGCTTCATGTTGTTGAATTTGGCAATGATTTCTTGGATATGATGCCAAAAGCACAATTAACCAAAGAAAAAATAGTTTAATTGGACTGCATCGAAGTTTAAAACTTTTGTGTGTCAAAGCCAGACACAAATATTATGTTTCCCGTTATATGAAGTACCTAAAATAGTGACTTTCGTAGACACCAGAGGCTAGGGAAAAGGGAAATGTGGGGAATTATTCTTTAATGGGCCCAGGATTCAGTTTGGGATGATGTAAAGGTTCTGGAGATGGACAATGGTGATCATTGAACAACAACATGGATGTACTTAATGCCACTAAGCTGTACATTTTAAAAAGGGTAAAATGGTAAATTTTATGTTAGTATATTTTGCCACAATCAAAAACAAACAAACAAAAAAATCTAGTTCTAAAAAGGCAAACTTGATACACTGGAACCACCTACCTATAACTTCTCAAGTGAGATAATTAAATGTCTATTTTGTGTAAATTACTTTTAGTTGGGTATTTCATTACTTGCAACAAAAAGCATCCCAAGTGCTACAGAGAGGTCGGGCAAGGGTAAGCAGAGGTCCTCAATGAGGGTCTTTATAATAAATAAATCCTTTTGCTGTTTATGGGGTACATGGAGAGAAGGTCTAAAATCAAGATGGAGACTGGTACTTCCTCCTTCTTCTTCCCCAGCCCAAGCCTCCAGCTGCTGAACACATATTACAGAAGGAAACGTATCCTGGGATCTTCTTGTGCGTCTTATCTCCTTGGGTGAAACAGTAGTCAACAGTGTCAAGGGTGGGACTTAGAACTGCCTAGAAAGTCTACCAAATCAGCTGGATTGGGTAGCCGAAAGTCAGAGGGCTCTCCTGAGGTCAGCCATCGACTCCCACTTTGAGTTCCCCTTCACTCTCTCCTCTCTCCCACCCAAAACACACACATACACACCCATCATTCAGGTTTGACAAAACGCCACACTCATGCAGAACGGGAAAATGACTATGTCACCCAGACAAAACAAACAATTGAACTCATTTCTTCAACGGTATTAAGAGCCTACTGTTCCAGAGCTTTGGGTAAAGCAGCAATCAAAACAGACTGAGCCTCACACTGCCACAGCCCCTGTTCACAGGGCTTGACTCTGAAAGGTCTTGGGTGGGAGGGGCTCTGGCTCCAAGCAGCCTGCTAAGCCAGTAAGGAAGCAAGGGGAACTAAACCACACTTTTACCAGGTTCTGATCCCTTTCACGTTAACAACTCTCTGACCATTAAACGGAGGAGAGAGTGGCCTTGGCTATGGCACAAGGCCTCTCCAGCAAGGCAGAAACAAACCTCTGAGCTGAAGTGCTCAAGGGACAGGTAACCACCACTCCTAACTCAGGAACGTGCTTTTCCTTTCGCAGTCAGCAAGCAGGATTAATTCACCAACAATAACCCCTCCGTTCCAAGCTCACTCTGCCAGGTACTGGGCTGAACTCAGGATCAAGCACGACTTAGCTGTTCTGGCTGAGCCTTCAGAACAGCTTCTGATTCAGCAAGAGGGAAAGGCAAGGGAATGTGTTTTTACCAAAGCCCCGAGTTACTGGAGGAACCAGTGGTGTCCTAACTGGACAAGGTGGACTAAGTGGGCAGCTCCCTGTGATGACTGTTGGTGGGAGGAGGCCACCCTGGTTCCAGGAACTCTGCTCTTTCGTCCTGGAACCAGGGCTGGAGGAAACATGGTTCTCCAAGGAAAACAAGAGGATAAAATAAGCCCAGAAGCAATGACATGGAGACTGAGCTGGACTTATGTGAACTGTTAATACTTAGCCCTGAATCTTACTCACACTCTCACACACAAGTAAAGACTCTCTTGGCGTAAATAATCAACCCACCAAGCCATCACTAGCACCGGGCAAATCCAAGGCCTGCTGATTTCTTTCTTCCATCTGATGTTTCCAGGTTTGAGTCAGGGCCCAGTAGCTTTCTGCCTAGATCTGCCCGCTCAGTCTAAGCTGGCCCTCTTGCTTCCAGAGATATATGTTCCTCTACTTACACTAACACCATCTGTCTTTCTCCTCTGTCCCCAGTGTTTATGATGTCTTCCTCCACCACCATCCCGCCCCAGATTCTGCAAGATGGGATCCCCTCGTTCATGACATTAGGACAGACACCAGCCTCTCTTGGGTGATACAAAGAAGCACCTCCAGTTTGCAAATCACATTGAAACACATCACATGTAGGCGCACATGGAAAACCACACCATCACACAATACCAAAGACAGGGGAGACTTAGAGACCCCCCTCCCTATGGAGAGGCTGACTCTTTCAATACATAAACGAGGAACCTGAAGCCCAAGCAAAGCATATTGACCGAAATCTCATGGCTAAATAGTAATGGAATTGGAATGAAAATTCCTAGTTCACTTCATTTTTTCAGATATTTTGCTTTTCTAATGGTAAATTTTAAAACATCTTACAAAGGAACAGGAAATAAATACACTGAACTTCTCAGAGCATTCGGGTCACGCCGCAGGGCCAGTCTACATCTTCAGTGCCTGGACTCCTCCGTGTTGGCACTAGGCTTTGGAATCTCCACCCTGTGATAGAGGTAAGGGCCACCTGAGGCTTGGGGCACAGGTGTGAAAGCAGACTCAGCTGGGGTTACCCTATTCTATGCCGGCAAGCAGGACAGTTAAGAGGCAATCATAGACCAATACGAAGTTCAAAGACAGGCCAAACTAAACCTTCTATTGAGACACACGCTCTGTCACACAAGATTCACTTAGAACAGCAGAACTGAATTTCTGAAAAGGAGAAGGGATTTGTTACAGGGATCTGACTGTAGCACTTGGGAGCTGGCTCAGTAGTCTAGAGTAGCTGTTGACTTTGCTTCTGGTGCTGGGACGTGAAAGTGACAGGACAGGCAGGTGAGAAGGAAAGATGCACGTTAAGGCGCAAGGAGCAAGGACAGACTGAAAGATGAGTGGCAAGCTCTGGCTGTGGATGGCCCGCCTGCTGAGTGTCGGTTGGTGTCTGCATCACAAAGGTCGCCTCCCAGGTGACTCAGCGGTAAAGAACTCGCCTGCCAAGGCAGGAGACACAGGTTGGATCCCTAGTCCGGGAAGATCCCCTGGAGAAGGAATGGCAACCCACTCCAGTATTCTTGCCTGAAGAACCCCATAGACAGAGGAATCTGGCAGGCTACAGTCATGGGGTCACAAAGAGTCAGATACAACTCAGTGACAGAACAACAACAGCGTGACAAAGGTCAGCACACTCCACTCAGAAGCACTCAGAGCTGCAGACCCACTGCCAACCACGAAAGCAAGAGCAGCCGAAGATAAGTGCCAGTGACGTCACAGCAGCGCTGACTTTCCAGCACATGAAATATGCAGCTTCTGGCCAACACTAACTTGGAATGATTCAAGGAAGGCAACTGTAGTTCTAGCTGAACTAAAAGGAAAGTGAAAAGTGAAAGTCACTCAGTTACGTTGGACTCTTTGTGACCCCCATGGACTGCAGCCCACTAGGCTCCTCTGCCCCTGGAATTCTCCAGATGAGAATACTAGTGTTCCCTTCTCCAGGGGATCTTCCCAGCCCCAGAGATCAAACCCAGGTCTCCCACATTGCAGGTGGATTCCATTCAAATCTTTTGCATGAATATAGGTTACCTATGAATAGAACTCTAGAGAAAAAGGAATGGTTACCACAAAGGGTTGGATTATGCTTTTTGAAGTTTCAGTCCATCAGAGAGGAGCACACTGGGGTATTTGAGGGTCCTGATCAAATTTTCTTTACCTAGATCTTGGACACCTAGGGTTCATTGTACTCTCATTCTTTAAACTATAAACATAAGTTTTCTGCAAGCTGTTCACAATAAAAATACTTTCAATCATTAAAAATAAAAGAAAAAGCTATGAAGAAAGTCATCAAAACCACAAGCGGACATCTCCAGTCATTTCAAGGAGCCCCTACAAGGTGTTGGGCGGAGGTGTCTATTGCTCTGGGGTCCAGATTCAGCAGAGTAGAAGACAGTATCATCATCCACTACTTCTAGGAGAGTAAAGAGGTGAAACCTTTTGAGAAGGTAATTTGATCAGACATACTTCAGTGTACATACCCTGTGATCCAGGAATGACACTTCCAGAAATGCACCCTATAGAAATACCCACATAAGTGGACAAATGTATGCAAGCTATTTGTTACAGCTTTGTTTATAAAATGCAAAGCTTAGAAACAACCTAAATGTCTATCAGTAGGGAAGTGACTAGTTCAACTGTGAAGGTCCATCCATACCATGGGCTGTACTGATGACAGTTGTTTAAACATAAGGTTACAAACATGATGTTAAGTGGTAGAAACCAGAACAAAAGATCACATATTGTACAAATCCATTGACATAAAATGTCTGGAAAAGGTAAATCTACAGAGGAAGAAAGCAGATGAGTGATTGCCTGGGGCTGGGAGTGGGAGCAGGGCATGATTGCAAACAGACACTATGGTTCTGTTAGGGGCAATGGAAATATTCTAAGTCTGGATTGTGGTAATAGTTGTATAACTCTGTTAATTTACTAAAAATAATTATATTGTGTACTTAAAGCAGCTGAATTTTATATTAAACAAATTATACTTCAATAAAACTATTTTTAAAAACCTTAAAAAATAATGATGTAGTTACAGTCAGCCCTCCACATTCACAGGTCCTGCATCTGTGGATTCAAACAACCATGGATTGAAAACATTTGAAAAAAATATTCCAGAAAGTTCCAAAAGGCCAAAAAATGAATGTCCCATACATTAACAAATATTTTCATAGCATTTACATTGTGTTAAGTATTACAAGGAGTCTGGAGATAATTTAAAGTATACAAAAGTATGCCCAGAGATTATATGCAAAGACAATGCTATTTAATTAAGTTTCATATAAGAACTCAAACATCTATGGATTTTGGTACCCAAGAGCAGGGGATGGGTTCCTAGAACCAATACCCTGTGATGCTAAGTGTTGGTTGTATATAAATGGACATGGAAAGGTCTTCAAAAAACCATATTGAATGAAAAAGGAAAGTAGAACAGCATGTGTAGTAAACAGTTTATCCATTTGTGTAAAAACATTATAATTATATGGCTTTATAAGTGTTCAGAAAAACATCTGGGAGGAAATACACCAAGCTGTTCAAAGGAGTTCTTGTTAAAGAGAACTTTATTCTCTTTAGTCGTATTCATGATTAATTCATACGGCTTTGCATTGTTCTAATTTCTTTGGTTGGATCAGAGTTTTTGCAGAAACGAAGGAACGGAGGCTTGGTGTTTATGGATGAGACCCATGGGCTAGCAAGCACGGATATAGGCCTCCTTAGGGACAAAAAAGCTGAACTTTGTCGATGTGCCTGTTTCTGTCCCTTTATATTTTCTCATTGAGCAGTATTAGTCTTTTTTTTTTTTAACTTCATTTCCTGATAAAGCTGCTTTTTGAAAAACATCACCTTAAGTTGATGCTTTCATTTGAGATAAAGTTATCATCTCAAATAAGTTAAACACTAAGGGGCCAAAAAAGAACTAAGGAGCATTATAGTCCAGTGGAGCAGTATTTCTAATTTCCCTCTCCATGTTTAAAATGGGCTGTTTGCTTAAAATGCAGCTTTATGGACAAGCCCAGACTGGATCAGCATCCTGGCAGGAACCTGATGGCATAGTGGACTGGGCAAAGAGATAGAGTTTCATCAAACTTGTGAGAACTCAATACAAAGAGCTTTAACAAAAGTGTGGGAAGGATTTGGGGAAAGTAATGAGCAATGGTGCAAGCACCCCAAGGCCAGTAACTACTGGGAGCTGTTACTATCCCTAAGCCTAAGGAGTGAGGTAGGGGAGCTATTGCAGGAGCCCAGAAGGAAAGCTGTATGATAAGGCCTGTCTGACAAGAGTCAATCCCAGTATCCAAGGAAGAGAGCTAGGAGTATAAATGCCCTGACTTGTAGTTTTGCCCACAGATCTCCAACCAGGGCTACCATTAGACAAGCTCAGAAATCAGAGTATGGGGAACCCACTAAAGTCAGTATCCCAGGGCATACAGTGTGGTAGAAAAAGGCAGAGAGTGGATCTGAAAGCACAAACAGAAGGTATTCAGCTTATGGTTAAGGTAAGGTGACAGTCCCAGGCCTAAGGAATGTGAAGGTGGGCCCCTGGGAATCTGCAGCTAAGGTAAGTCTGATCAAGACTCAAGTTTATGTTGATGAGAATGTAAACTGGTGCAGCCACTATGAAGAACAGTATGGAGGTTCCTCAGAAAACCAAAAGTAGAGTTACCATATGATCCAGCAATCCCACTCCTGGGTACATACCCAGACAAAACTATAATTGAAAAAGATACGGGTGCTACCATGCTCATAGCAGTGCTATTCACGATAACTGAGACATGGAAACAACCTGTCTGTCAACAGATGAGTGGGTAAAGAAGGTGTGGTGATATATGCAGTGTAATACTATTCAGACATAGGAAAAGAACGAAGTAAAGTCATTTTCAGCAATGTCGATACACCTAGAGATTATCATACCAAGTGAAGTAAGTCAGAAAGAGAAAGACAAATACTATATGATATCACTTATATGTGGGATCTAAAAGTTGGGTGAAAATAAACCTATCTACAAAACCAAAAAAACTCACAGACTTGTGGTTACCAAAAAGGAGGGACTGTGGGGGAGGGAAGGACTGGGAGTTTGAGGTTAGTAGATGGAAACTATTACATATACAGCAGATAAACCACAAGTTCCTACTGGACACAAGGTACTATATTCAATATCCTGTGATAAATCTTAATGGAAAAAAAGATTTTAAAAGATACATGTGTGTAACTGAGTCACTTTGCTGTATAGCAGAAATTAACACAACCTTGTACATCATCACTACTTCAATAAAAAATAAATTTTATTAAAGTCATGCTATTAAGAAAAAGATTCAACTTTAAAACCCATTGACCCAGAATCCATGGGGCAAATCTGCTCAAACTGGAGATGAGACATGTCCTGTTGGAATTAAAACTGTCTGTGAGGATGATTCTTTCCCTTCCAGATATGTGTTCTCCTTCCTCTCTCTCTCCTTGTACACTTCTGGTCTCTAAGACCCCCACAACTCCCCTTAGCTAGCCTCTAGCCAAAAGCAAGGTGGCCTTGCAGGGAGTCTCCTCCTGACCATTTCATCCGCCCAAGGTGGGACAGATGTAGGGGTGGGGAGGGGGTGCAGGGAGGTGCAGACATCACTGCCCCAACCTAAGGCCCCTCCTTCAGCAGCTTCATAGCCATGAGCATCTTCCCAGAAAAGACATATGCGTCATTGATTTCTCAACAGAGACTTGCAAAGTGTGATGTCAGACACGTCCCCTTGGCCATAACAATGGGGTTGGTTTCCTAGCAAAGCTGGCTCTGTGCCAAGCTACCCAGAAGTTTGATCAAACTCTTGATTCTCCCAAGGTGTCCTGTCCCATGTTTGTTTTCTATTCCCACCAGAGCAATAATTCCCACCAGCTAGCATTTCTAGAGGACTGGCTTGGAGATCCAGCATGGTGCTAAGGGATTTACTTCTAGAGTATGCAGTTGGCTATGGCACTTCGATACCTCTTGCTTCCCAGGTGACTCAATGATAAAGAATCCGCCTGCAATGCAGGAGACACAATTTCAATCCCTGGGTTGGGAAGATCCCTTGGAGAAGGAAATGCAACACGCTCCAGTATTCTTGCCTGGAAAATCCCATGGAGAGAGGAGCCTGGCAGATTACAGTCCGTGGGGTCGCAAAGAGTCAGACACGATTGAATGACTGAGCACAGACACACACACACACACACACACACACACACACACTCACATGCCCCCTGCCTAACTCCCTTGCCCAAGGATCCAGCTCAACTGCCAAAAATGAAAAGCATGACTCCCAGGGAGCTTCGAAACGCTTCCAGGGTCTCAGTGTCATAGCAGCTCCCAGGGAACAGGGTCAAGGTTGTACAAAATCCATCAGTTTATGGGAAGATTCTACTAATTCCACTTAAGATATACATGCAATAAGTGTGTTAGTCACATTGTACTCTCTGCAATTGGCACTCCTTTAGGGCTGTGCATGTCAAACCTGCCCATCTATCAGTGGTGGCCTTGAAACGCTTTGCCTAAATCTAGACTGTTAGGATGGAAGGGAACTTAAAAGATTCACTTCTAGACTGACCTCCCCTTTTTTCAGGTGAGCTCCTTGTTGCCCAGAACAGGTGAACTCTTGCCAAAGGTCTTGAACTGTGAGTGACAGAGGCAGTGTTCGGCCCTGATCTCCAGAGTCCGCATTCATTCTCCTCTTTGCCATGTTGGGAAAAGTGAAGTCGCTCAGTCATGTCCCACTCTTTGCGACCCCGTGGACTATAGCCCACCAGGCTTCTCCGTCCATGGGATTCTCCAGGCAAAAGTACTGGAGTGGGTTGCTATTTCCTTCTTCAGTGGATCTTCCCAACCCAGGGATCAAACCCAGGTCTCCCGCATTGTAGGCAGACGCTTTACCATCTGAGCGAAGTCCTCCCCACAAGTTGCTGGGAAACCTAATTCCCACAGGATGAATGGCAGGACTCAAGACTGTGCTATGATATTTTACTTCCAAACCTGTAGATAAAGATTCAGGGAGAAAGGAAAAAATTTTTTGAGAAAGATTCAGAGGGCAGTTTCAAAGTTCCTCTGTCACTTATTCACTTATTTCCATCCATCATGTGAAGCAGGTAAACATTTGGAGCTTATTCAGTGGTAAACATTAACATGATTAAAGCTTCTTGCAAGAGATTTGAATGCCAAGAAGACTTACACTCACACAGAGAAGGTTTTTTGTCTTGTGTTGTTTTTTCACTTTTTTAACAGTTTGGCTGAAGTGTAACTGACATATCCAAAAAAAAACTGCAGGTGTTTATAATCAAGGTACTAAACATATCCATCCCCTCCATAAGTTTCCTTGAATCCCTTTGTGCTTTTGCTTTTTTGTTGTTTTGCTTTGGCTTGATTTTTTTTAATGTTTTCAGAGGTTTTGTTGTTGCTGTTTGTGATGAGAACACATTTGAGACCTACCCGCTTAAAAAAAAATTTAAGTGCATGATATCGTATGGCTTAGTATAGGCACCATGTGCCCAGTCATGTCCAACCCTTTGCAACCCCGTGGACTGTAGCCCAGCAGGTTTTTCTGTCCCTGGGATTCTCCAGGCAAAAATGCTGGAGTGGGTTGCTTTGCCCTCCTCCCAGGGATCTTCCAGACCCGGGGATTGAATCCACGTCTCCTGCAATGCAGGCGGATTTTTTACCTCTGAGCCACTGGGGAAGCCCTCTAGGTACTATTTTGCACAGCAAATCTCTGTAAGTAATTCATCTTTGGGATACATTTTTTTAACCCAGCAGATTACAAAAGGTTAATTTTTTTTATTATGCCAATGTTAGTAAGAAAAGCAGGAAATTTAATTCCAAACATGATTTTTGTAAGGCACAGAGAGTTTTTTTAACCTAAAAGAATGAACACAAAAGATATTTTAAAAGATATTTAAAAGACATTTTAAAAGAAAAATTCTAAAAAACAAAAAAGAAAAATTCCACTACAGCATGGTGAAATAAGGCATAATTAAGTAACCACCATTAACAGATAAGTATTGGAAGAGAGGTACCATACTGTACCTTGAGGGGGTTTAGCAGAGTGGTTGAGGGTGTAGGCCCTGGAGTCAGATCCCCGAATGCACATTCCAATTCTAGTTTAACTCTGTGCCTCAGTTTCTTCCTCTGTAAAATGGACTAAAAAGTAATTAATAAGAACCAACCTCATAGGATAGTCTAGTAATTAAATTAGCTAGTCAATACATATAAAGCACTTAACCCAGTAATAGACTATAGTAAGCTTTCAATAAATGTTAGCTATTAGGGAATTCCTTAGCTGTCCAGTGGTTTGGACTCAGCGGTTTCACTGCGGAGAGCACGGGTTCAATCCTTGGTCGGGGAACTAGGATCCCACAAGTCACACAGCTTGGCCAAAAAAAAAGTTAGCTATTAATATTTATGTAACTCTTTAATTTTGTTCCACTTTGTGGATGTAGTAATTTGGACTGAACTTTATGTATAGCAATTTTGATTTAAAGTCCAAATGAGTTCCTAACTGGTGTTTATATAAAATACACACAGCACCATTGACATGCCTGTCGTATAAAGGTAGTGATGTTTTTCAAATCTGTTCTAAATCTGATTGGTTCCACTTTTAGCCATTCATTTATTTGCATCAGCTACTCAGTCAAGTTAGGCAGTTTACATCTAGGAAGTCACAACCCTGTAAACTTGCAGAAAGCTAACCCTAAATTACGCAGTTTCCTGAGGGCAAGTAACTCATGGGACTCCAATGAACAGTGAGAAACATGCTGCCATCAGAATCAGCCAATTGGGGTATTTTCTTTTTTCCCATCTTACACCTGAATCCAGTCCACCAAATTATCCGCAGGTGGTAAATGAAGGATAATGGACTGTCCCATTCATTCATTTAAAAGCTGAATCTATCCTCATTTTAGACCTAGTTCTTCCTCCAAATCTAATGAGAGAGGTGAATAGATTTAGCAACCTCATGATGTAGTTTGAGATAGACCAGTAATCTATTAAAAAACCCAAATGTGATAAGCGTTAGAGATAGTCATGCAGTGGTCTTGTGTGAACATGTAGAGAGGGACTCATAACTCAGCCTGGGGAGGCTTTCTGGAAGTTCTAATTCTTAAGCTAACTTTTTTTTTTTTG